>NC_090762.1:59242462-59282462 GCF_036898095.1 Palaemon carinicauda | reverse complement strand
ACCTCTAATGCTGGAAGTATGGCACCTCAAAAGAGAGGTCAAATAGCCCCTAATGTTAGATGTATAGCACCTCAAAACGGAGGTAAAAAAAATCCAATACTATAGGTAAGGCACGTCAAAAAAGGGGTCAAAGAACCTCTAATGCTAGAAGTATAGCACATCAAAAGAGAGGTTTAAGAATCTCTAATGCTAGAAGTATGGCACCTCAAAAGAGGTCAAATGGCCCCTAATGTTAGAAGTATAGCACCTCAAAACAGGGGTAAAAAAAAAACTCTAATGCTAGAGGTAAGGCACCTCAAAATAGAGGTCAAAGAGCCTCTAATGCCAGAAGTATGCACCTCAAAATAGAGGTCAAATAGCCTCTAATGCTAGAGGTATGGCACCTTAAAATAGAGGTCGAAGAGCCCCTAATGCTAAAGGTAAGGCACCTTAAAATAAGAGGTCCAAGAACAATTAATGTTAGAAGTATGGCCCCTCAAAATAGAAGTCAAAGAGCCCCTAATGCTAAAGGTAAGGCAACTTAAAATGAGAGGTTCAAGAACAATTAATCCTAGAAGTATGTCCCCTCAAAATTAGAGGTCAAAGAACGTCTGATGCGAGAGGTAAGGCACCTTAAAATAGAAGTCAAAGAACCTCTAATGCTAGAAGTATGGCACCTAAAAATAGAGGTAAAAAAGCCTCAAATATTTTGGTTGGTCCTCGATACTACTATAAAGAAACGTGCCTTTTTATATAGGCTTCGTGAGGACCCAGTCAAGTGTGATGACTTTATCAAGCTGGAATCCCGTCCAGTTAAAGATTTTCATATAACATTCATGGAATAGTATGAAAGCCTTAATCTGCTTAGCTGTGGATTTCCTGTTATTTCTAATAAGTACCAGTAAAAACATATGGTACGCAGAGACATTTAAGGTACTTATCAATCTGGTTAGCCTTCATTAATAACTTTCATGTTATAGGTAAGGAAATGTATGACCGAGGAACTAATTTAGTTGAATGGAGACTAATTTTGCAATGCACTAGGAAGGGCATCATATCTGGATGCATGACTTAGGTCATTATTGTAAATTTATCTATCCCTATCAGCCAAAAAAAAATAAAAAATAAAATAATAAGTAGGATAAAAGTATTCCATGTAAAGATACATGAACATATAATCTGGAAAAATCGCCGAATGAAGCATATTAGGTGTCTAAGGAATACAGTATACACAGTCTCTCAGCGGGACACTGGTCCTTCCCCATTCAAGCGCAATTAGCTATTAAAAGGAATATGTAATACGAATAGTCACCTGACCTGGCTATTTCCAACCCAGACGTTTGACACGTGGCATAATCTTTCTATTGCTTGATGCTACTTTGAATTCTAAAATGTTAAAAGATCCAAGATGTTCAATCTCCAAGATCTCGAGCATATCGAGATGTTAAATGAAAAATGTGTGCAAGAAACTAAATTTTCTTGAACGAGTTGAAAAGAATAAAACAGCTTGGTACCTTTTATCCCCCTAAGAAGATTACTAGATGCTATTCTCGTCCGCATTAACAGAATCCCAAAAGTAGAATCTTGGTAGAGAAAATGCATCTGAAGCGAGCAGAGAAGGAAAGATAAGCGATCTGTAAAGATTAGAATGATCTGCCTATAACTTGGAAGGAAAAGACGGGCTATGAAGGTCACAAATAAAGATGAACAAAAGGGTACAATAGAACGAAACCATGAAACACAACTTAGAATGACAAGGGAAGGTTTAGATATTTTCAACATACTTCAACAAGAATCACAAAGCAGATGAACGGATTTGATATCTATTTGTAGTAAGGAATGATACCTCAAAATGTCCTAGATTTAAGATACAATAATTATCTCTCGAAAGAATGACTAGGTATGATGAGAATTGGTATCGGGAAATGAGAGAGATTATCAACAGCCTAATTCTTTGATTAAGTGTTCTAAAATTTCGAGCAATATCATTATCAAACTTTAAAGAAGCACATTGAGAATTCCAGTGGATGTAGTTGTGTACTTATCTATGCAGTGCATCAGATAAAAAAGCTTATCAAGTTCGCTAAATACAAAGCATCTCTTTCTCAGTTAAATCCTAAACAGGATTTCTATCAAGGATTATAGACAACAGGGAGTTATTTCGTCGTCGTTGATAGTATCATTATTGATACTAACATTGCCTATATCATGAGTGATTGTAGAGATTTAATAAGGACAGTAACACGTAAACCTTGAACAGGCTTTAATTCCTTCCAGCTTCAATGCTTGGTGTTACAATAATAATTAGGAAGTGTCAGCGAAACGAACTGACACACACACTCTCTCTCTCTCTCTCTCTCTCTCTCTCTCTCTCTCTCTCTCTCTCTCTCTCTCTCTCTCTCTCTCTCTCATACGCTATATTTTGCCTCTGAATTCGACTGTTCCGCTATTAGTAAACTTGATGGTTATTGGTAAATAATGCTTTCCACGAATCTTGCCAAGGGCCTCAGTGTGATGGTTGTTGCTTTGTATAAATAAATCAACAATAATTCGACCCTGTTGCACGCATGCCACACTAAATCTGCAATCGCCATAAGAGTATTACTGACGACTTTTTTGTGGTCGCCCTCAAGGTATTAAACTTACACCTCCTTTGACATGTTCTGCAAGCGAAGGGTACTTAGGGTAAGGATTTTTAACACATGAACCCAGTACCTCCTGATTAAAGTTCTTTTTTTAAAATAGTTATTATCAGCTCGATCGGGATACGCAGAAGCTCTATATAGAATTGTTGGGCTGGATGACAGGAATTTTCAAATATTCAAAAGATAAAGCGCCGCAGACTAATAAAGAGTGGGACATCCCAAAAATCAGATCTTCAATAGTGCCATAGCCTCTATACCATGATCTTTCACTGTCTTTGAGTAGAGTTCTCTTACTTGAGGGTACACTCGGGCACACTATTCAATCTTATTTCTCTTCCTCGTGTTTTTTAAAGTTTTTTATAGTTTATATACGAAAGATATATTCTAATGTTATTACTGTTCTTGAAATATTTTATTTGATTGTTAATTAATTCTCGTGTCTTTTCCTTATTTCCTTTCCTCATGTCACTATTTTCCCTGTTGGAGCCTTCGGACTTACAGCATCATGCTTTTCCAACTAGGGTTGTAGCTTAGCAATTAATAATAATAATAATAATAATAATAATAATAATAATAATAATGTCTTCTTTATTATTTAGGCTCTTCAACGAAGGGCTTCTGCACCTTAACCAAGGCTTGTGTTTTTCAATGACTACTACTATACTAGCTAGACTACTATGAGATTCAGAGCCTCTGTAACACGGTTTTTTCGCAATAATTTTTTATCTATGAATTTCATAAATATAACACTTCTTCAGAATGCACATTATATCTACACATAAATTTTGACTATATTCTGCATTACGTAGGTTGAATAAATTTGGTACTTATAGTGTAAAAGTGACGTTTTTTGAAGACGGGCCAACTTATTCAGAGAAAAGGTTTCGAACGCACTCGTTACGTAACTTATGTCGGCATTTCTTCCCTCTTTCTCGATCGATGATTGGCTATACGTAACGAAGGCTATACCTCTGCCAACAATGACACAAAAGTTTAAATAAAAGCAAAACAGTACACCTTTATGAACTCTGAAACCTCTCCACTAATAATTGTCATAATGAACAAACTAACAAAATATGTAAATAAATACAAAAACACTTTGATTATTAGTCCAACTCCCAAAATAAGTTTCCTAAGAAATTACAGTCTACTTTATAGGTCACAATCAGATTGACAAGGTGTAGGGAATAGTTGGTAATTTTCAAAAACGTAGTAGACAAGCTTGATTTGATAACTGCTGTATCCAATGTCAAGCAATTTTTATTTATTGTCTATCTACCGACCTATTTACTGGAAAAAAAAAATAGCCGGTACCGTATTTTGGCTTTAAACCTTCACCAATAATTATCGTCAGAATGATGACTTCATGAGGCTCCACCCACTTTAGCCTCGTTATCATTCAGGATAACACTGAAGGCTATACATGGGCATTGTTGGAGCAGAAAATTTAAATTCTGGCTATAAAAACTTATTTCTCGGGTAGTTGTAATAAGTGCTAAATGATCCTCAAGGATCCCAGCAGTTGGCCTAAACGTTTAATTCATGTATACTACTGTTGCGGCTTTACTGCTAAAGTAGTATTACTACGCTAGCAGAGATACCCCACCCACATTTATGTATCGTTCCGCCATTCATAAAGTCTTTGTTATGTTTTTTCACTGTGCAATAAGCCATGGACTCCTCAGAAATTAAGTTTAACATTAGATGATAGGCTATTTCATTAAGCTGACAAATTTATGGCAACTGGGTATGTTATTGCCGATGTTGAAGCTAAAGATAAAGTTTGGTATCATTCCTTCATTGCATTATCATCTTTACTACTATTTGTTTTGCTACATGTAGTAATTATTTTAAAGGATAAATGAATTATGTTCACTTTACTTCTATAAATTCCCGTAAGATGTACAAATAAAATTCCTAAAACTATTCATGATTTATTTACAAAATGCAGTCATGCCCAAAACATAGCCAACACGGTCGTACGGCCTAAGAAGAAGAAAAACAAATTATATCGGATGATCCATTGGTCTAATGGAGAGTTTAGCACAATATTCTTATTTTAACAAAAATAGTTATATCAAGACTGTTTACATACAATCTCTCCCTTTCTCTCTCTCTCTCTCTCTTGGTGGCATAGTGAATAGTTAATGAAAATGTTCAAAAGCCTGAGTGACATTACAAGTATTATAATCATGTTTCGCTAAATACAAATCAGACCATAAACATTGGATTTAAACTAGAAACTGAATGATTACCTATTCAGGCTATAGTAAATATGGCCACGGGCTTTCTCTTGACTGTATAAAGTTGCAAGTCGTAAGACAAATGCAGTTTTGCAACCATGGAGGCAATTCCAAATCCTGCTAGCCATTCTTGACTGTTATGGGTTCCAGAGCCGATGGAAGAAGGTGAATGGGTGTCCGGTGGATGGGCGGGGCAAAATTTTGTCAAAAGGTGTTTACATTGCTTACGTAATGAATGTTTTCGACTCTTGGCTCGTTATCACTGGCCATGGCGTCGGCTAGATCATTTTTACTCTATAAAAATTAAAACTATCGGGTTTAGGTTATTGATAATGCTGACAAAATTTGTGTGTGGTTATAAAATATACATATGTCAACTTTCAGCTACATCCGATGCATTGATAAGGAGCAAAGTCCAAAAAACCGTGTTACAGAGGCCCTGAATCTCATAGTAGGATAGCATACGAGTGTTGGAGAGGAAGATAAAGAAGCTCTTTGCGCATTTGAAATACAAATTACAGGAAAATGTAAACATATTAAACCATACCTAAAAGTAGATTTTTTTTTTTCGATCAGTATTTGTAAAAAAACAAAGAAATTACCCATTTCTACTCTACCATCCTGATGCAGTTTACTTCTGATTTTGTGCAAATCTCTTATTATAGCTAAAAATAAAGATATTCACCACTACATTCTTAATCTGAAGTATATTCCATCTGTACTGAATCTCTTCCTATGCATATTTAATGTCACCGACGTATAGTACCGTATTCTCAAAAATAGCTCTTCCTGTCGGTACTCGGAGGAAAATTAGAGCGAATAATGATGAAAAATTTTATGGTCTGAAGAGTACTTAAGGGTTTTCTTTTAGCTTGAACCATTACTTACGTTTATCATAATTCAATTTGAGAGAGAGAGAGAGAGAGAGAGAGAGAGAGAGAGAGAGAGAGAGAGAGATCAACAAACCGATCTGCAATTCCCAGGCAGAACAAAACGGATGAGTATTCGTGAAACTTAATCTAAATCTTGATTCATTTGACCTTTAATTGTCATTATGTCATTCATCGGCAAAAACCACTTCTCACTAACGGTGATATATCATTTACATGCGAAGTTATCCAATACCCGGAGTCTCGCTGCCTTTGGAAAAATATCTAATATTTACGCACTAAAACTAAAAAAAGATCTTTAATTACATCTGTTCATGCTATTCGTTTATTAGCTATCGCTTACGAAGAACTAGATTATGACTAAACGCCAGAAACATGATCGTCTGCCCACTAAGCTAACCAGATCGGCCGGTGGGTCGGTTTCTCCAGTCAGTGCAACTGAACGATCAGGTCGAACTGGCATGGTCCACCAAATCCGGATTTTGGAGGTTGAACAGCAGCAGCAACAGCAGCAGGTACGGGCACTATACATAATTTGCATAGTGGGGCCGTGTCCACCCTCTGCGTGTTCTTGGGATCCCGGACATCAATGGACGTAAAGGCACGACTCAAAAGTTGTTCCGAAGACGAGGGCTCGGTTGACCGGGCTCCGGGGCGTCTTAAAGCGAAAGACTTAAAAGTAATTTCGTCATACTTTTTTTTTACGTATGGATCCGCCTCTGTGCAGGAGGGTTACGTTAGCATCGATGATCATATCTTTAAATAAATTAAGAACCAATTTAGTACGGAAGACATAGCTTGTACTCTGTTTTACAAAACATGAAAAAAGCATCGTCAGACAATTTCTTCGTTCTGTTTACTTGGCCTAATTTAGTTATGGCACCAGATAAAAGTCGATCAATTAATGAAACTTTTTCATAAGCAATGATACTACTGTACAAATTGCCGAACACGAGGAAAATCTAGGTCGGGGTTAAAGTTTGGTAAAAACAAAACAAAAAATCATAAAGTCCGTAAGCAAACGGAATCAGTATCCAGGCATTTGCAGATTTTAAGAATTAATAGTTATGAAAATGGAAAAAATTGAATTAAATGTTTAATCATAGCAAAATAATATAGTCAAAACTCTGATAGCTCAAGTCTTCTTTTTACACAGCTCCTTTGGATCGAGATATCCATACTTTTCTTCTCTCTCTCTCTCTCTCTCTCTCTCTCTCTCTCTCTCTCTCTCTCTCTCTCTCTCTCTCTCTCTCTCTTGCACACACACACGTGCTTGCGCAAGTAACTAAAAAGAATCACAGTTCACTCAGGGTCAATTTTTTTCGTCTGCATCTACTTCAGGAAGTGAATGAACAGGAATTTTCTTTCAGGTTTTGTTTGATTTTTTTCTTTAGTAAAATTCCTCTCAATTATTAGTCTTATTAATATTCTGCGGAATCCCTTACACCCAATGGTGGGAGAGCAGAGGAAAAAGAAAATAACTAAAGGTCTACAACTCTATTGTAGGCCTGCGCTATTCACTATAGATACAAAAATTACTTTCGCAATGTCAGGATTCTGGGTCACCAAGAGGCATGAAAAGCCTATTTACACGATTTAAGAACAACTCCTTCAGCAGCACGTTATCAGAAAAGAAGTTATCATACGCCTAAGACTAGTAGTTTCAATCTAAATAATGCCAGTGTGTTCACTATAGCTATCCCTTGGATTTAATACTTTCAATAAAAGTCGATTTATTCTTTTTTCTTTTCATTATTATTATTATTATTATTATTATTATTATTATTATTATTATTATTAGCTAACCTACAACTCTAGTGGGAAAATCAGGATGCTATAAGTTTAAGGGCTCCAACAGGGAAAAATAGCACAGTGAATAAAGGAAATAAAAGAAAACAAACAAACTACAAGAGAAGTTATGAACAATTAAATTAAATATTGTAAAAACAACAACAATATGAAAATAAATCTTCCATATATAAAATATAAAAATTAAAAAAAATACCTGGAGAAAAATAAGATAGAATAGTGTGCCTGATTACACCCTCAAAAACTCTACCCCAAGGCAGTGGAAGACCATGGTACAGAGGCTATGGCACTACCCAAGGCTAAACAACAATTATTTGATTTTGGAAGTTTCCTCCTAGAAGAGTTGCTTACCGTAGCTAAAGAGTCGTTAGCTAACAAGGTAATGTCATAATGCGTGCATTTACCCTTAACTGTTGGCAATTTTCACTTGCTATTTTACAAACCATTAAAAAATTACATCATATTAAAAAAGATACGTATATTGTCCTTTTCATTTCAAAATAATTTCGAAAATATTCCATAGTGGACAGGCTGATTCTAGGTTTATTCAACAACACTTTTAAAACACTATAATAGAACACTTCTTAATACTGTTTCCTTTGAACTAAACAAATGTCAACTTTACATTTAGTTTCACAAGATACAAATTTCTATTATGACTGGCTGCTTAAATCTAATTTGCATAAGTTCTCATTACATTATCACCCGGTTATGAATGCCAGAGACAAGGGACAGTGACATTGCGCTATCGAGCATGACAATTCCCTAGATACTCACCATATATACATATGATCAGCGTCCAAGCCCCCTCTCCACCTAGAACCAAGGAGGGTCAGGCAATGGCTGCTGATGACTCAGCAGATAGTCCTATGGGCTCCCACAAACCCCCAATCCTTAGCTCAAAAAGATGGTGAGGTTGCAGCGACCAAAGAAACGAGTTTTAGTAGTACTACAACCCCAGTCTCGCGTTCACCAGTCAGGGATGTTACCACATCGGCCACCACAACACTAAGTTCTATATATGCGGACTATTTCAGGCAAAACTGATAAATACATTCTTTAAATAAACTATGTACAGATATTTTCTCCATAATTATAATTTTGGATATATTTTTAAAGGAAATAGTAAAGGAAAACGTACTAAGTGCCTCAACACAAGTAACGAAGAATTCAGCTCCATTCAGCTATGAAATCTTTAGGAAGTCACAAACCTGGCCTTATATCAATTGAATAGCTCCCTAATAAAAAAAAAAAAACTTCTGTATGAAGAAGAAGAAGAAGAAGAAGAAGATCGTACCATACCCAGGTGGAGAAGCTTGTCCTTTACGTAATGAGTGTATCCTTTTCGTACCGGCAGGTAGTACGGTAACTATTTCGTACCCAAACGAGTTTCATGGCTCCTTCTAAAGGCAGAGAGAGAGAGAGAGAGAGAGAGAGAGAGAGAGAGAGAGAGAGAGAGAGTCTAAACTTAAAACTCGTTGGGCTGACTTATGTTCATAATCTCGGGCGAGCCTCTTATGGGTACTTTGTTGATTTGTCTCTCTAGAGCGATTTGTCTTTTTCTGATTTTTATATCATATGTTGCAAGCTTCTCTTCAATTTACTATAAGTTGCGATATATTTCATTGCCACAAAAAGCGAGAAAGTCTCTCTCTCTCTCTCTCTCTCTCTCTCTCTCTCTCTCTCTCTCTCTCTTATATAAAGTATAAATAAAAACTTTTTATATACGTACGTAACTTTGCTCGTCGGTATCATTAATATGCTTAGGACCCAAAATTGTGCAATTCGTATAAAACTATCATCACAAGGATTCTCAAAAAAGAAAAACCAGAAATAACGGGAAAAACTGAAAATTGTTACTTTTGCCTACAACTACTGAAAAATGTGAAAGTTATTAATTAGGGAATGAATAAGTTTCCTTATTGATCATAATCAATGCATAATTGTAAACTCAATAGATTCTTTGGTACACGACATGTTTACCCCTGCCCCCACGCCCGAGTTATCATGATGAAGCTTTTAAATGATGTTAGCCTGTCCTTTCTCGTTCTTCCTTATCAATAAGATTTACCGATTCTCATATAACAATGGACGTTAGTATAAAATGTTCAGGGGGTACATCTCTCTCAATATACATGTATGAATATATATATATATATATATATATAATATATACATATATACTGTATATATATATATATATATATATACACACACATATATATATATATATATATATACACATATATACACAAGTTTTCCGGACCAGGGTTCGATTCCCGGCCGGTCACAAGCTCTTGTCTTTGTGTGATTTCGCCTGGGGCTCTGATCCCTAGGTCGTTAAGAGAATCCAGACATTACTGTATTAAAAATAAATGGCTTATTTGAATATAGAAAAACACATCTAAATGTGTAAAATTTATCATATATATATACATATATATACACACATTATATATATATATATATAAATATATACAGACATATACATATATATACACATTTATACACTATATAAATATATATACATATATATGCATGTAAAATACTTATGTGTATGTATATGTATACAGTACATACATATTAAACATACATATGTATATAAAAATACCATTGCTGGATTTCTGTAATCTAATCAATTCCGTTTGAAAAATAATGGCAAATCTAAAACAAATGGCACCGAATCTTCTGAAATCTCGCTTCTAGTTCGTTGCACCTACCCTGAGTATTAATGTATCTTTTTTCCCTTTCCATCTGACATACAACCCGTTCCCACTTCCTTCGAAGTTCTCCATAATCTTTTACGTTATTTCGCTATTTATTCTCTCTCCTTTTGAGTTTTTCTCGCCGCTGGGAGTCGAATGGCCATTGTCAATACGACTGGGAAAATAGGAACACATATTGATAGCTTCGTGTCAGATCGGGATTTTACGCCGAGCTCTGAATAAAGAGCAAATATCAATTTCACGGCTGAGTAACTCCAAGAACCTTTCTTATGTTTCCAAACTAACAGCTTTCTATTTCAGAGGACGTCCGCTCTATTTTTGGCAACAGACTTTTATCACCTTTGGCATAACGAAATTGTGCACAGTGCGATTTAATGCTATTTTTCGAAACGTCAGCACGAACCAGGTAACAATTGCTTTACCCAGCAAGCATGAGTGTGTTCATTAAGAGATACACTTATACACTTATATGCACAGATGATTCGGCAACTGCTCCATACATCGTTGAAACAGCATGAAGGTCCCATTCCCCTTACTTAATAGTTATGCTACTTTTTTGCTTGTTTTCAAGTACTTGTGTGTACGAGCAAGTTACCGCGCTGCAATATCATCTACTTATAACATATCTATTTTATTTATGGTTTTACCGATATGTCAATATCTTGATGGTTACGAGACCAAATAATTTACTACATCAAATATATTTTTTTTTTTTTCGATTCTTGAACCCGGTTTAACCCCTTAATAATCATGAATATTTCGCCTGCCAGCGTTCATATATACAAATAAACTCGCGTATCTCTAATTGCTATTTCTGAATTATTCAACTAATATCGAGAACATACTTGACTGCTGATCTAGGAGGTTCGTCAGAACATATTTTTACAAGTTCCTGTTCATCACATCCTTCCCCCACCGTATACAAAACTTCAATTTGAATTAATACATAATTCAAAGCTTACTTATATCAAGTTATAGGTGATTAGGAAGAAAAAGATGGTGCAAATATCAAGTACAGATGCCTAAATACCATAATGCCTGCCATGTTTCCATATTTAGATTAACTTCTCACTACATTGGACAAAATTTCTAGTTCGGTATGCCTATTCGATCGACCATTTAGGTACTGTACAACAGCAAGCCCCCCATTTTCCCATATAGATTAAGCTTGTGGTCCCATGTCTGGAATGCATCGGTAACGTGTCCACCAGGTAACGCTTCAGGAATTATAAAATTGTTAATCCTCAATACTTGCAGGCTATTTTTTCCTTTTTCTGAACTTGACATCTACAGCACTTCGGTATATTCTAACTGACCATGAAATATCGGACAATTATAATTCCCACAGTATATCCAAATACACGTGGAACGTAAGCATAAGCCATTTTATATTTTTTTAGCAATCTTTCCCAGTTGATCTCATTAAGCCGACTTTACTAATGTGAATTAATTTAAATCAACTTTACGCTAAGTCCATATAACTCCATAGCTTGGCTTATAGCACAAGGATAGTTATAACTTTCCAAATTGGCGGGACAGTAATGCAATGGAATCTTATTTCCAAAGACTTACGAAATTTATGTATATTATTTACAATTAATTAGCTTGAACCACGAGGTCTCTTGATAGAGTCCTATTCAATACAAGATAATTTAGTTTCTTCAGGATGAATTATTAACGATAATTACCCATCAGCCACTGCCTAGTCTTATGGATACCTCAAGATTGTTGAACTTTTAATACTCCAAAGCCAAGTACGAACGAACGAAGCGAGTGACCTTATATGAAATGCCAACATTTTCGCGAACAAATCTCACCCAAATACTACCGCTAGAGTTATGGGGTCCTTTAACTGGCCTGAGAGTAATACATTGGATCCCTCTCTCTCGTTACGGCTCATTTTTTCCCTTTGCCTACACACACCGAATAGTCTGGCCTATTCTTTACATATTCTCCTCTGTCCTCATACACCTGACAACACCGAGATTACCAAACAATTCTACTTCTCTCAAGGGATTAACTACTGCAATGCCATTGTTCAGTAGCCACTTTCCTCTTGGTAAGGATAGAAGAGACTCTTTAGCTATGGTAAGCAGCTCTTCTAGGAGAAGGACACTCCGAAATCAAACCATTGTTCTCTAGTCTTGGATAGTGCCATAGCCTCTGTACTATGGCCTTCCACTGTCTTGGGTTAGAGTTCTCTTGCTTGAGGGTACACTTTGGCACACTTCGATCTCATTTTTCTTCTTTTGTTAAATTTTTTCATAGTTTACAAAGGAAATATTTATTGTAATATTGTTACTGTGCTTAAAATATTTTATTTTTCCTTGTTTCCTTTTCTCACTGGGCTATTTTCTCTGTTGGAGCCCCAGGGCTTATAGCATCCTGCTTTTCTAACTAGGGTTGTAGCTTAGCATGTAATAATAATAATAATAATAATAATAATAATAATAATGTGACTATTTTCAGCTGAAAAATCGGTGAGCAGCAGCAAACTCATCAGTTTTAGATACCCAGAGTTTTACAGATATCCAAATGATTTTCATCGAGTTTGATGGGTGTTATACGCACTACATTCATACCAATTTTCGTATTGATACTTGCCATAGAGAAATCACAGTAGCTATCTATCGATAACTGCGAGGGGCCAATATTTGGCGGCGCCATAAATTACTTTTAGAATTCTTCACATATCTATATGGAATCTTCATTGTTTTATTGGATGAATATTTACTTTGCCCATACCAATCTTTGTGTTGATATATGCCATAGAATAGCCACAGTTAACTTTTATTTTAGTATGGGTTGAATGGTTATTTTTTGCTGATGGATTAAAGTGTTCCTAGAATAATTCATATAGCCAAATTAAAATTTCAGGGTTTGTTGGGAAACATAGTAACTGCCAAATACCATTGCAATATCTACAATTGAAGAAAGACAACTTATGATTTATGCTGTTAAATTTAGCAACATTACAGTGAACTGCTTAATAGCAAGACATCGAGGGACAATGCCGACCTCATAATATCTGTCCCGAGTTACAGCTAGTATATAAACTTAAAAACCAATGACTGACAAAGCTATACTTTCTGAATATTTCAAAATTACAATCGTCAGAGAAAACTGTTGGGACCACTATGAAGGTCTCTTGTGTCAAATTATACACCAAAGTCCGAATCAAAGCAGTAAATTACTGTTTTTTCGCACTGCCCATGGAGAAAATAGTTTCAAAACCCAATAAAAGCTGACGAGCTTTCTAAATCTATATATTAGGAATTCTCTAAGTGCTCTTTTTCATTTATACATCTTGGGTCTAGAATTTCATATAACAGGGTTAAAGCCACAAGCAACTCCATACAGGCCAAACGCCAGTTTCAGAATTATTTTAGTTTTAAGACAACCCTGAGACAACCATAGCAGTTCGTGAATTATCCACCACTCCCCACAAGTCTGGCGCAATCTTCAAACGATCTCGCAAAGCCACTGATACTGATCAATTAAGATTTTCCCCATACAGAAAATTTTCCTTACACAATGAATAAGTTTCTTACCCTACTGTATTAGTGTAGACGAGTTATAATTTGAAGAAGCGACTAGTAGCAACATTTCTCTAAATTGCTACGTTGATATATTATGGCAATCTGCTTTTCTGGCCATAAAATTACAGCAATCTGCTTAAATAATTCAATTTTTTTGCTTTCAATCTTATACAGAAGAAGAACCACTAAATTTTGTTTTAATGAATTGCTAAACACCCAAATGTTAAGCTATGAATTGAAGAAAATAGCCTCTTCGTTCTTTTCGCTTCAATACCTTTCGCACAACACTGCTCTTTGTAGCAAATTTTTATCCAGCATTCAGAGTTTCAAATCAATGGAACTTACTATTATTTTAGTCTGATCAGTACATAAACATACATAAAGGAATTACATTGTATCAAAACAATCAACCACAGATATCGTACGGTAAACACTAACTTACTGTGACAGTAGTAACTTGCAAGAAACCGCAAAGATTCAGTATTCGACATCTGTAGTTTTGAGTATCCAGAAGAAAAACCGGACCAATTGAGTAGAAAACAATAATTCAGGCAGTTTATGGTGAGCAAATTTATCAGAGCAGTCTAGGGTAACTAATGGATCACTAGGGGTATGAATCAAACCCTGCCAATGTTGCGTCAGCAGAACACGTTTAGCCTCACGAGAAGCCTTCCAATAATTGCGATCGGAGTAGAAGAGGCTTTTTGGATCATTCTCCGGCGTAGACCAGGTTCTGTCAAGAAGTGAAAAATTATGTTAAAATACATACGGTAAGGCACTTTATCTTACTTCGTTATGAAAATATAACTTGTGATATTTTACAGGAATAAAGAATCAACAAAAGCTTCTAGTCTACCTTCTAGATTTTTCTGCCGATTGACAAAACTCGAGAACTCAAACACTGCAGCCAATATCATGGTTTTTTTAAGATAAATATTAGTAATGAAAATATCAATTTTACAACACAACCTAATTTGGTTACTAAAGTTAGGTTTCATTACATAATATTGATTACAGAAAAAATATACTGGAAGTTACATTTCAAAAGTTGGAAAGTTACTCCACTTAAATTTTAATTTTCATGGTATTTTTGCGAGATTCCCTTTTGGCGTAGAGTAAACAAATGTTCACCGTAAGCCAAAAGGATTAACGCCACACATCAGAGGAACTGGCCCCCTTATGGGCTCACACTATTGGGATACACAAAAATGTTCAATATACACACCTCGTAATTGTGACTGCTCTCAACTTTTAAATTCTGCTATGATCAAGATGGTCAACAGGGCCACAAATCTGAAAATAATTAAATATCAGTAAATTTATGAATCAAAATCATTGAAATTTAGGAAAAACTTATTTCAGAGTTTCAGCCAACAACGGATATTTAGGCCGTTAATTTAATATGTAATTGAGATTATCGATAGAATTGATTACTTTAAACTGTCCGAAATCAACAGGAAATCAATGATTACGGATATATTTGCCAATGAATGCCAGAAAGTGTTGCTGTTTTTAGGCAATGCATTGTTGGTATAACTCTTATCAAATTAAAGGTACGGTATAAATTCCAAGCGTACTTGGCGCCTGTGTTTCAGAATTCAGCAGCTTCTAATAAGGTAAATCAATAGATTCGGGTTTACTTAAAAGTATATTAAACAATCTGAAAGGTAAACAAAGTCAAATGCACTTAGGAAATCACGCGCAGGACATGTAGCCTACCACTTACCAGAAAAGGAAAAGGTTAAATTTTAAGCAGAGTGAACTATCGCTTAACAAACCAGTATCTACTAATTTGCTTTGCACACCTCCCCCCTAAAAAATGAAAAATCTTTAAAAAATTCTCTTAGTAAGGATGTTTGTGTTTCAGGATGCAATTTTAAAACTAAAATTATAATTAAAAACCCTTCAAAATTATTAAAGTTCAAAATGAACAACGTTAACAAAATCGAGTTTGGCAACTTTAAGATAAATTAATAAAAGACCATTAAAAAATTTATACTTTCAAGCAGTTAAGATCAAGAAAGATTCTAAAAGGTTCTAAAAGATTGTAGACATCCAAATTTCTAAAGGGAAGGTTTATTTATAAAGTGTAAACAAATAAAACAGTTCACACTTGAGAATTCATTAAAAGCTTAGGACAGATTAGAAAATTCAACGTCATTAACAAAATATTAAAACAAAGACCACCAATAACAGTTGAAACTTTACAAAAATAAAAGGCAAACAAGCAGCAACAACATTCTTAATTAAAGAGGAAGTATAAGAATTTTATATTGACAACATCCAACGCCATTTATATTTTTAAAAGTAGTAAAGTTTAACAGAACACCATAGATTTTCAAAATAGTAAAACACTATGAAGACTTATCCTCAATATAGTAAAGACGCCATAACAACCAAGGACAGCCGTTAACAATTAAGTAACTAAAGTCGAGACAAGAAAACTATCAATAATCAAGACAAAGAAAATTGCTTCAAAATATTAGGGAATGAAAAATTCTGACCGTCATATATAAAAGTTATCAGAAATAGTTTCAAAAAGTTGTCAAACGACATGAAAATTTATTATATACTTTTCAGAACACATTATGCTGAAATCAATGAAACGATAATTCGAAGCATCAACTGAAAGAGAGAACCATGTTTATAATTTGGTTAAAAAATATCAATACTTCCTTACCAATAAAACGTTCTATATTAACAAGTGCCCAACCACAAAAACTAATTAGCTTTCGGTAACTTCACGTTAACACAACACAACAACACTTAATGACTACGAGAGTCCGCGAGATATTCTAACATAGAATTGCGAGTTGGAACTTGGAAGCCAAGGATAAAGCAGTTGGGTGTACTCCTTCCCGCAAGGGCACTCTGGTTAATTTTTGTCGAACGAACGGTAGATGGCAGTACAGTTTAACTGACTATGAAGAGAATTTTGCAGACCGATGCCTACTTTATTCGTTCTTGATGATTTAATTACCATTGTCATACTAGGAGATTCCAAATAATCAGATTCATGCTGGCGAATAATAAAATGATTGAATAAAATTGAATAAATACGTAGGCCTACATGTTAACATAAATGTAAACGTCAACGTGTTATATAATTGTTGTGTGTCAAGATTGGAGCAATTGAACAAGTAGCCACAATAGTGAAACACTTCCATATATGAATTTGACGTTTTGAATCAAATGTTAAATAATATTCTTATTAGAAAAAGCCGGTTGGCAATCATTTTGATGTTTTGACATATGGGTTTACAGCTGCATATATTTTGTCAAATGCTCAATTTCTCTAAATATGGGCAACTGTAGATAAGAAACACAGTGTAGTCACTGACACATTCATCCTTCAGCTATTTAATCCAGAATGAGGCCTGTAAGCGGAAAGTTTCAAGAGACAGTCCTGCAATGGAATAAATTGTGCCTAAGCAATGAGTAAAGTCGTCAGTATTTAGTTGTGCGTGTGGGTGTTTTTATATATATTTATATATATATATATATATATATATATATATATATATATATACACACACACATATATATATATATACACACACACATATGTATATATATATATATACATATATATATATATATATATATATATATATATATATATATATATATATATATATATAAACACCCCTTTAAAAGGGGGATACCCTAACGTAGTAAAAGGGTTTGCGTATCTCGATGGTCAACAAAGCTGTACTAGTAAGGGTCATCCATACTGGGTTTGTTTACTGTGAGCTGTTAGACCAAAATCTCTCACCATCATCGATTCTTATTGGCTAGCGTGGTGATGAAAAGTGGCCAAACTCTAAATTGACATATCTGAGGCCTTTTTTTTTTAAGGTCGCTCATGAATGGCAGAGGCAAGGGACAGTGACATTACCCTAGCAATCAGGACAATGCCATAGAGACTGACCATATATTATATGATCAGAGCCCAAGCTTCCTCTCCACCCAAGCTAGGACCAGGGAGGGCCAGGCAGTGGCTACTGATGACTCAGCAGATAGACCTATAGGATCCCCCAAAGCCCCCAACCTTATCTCACAAGGATGGTAAGGTTGCAGACACTAATGGCACTAACGAGTCTGAGCGGGACTCGAACCCCCGACTGGGAAACACCAGTCTGAGACGTTACCAATCAGGCCACAGTAACCCTTTGTCCTGCAATAGACTATAAACGACCGTACGTGTTTTATATGCACACACACATACAAACACACATATATATATACATATATATATATGTATATATATATATATATATATATATATATATATATATATATATATATATATGCACGTGTGTGTATTAAAAGTAAGCATAAGTCATGTGTATGGTATTTCGCTTTCCATATGCAGCCATATATTTCCATAGGTCAAGCATAACTTGGAGTGTCGGGTTTCGGTCGAGGTAATCCTAGATGAATAAGACCGAGCTAATCCTTTACATGGGGATGATTGCTTGACCCCTATGTCTATGTTGGCCCTCGAAGTGAGGAAAGATATAAGTGAGGGGAATAAGAGAGAGAGAGAGAGAGAGAGAGAGAGAGAGAGAGAGAGAGAGAGAGAGAGAGAGACTTAATTTCCATATAATGTAATCCAATCCTCTGGTGGAGAATGCACGTGATAGTCACAGCAAAAACTAAGAATGAAATATACATCACTTTGAATTTATCAAAGCAAAATGAAGTTTAAAATGGTAATCCGTAGTCCAAGCATCCTTAAGAGATTATATGGACGTTCTATTAACTAATAACTCAATATTCATAATAAAAAAGAAATTCCACTAAATATATATCTCTCGATTATGCCAGCCAGACTCTTGACGCTTCTGAGTATTGATTTTTTGGGGGGATGGGGTAGCTAGGTTCCTGCCCTTAAAAGTGACCAGGGTGGCCTATGTGTGAATGGTAATAGTCCTTCGCTGCTGGTCACCTTTCCATGTAAAGACCAGAATCAACGCTCCGATAATAAGCTGCGATGTATGGTTATATAGTCATTTCATCGTCATAATTGTAGTACCATTGTACTATAGCCTACTGTATTATTACTTTATCAAATTTGTCGCATGCCTATTACAGGATGACAAGTAATTAATTCATTCATATAAAGATTGGTGGGAAACCATGGTATATATCTTTACTGATCATTAATGTGACTTATTATGTGTATGTATATATATATATATATATAGAGAGAGAGAGAGAGAGAGAGAGAGAGAGAGAGAGAGAGAGAGAGAGAGATAAATGTTGTATATACATACACACACATATATATATACATATACTGCATATATATATGTATATATATATATATAAATAAATATATAAATATATATATTATATATATATTATATATATACATATATATGTGTGTGTTTGTGTATATATATAGTACTGAAGCGGTAGGCTACATTATTACTGCATATATATTATTGTAAAGTTGGAGGGGCTACGATTTTAAACATGAGCATACACTTGGATGGATAAACAGATGTCATATAATTAATAAGTTCCAGTAAATAAATCAAACGGTTGTCTTTGGTAATGATTCAAAAGGGCTGTTTGGTACGATAAAGCAAATAGAACTGGAAATGGAGACGGTGGATAATTCCATGCCTTCCAGTTGGAACTGGATTAAAGGCTGATCACAATGTCTAATCAAGTTCATAGCTACTTTTAATTGATTATGCAAAGCAAGCACCAAATAAGACCACCAATAGTTTTTTAGGTTTTGACACTTGAACTTATAAAGAAAAGTAACCTACTTTGAATAGTTTTTTTTTTTTTGGAGGGGGGGGGTGCTTCGTAGCTCACAAAAAAAAATCTATGCTAAAGGGTTCATATACCCGTTAGTCATAAAATGCCCAGTTATTTCAACAGTTATCTAGAATAACTGAAAATTACTTAACCTAAATAGATGTAAATCACTTACCACGCGTCTTCCATTCTGAACTATTTCTACTAAAATTACGAATCCCCTTCGTTCCATGAATTAAAAAGTCCAACGTCGCAATTTACGAAAACAGATAATAGATTATCTCTTTCTGGCCGAGTTTATTTACGAGGGCAGGATGCCTTCAGATAAAGTGAGAATGTTGTCCAAAAAGCTGGGGATATTTGCACTCTATAAAAGGAGACAGAACAATTAAACGCTAAAGCAACTCGTTCGGAATGTTATAATTAATTTAAAGTTCCTAATTAGAATTACGAGTCTGAGCTTTGTTCTACAAACACAGCATCGAGATGTACCTTTTACTGTCGACAACAGTCCTTTAAAGATGGTCTTTGTGTATCTGCCTTCAGGAAGGGTCGTTAAAGTTACGGTCCTAAATTAGGGACCCTTTTTGAACCTCGGTGTTCTGATTTAGTATTCGCTACATAGACCCTGGTACTCATGGAGGTTGACATCAAACGTTATTAATTGATGCGCGGAGTCTGGTACTTGATATACAGATTTACTAAACAAGGTTGTCAGAAATTAGGTCTTTTTTTAGAGACAGAGTGAGAGACAAAAAGGCACCGGTCTAGCCCAGTACCAAAGACTGCAAAAACCATAAATCTGAGAACCAGAAACAAAGTTCAATAATTTATTGGTGGAAAGAAAGACACTTACCGGAATGTATAAGGCATGCTGGTTTCAAGTGGTATATTGGTAGTATCCCCACCCGTTGAGATACTACCACTAGAGAGTTATTGCATCCTTAAACTGACTAGAATAGACAGTACTAAATTGGATCCCTCTCTCTGGTTACGGGTCATGTTTTCCTTTGCCTACACATACACCGAATACTATACATATTGTCTTCTGTCCTCATACACCTAACAACACTGTGATTATTAAACAATTGTTCTCTCTCATTGTTTAGTTCAGATGCTACTTTCTTCTTGGAAAGGCTAGAAGAGCCTCTTTAGCTATGGTAAGCAGTTCTTCTAGGACACTCCAAAATCAAACCATTGTTCCCTAGTCTTGGGTAGTGCCACAGTCTCTGTACTGAGGCCTTCCACTGTCTTGAGATATAGTTTTCTTGCTTGAGGGTAAACTCGGGCACACTATTGTATCTTATTTCTGTTTCTCTTGTTATTTTGAAGTTTTTATAGTTTATATATAAAAGATTTATTCTAATGCTGTTATTCCTAAATATCTCTTGTAGGTTATTTCCTTATTTCCTTCCCTCACTGACCTATTTTCGCTGTTGGAGCCCTTGGGCTTATTGCATCCTGCTTTTCCACCAGGGGTTGTAACTTAGTAAGTAATAATAATAATAATAATAATAATAATAATAATAATAATAATAGGTGGTCTAATGAGCCTTTGACAAAAAGATTCTCACCTTGGCCTCAACAGAGGAATAGTTGAAAATTGTAAAAAAAGAAAGAAAAAAGAGGAAAAAAAAACTTTGCAATGGAGACGGTAATGTAGAATTACGAAATACGAAAAGGCATCCCAATTTGATATAAATATTACATAGGTTTCATTATAATGTGATATCCCATAACATAATGGAAACGTTTATATAGTATAATATCAAATACAAGATAATGTATAGTCTATAACAGAATATGATACAGAATCTTGATATTATATGTGCAAGATCTTCAAGTATTGTATTCCCAATTTCTTATCCATAAAGGTATGAATATATATGTTTATCATTATAAACCGACAGGGCATTTAAGCCCAAAATGTCTAATAACATACGGGCTTTGTATTACTGAAAAAACATATCCTATTTGGATATGCTGAGGACATCTGTAATCCTAAAAAGGTGTAGGACAAATAAGAGAATTTGAGTTTTGTTTGGGATTTGGTTGAAGAGGAAAGAGAGAAAGTGCAGAAGAAAAGGATGAGAGAGAGAGAGAGAGAGAGAGAGAGAGAGAGAGAGAGAGAGAGAGAGAGAGAGAGAGAGAGAGATCTAAAAGGATAGGAGACTGAAACGATTTGGGAGAGGGAGAGTAGATGTAAAAGATAAGAGAGAAAGGGAAGATTTAAGAGAGAAGGATGGATCAACGAAAGATAGCACCAGAGGAATAAGAGTAGATGGAACGAGGGAGTGAGTAAAACTAGAAGGATGGTAGGTAGGAGAGGTGGAAGGGGAATGGGGGATTTGTTCCCCTGTAGCAGAGCAATAAAATGTTTTTCTCACTTATGTGGTTTGATCAACATGGCGATAGCAACTCGAGAACACAGCCGAGCCGGAGGATAGTCATTAAAGGAACTTGACACAGGAATGCCATTATACAGCCTGCTGAAGAGCAAGTCCCTTTTTTTTTTTTCTTATTTTTTTCTTCCAAATAAACATCTCTGTTAAACTTCTTCGATTTCTTAATCCGTTACGCTTCAGAGGGAGACTTATTTTGTTACATTTTTTCCACCCAAATCTTGATTGTTCCAATGTGGTATATATTTCATCTTTTCATTACCCTTTCGGTATATATAAGCCATAATTAGTCTGTTCTGCAAGCGAATGGGTGACCGCCAATGAAAACAAAGTGTCATTAGCACATCAGCCTCAGAATAATAATACTCAGAAAAAGAATGGAATGTCAAAATCGAATAGAGTCATCTGCAACGCTCGGTATGGAAGGCAGATTAATTACTTGAACCAAAGGTACCGACTTATTATCTTCAAAGACACAGGACCACTTGATTAATGACAAGAAAAAAATAGAAAGAAATATAAGTAAAGGGAAGGGATATATCGTTGCCGGGATCATGAGATCAAGATAGTCGAAAATAAAAGGGAAATATTAATAACAGTTCTACGAGTTTAAAGGTTAAAGGCCGCTCATGAATGGCAGAGGCAAGGGACAATGACATAGCCCTATCAAGCAGGACAATGCCCTAGAGACAGACCTTATATACATATGATCATCGCCCAAGCCCTTCTCCACCCAAGCTAGGACCAAGGAGGGCCAGGCAATGGCTACTGATGACTCAGCAGATAGACCTATAGGCTCCCACAAACCCCCAATCTTTAGCTCACAAGGATGGTGTGACTGCAGAGACCAAATAAACTAACGAGACTAAGCGGGACTGGAATCCCAGACTTGTATTCACCAATCAGGGACGTTACCACATCGGCCACCATAGAAAACAAAGTTTCCGAAAAAAAGTAATACATCTATTCGTACCAAAGTTTACACGGAAAATAGAAACCTGTTTAGTCACCCAACACCATAGGAAAATATTGTTGTTTACAAGGTCATAGGAAACAAAACTTGATAGAATGGCCATAGTCTAATGGTTGTAGAAGAATGAAAGAAAATGATTAAGACTCCCAAGATTCAAGAAACATGAAAAAACAATTTGAATAAAAATGAAGTCCTTTGGGTCCTAAGGAATATTCTGAACTAACTACTATCACAAAATTACAAATAAAAAAAAAATTCTTAGTTTGGTACCCATTAGGAGTGATAAATATATGTTGACATTATCAATAGTAATGTCTAACTCAACCGAGAAAAATAAATACTCTTATGTAAATCTTTAAAAAAAAAAAAATCACCTTATTCATATTTGGAACCTTAATACATGAAGTAATTTAAAAAATGAATAATCATTTCGGTGACAGAAGGACCCAAACACAGCAAACCAAAACAAAGGTGTTCTTACGCATTCCTAGGAGGCAGCCAACCAAAACAATAATTAAATCCTATCACAGTTTCTGTGGGCTTGAAGGACTTAATGAAAAAAGAACTGTTGTAAAGTATTCAAAGAAAATTATCACAAAGGATAACAAATCATTAATATTACTGTCCGTCTCCCCCATCCCTCTGGAGAGCGAGAGAGAGAGAGAGAGAGAGAGAGAGAGAGAGAGAGAGAGAGAGAGAGAGAGAGGAGAGAGAGGTTAGGGAAATAATTTCTGCACGTAGCGTGATCTACTGTATCAACAAAAGAATAAGCGTTAATAAATATCAAAGCCTTGTATGATCACAACAATAAAAATCCCGTACACATCTTGAAAGAATTATAAAGAAGAAAAAAATTTGTCTTGCATACCCGGCACCCTTGTATACCTCACAAAAAAAAATAAAGAAAAAATATATGCATTCCGAGAAATAATTCACAGACAAATAGTATCACAGTCGCCGTAGCCTTAAGGAGTCCACAACCTCCCACCTCAAAACAACGACTTGAAAAGAAAAGAAAAAAAAAACAGATTCCCTTTTGCATTCTGAGAAAATGATTAACATCCATCTCTTTCTGACGAATGGCGGGTGGCGCCACCAAAAAGGTTGCGTCGACGCCGAGAGTAAAAATACGTCATGCTGACGAGCAACTTACACAATAACACGTCATTCTGCTATTTATTATCTTGATAAGGTTCAAGACTCATTTTGGGTATAATTTGGATGAAAAATTAACTAAGAGGGTCAGGATCATTAGCTCATTCTTTAAAAAAAAGAACATGAAATATTATCGGAACATAATGACCCCTCGTCGTAATGGCTTATTTCGTGGTAGATGCTGCGAGGATACAAACATGGAGATATAAGATTACTCAAAACGATAACAAAGCAACAAAAAATTGCAAAGGAGAAAATTAGCAAGTAAATCTTGCAAATGCCTAAGCCAAAGAAAGAGGAAAATGAATATCGATATTGATATAAAAACTCCATCTAAAAGAGATGGTTGCCAGTAAAGATTCATTCCATTTACAACTAAGCGACCCTATATATTAGAATTATTTTCAGTGTGGTAATTAATTCAACGTTGAAAAACAATTGGCTGTTTTTTTTACAATAGAATTTTTTGCCTCTAGCTATCTAAATAAACACCCTGATACTGTTATCCTTTCCAAAACTGAATGGTGCCAGGCTGCCCACACCGGTACACACATATATAAATATATATATATATATATATATATATATATATATATATATATATATATATATATATATGTATGTATGTATATAAAAGGTAAAGAGGTAGAACACCAAGGCATTTGTCAAATCTTGAGTAGATTATAGGGCATGACGGGGCACCTTCTCTGACCAGAATTTAAGGGGGATGCCCGAATCTATCTGACCAAGAGATTAAACGTACCCGTCTTACAGACGGAAAAGCGCTGACCGTTAGCCCCTCAACCCCATCTTCTCTAGGCCCTAAGTCCCATGTCGATAGACCTACGCAAAACAATAGCATCTCCAGGATCTGCGATGGTCGAAAATCTTAAGGCCTCCCATTGAAATTAGCGTCCTTACGGACGGAATGGGCATTCGGTTATCTGGCCGCGAATCTATATATAAGCCGGCCAGGACTCCGCATTCTTATATAATTGGCCCTTAAGGATTATATTCAGGTTTATATCCTTCTAATGGGGAGATGAGGGGTTAAGAGGGAGGCTGCGATTGCTTCCGCTGGCGTAAAGCATCAATTGGACTGTTTACCTTTTGTACATAAACCTTTCGCTTCGGACGCTTTCGGGGTTTCCTTTTATGAGAGAGAGAGAGAGAGAGAGAGAGAGAGAGAGAGAGAGAGAGAGAGGAGAGAGAGAGAGAGAGAGAGAGAGAGGGGGGGGGTATTATGGTTTTTGAAAGCATGTTCATAAATAAGAACAAAAGAAGAAACGTCCGAAAATGTAAATAATGTTTCAGAGAGACGCTATTTGAGGCGAATTGATTAAAAATCCTTCAGATATAAAAAATTGACGGTAATATAAGAGAGCGTTGAGTTGGTAAAATCTGGTCAACAAACTTGTTTGGCATCCCGATACTCAAACTAAGGTTGAAGGTACAATACATTCTCTGCTGCCAGCAGCGGTGAGGTAAGCTAGTCCTGGTTTGGACAATGGCAAGGCCTTGTTCTTTAGACCAAGGGCAAGGCTAAACGAGGAGTTTATTACCGTAAATAATTGTTGCTTTACACAGTTGCAAGGGAAAAATGTCATATGCTGATACAACTTTTATTACCTCCGCCAACGAAGTTGGAAGAAGGTTAGAGTTTTGCTTGTTTTTGTGTGAACAATTTCCTACCCACAATCTTACTCATAGAGTAGTGAAACTTTCAAGGATTAATTGCTATGTTAAAACGTGGGAATGATTCAATTTTAAAAATCCTAGGTCATAGGTCAAGGCCAAGGTTGAGCAATAGGTCGTCCGAATTAACCTAAAGGCAAGCTGGTTTCGAGAAACAAGCTGCACTCTAGTGCTTTTCTAGTTATTTAGTTGTTGTTTTCTTCGCTTCTGTTGTTCCCTGTGTTCATGAATAAACATTCTTTGAATGATGATAATAATCAACAATGATAATGATAACGTGGAAGAAGGCCCCAAAACTAATATTATCTTCGAATGCCTCGATTTGCAGTTAACACTTCGGGCAGCCCCACTCTATAACCTAACATGGAAAGCGAAAGCACAGAATTTTTAGAGCGCACTTTAGTAAAAAAAAAAAAAAAAAAAAAAAAAAAAAAAAATTAAAAAAGCCAATAAAGTTGAACGTGCTTGACCTCTTTTTTTTCTTTTCATTTTATTCTCCGTGCGTGCATGTTTTTGAATGTTCTCATGCAAAGCCATTTAACTGAAACTGAAGCGGCTTCGTCTCGCGTCCATGGCAATTTTCGGAAAAAGAAAAAGTTAACCGGGTCATTCTGTTTCAAAGAAATCCTTTTCCTTTCGTGCTGTCAGTCTTGTTTAAACAGACTCTGAAACAAATTTAATAGGAAAAAAAAAATCTAATAAAAATTCAATCTCGAGAAAATTAAGAATTGAGAATTGAAATAATACTTTTTTTTATCATATTATAAACTGGATGTTAAAATAGCCAAACTTACGACCTATCATCACGTCCAAGTCTAACTTCGTACAATTCAAAATGAAATTACAAAATCAAGAAAAATACTATCCTCTACAAAATCAATATTTATATAATTCCCTTCCCCAAAAAATCCTTTGGAAACAGTCTCTAAGAAATTTACATTGAATAAAAAAGAAATTAACATGTAACCCGTCCTACTTTTGCATCGTGATGCCACTGACCTCGGTGGTGAAGGAACTTTTTCACGGCCTCGGGAGGGTATGGAACCTCTCAGAGGCGGGAATGGAACACGATGTAACTCCCGGGTAGGTTGATGGCAGAGACATTGTTCTCGGAAATATCGTGATATACTTGGATCCACGGCACGAGAGAGAGAGAGAGAGAGAGAGAGAGAGAGAGAGATTTTGAATTGTGGTAAGAGAGACAAAAACACTGACAGAAATCGTTTCTTATACCAGCTACTATTGTTCTGTTTTATGAGTTCTAGAGTCAAAAGACAACTCAGCTGTTTTGCTTTGCCACAATTCTAGAATATAGGAAACTAAAGAAGAAGAAGAAGAAGAAGAAGAAGAAGAAGAAGAAGAAGGGAGAGAGATATTATGTCTTAATACCTCAGTGTTATTGGTGTGAAAGATATAATGAAGAAAAGCACTTAATCCAATCAAAGTCTATCTTGCTATAATGATAGAAAACGAATATTGAAGTTGAAGCTGAAACTCGAATACAGATGTCACCGTTGCAGTTTTTACGAGCATTTTACCTTTCATTGCATAGAGCAGTGTCCAAAATGGAAAGTTTCATTTTTGCTTCTCTCGCTGAATTATTTGCAAAAGAAAGTATAGTTTTAACAGCAAGATTCCGTTTTATATTACTCACTATATTCGTTGAATCTTTAATCATTTGTCATATACATAAGATTTTCCATTTCATATATATTTTTTTAAAAATATAATCTATATATGCCATAGTGTGACACTCATTGGATTAGAGAAAGCTGAGCTACTCAGGATGCAAGAAAACCATGAGCAGTAATGCAAGAATTTCATGTTATTTTTTTCTAATCTTTTTTAATCCATTTCTGAAGATATGCATTTCATCCTGCAGGTCTTGATTGGGGGTTGTGGAAGCCTGTTAGAAAAGTCCCTGTTTTGCAATCTGCTAGACTGGGGTTCGAGATCGCCCTAAGCTCGATAGTGTCTTGTAGGATATAAAATTTCGCCAACCTTGTGACCTAAGGATTGGGGTTTTGGGGGAGCTTATAGATCTACCTGATGAGTTATCAGCACCATTGCCTGGCCCTTCCTGGTCCTAGCTTGGTGGAGAGAGGGATTTGGCGCTGATCAAGTGTATATACTGTCATTCTCTTTGTCACTGTCCCTTGCCTCCGCCATTCATGAGCGAACTTCAAACCTTTAAATGGACGAACCAGCGAATAATACACAAATTTTAATGCAGAGTAAAACTAGACCGAAGACTCAATGATGAAAATGAAAAGGCTCTAGAAAAAGGAACTTGAACACTTGACCATACTTGCGGAATCTCCAACCACTCTCTCTCTCTCTCTCTCTCTCTCTCTCTCTCTCTCTCTCTCTCTCTCTCTCTCTCTCTCTCTCTCTCTCTCTCTCCCTAAATAAATAAATAAATAAATAAATACAATCACACACATATAGTATATATATATATATATATATATATATATATATATATATATATATATATATATATATATATATATATATATATATATATATGTGTGTGTGTGTGTGTGTGTGTGTGTTTGTTCTATCTCTATTTCTATAAGTACCAACAAAGCTACTTTACGAAGACTGTTCACTGATGATCATAGATCTCTCTCTCTCTCTCTCTCTCTCTCTCTCTCTCTCTCTCTCTCACTCTCTCTCTCTCTCTCTCTCTCTCTCTCTCTCTCTCTTTCACGAGCTTATGTCCTAAGAATGTATGAATCCTTCTATGTTAGTTATATTATTGTCCCTGAATACCATTATGAAGTGAAATTCAATAATAGTCACTGATCCTTCACTCTCTCTCTCTCTCTCTCTCTCTCTCTCTCTCTCTCTCTCTCTCTCTCTCTCTCTCTCTCTCTCTCTCATACACAAACTAGCACATCCACATACTCGCATGAAACCCCAATTCTATTTCTAAACAATGCAACCTTTTACAAGAAAAACCAATCATTGTCCATGATGACTATTTCTACCATTTGTCTGTCTACTATCTAACAATATTTATTACTTATAAAAGTATGAACCCATCTGAATTTAAGTTCTATGATTTACTCTGTTTATTAACTCTCTCTCTCTCTCTCTCTCTCTCTCTCTCTCTCTCTCTCTCTCTCTCTCTCTCTCTAGCTAGTGTACCAAACTGGACTTGTGTTGAAGTGCTGTATATCGGTGGCCACTACCTAGGCACAGGTCCCCCATCACCTACAGACAGACAAGCCACAAAAACTCGTTTTGTAGGCGTAAAAGGCAAAGACCACTAAAAGAGAGAGAGAGTGAGAGGGAGGGAGGGAGGAGAAGAAAAAAAAGAGAAAGAGAGAGAACCCGAAAAGCATTCTCCTCCCTGTTGGAGTTTCGAGTCCAAAAGGCACCGTCGCATCTGTCTCCGTAGTGACATCGTTGTCGAATATCTGGATTTTTTTTGACTCGCTTTTTGGATTTTTCGTCGCGATGTATCGCGGAAATGAAGACGCCGTTCGCTGTAACGGGGTTCACTGGAATTTCGCCTGTCCCAGCGGCCCACTATTTCTACCGTGTTTCTTGGACTCGTCGCAGTTGGGATTTTAGCAGATTCTTCTTCTTCTTCTTCTTCTCTCTCTCTCTCTCTCTCTCTATCTCTCTCTCTCTCTCTCTCTCTCTCTCTCTCTCTCTCTCTCTCTCTCTTCATAGAAAAAAAGAAAGAAAGCTTCTATTTTGGGGAACTAAAATGTTGCCATGTATTATCAGTTATTTAGAACCAATCATTTGATCAAACATACAACTTTCTGTAGTATGTATGTGTAAGTTTGCAGAACTGTCTGTATAGATTTTATATGTCAAAGGATTCCCTGAAGCAAGTTTACTCTAAACCCGACCATCAAACGAAAATTGAGGATTGTATATATTTTCATCAAATTTCCAATTTTCTCTATTTCCAACCGTTTCCCTCTGGTCAATAAATTTGCTTAAATATGATTAATTTGTAAATGAAGATTAAAAGTTTAAAGATTTTAAAGGTCACTCGTGAATGGCAGAGGCAAGGGACAGTGACAATGCCCTATAGCTCGACTATGACCTAGAGCCTGACTATATATACATATGATCAGAGCTCAAGCTAGGACCTGGGAAAGCCAGGCAATGGATACTGATGACTCAGAAGGTAGACCTATATGCTTCCCAAAACGACCAATCCTTAGCTCAAAATGATGGCGAGGTTGCAGATGTTACAGGACACTATTGAGCTTGATCGAACCCGGGTCCAGTAGATCGCCAGACAGGAAAGTTTCCAACCTTATACATGGTTTGATGGCCCTCTTAATGTTATTGTTAATTCAAAACCTTATTGATAATTTTCCTTCATATTTAAGTAACTTAAACTTTTTCGTTTTCTTATCCCTTCAAAAATCTGAGTTGCAAGTAGTTACAAGGATTTTGGATGTCTCAAAGATTTTTTAGTCCATCCACTGAGACTCCATTTGCTCTTTGGTAGAGCGATTTAGTTTCAGCATTTAGAGAGTTCTTATGATCTAGTCTAACTTATTCTTGAACTCGTTTACCGTTTTACTGTTTACTACATCTGCTGGAAGTCTATTCCAAATATTTGCTATTTTGTAAGTAAAGAAACTGAGAGAGAGAGAGAGAGAGAGAGAGAGAGAGAGAGAGAGAGAGAGAGAGAGAGAGAGAGAGAGAGAGAGAGAGAGAGAGAGTGGATACTTGCCCCTGCAACCTGATCCAGTCTATCATCATCGCATTGCACAGATAAGCAGGTGTAACCTCCTTCTCTGTGCAACAATGGACTATTATCAACCCCTCCAGGTGTTCGAAGACTCGCACCTGTTTCTCCTTCATCCTCGGTTATAATATTTCTCTGTTTATTGTCGTTTCCATTTTCGTTCATAACGTGATTCATCTGCATTGAGATCCTCTTCTTCTCCTTTTTCTTTTTTTCCTTCTTCACTATCACTGTTTTAGTGGTAGGTCTATTTCATGGTTAACTTTCATATTTTTTCCTTCACTTTTGTATTCTTTACTTTCCCTTTTTTTATTCTATTGTTCTTTAACTTCCTTTACTCTCTATGTGCCTATTTTCTCCTCTTTATTTTATGACGTTGGTTCGACTTTTTTCTTTTCTTCCTCTATTTCACTGAAAAAAAAATATTTCTCCCTTTTGATCGTATACGACTGCTTCCTTTCCTTCTTCTTATGTCTCCCCTTATTCTCTCCTCATGTCTTTTATCTTATGTTCATAAATTGGCAAATAGTCTATTTGCCTAATATTATGCAGAGAATGAGATGAAAGCATTCATTGATAATGGTATTGTTTTTGTGCTGATGACCCTATTAAAAAAATTCATATCAAACTGCAAAAGTATGGATGACTTTCATAAAAAAAAAATGATACGCACTGACTTTTATGATTACGCAAGGAAATAAAATGACCATAAAATAAATATTGCAAGTAAAGAATATATATGTAATGGAATATTGATAATGAATTTGAGTAGCTCTACTCTGAGCTAAAATTATGATTATATATATATATATATATATATATATATATACATATATATATATATACATATATATATATATATATATATATATATATATATATATACATATATATATATACATATATATATATATATATATATATATATATATATATACATATATATATATATATATATACATATATATATATATATATATATATATATACATATATATATATATATATATATATATATATATATATATCATACTATATGTAGGGTGTATATATGTGTGCCTTTTTCTCTAGAAGAGGGTGGCGCCACAAGAGTTCAGCTTTCTGGTTTCTCACCAAGTCATTTGAGGTAATGCTGCTAGCCTTAAGCCAATTTTTCTTTTGGTTGACCCCAGCAGATATATATATATATATATATATATATATATATATATATATATATATATATATACATATATATATATATATGCATATATATAATTGTATATATATTTATATATATACATAAATATATATATAATGTATAAACTATATATAGCTTTATAAATCAATGAATAATATTAGCAGTAATTCAAGCATTAGAAAATGTAAAAATATTTATAGCACCTTATGCAAAAAAAAAATTGTTTTTGCATTAACTCTCGATAAAGAATTAAAAGTTTTGAGGTTTCTCGTGAATGATAGAGACATGGGACAGTGACAATGCCCTAGCAGAGCAATGCCCTACTGACTTACCATATATAGCCTACTGTACATATGATCAACTCAAGCTAGGTCCAGGGAGGGTCTATAGGCTCCCACAAAACCCCATCATTAGGTCACAAACTACAAGAAACTATTGACTTTGAGCGGATCTAGAATCCAAGTCCAGGAGATCGCTGGCACGTTTTCAATAACGTACCACAACATTTGTAGACGATAACGCCTTCCGGACGTGGTCCTATGATGGATATGACAGGATTGAAAAATGCGGGTCAACAGAAGATTTAGCGGTTAGAATAATTTTCAACCCTTGAAATATAGTAATAGAGACAATAACGATGCCTACTGTATATTTAACTCAGATCCAAAGAAAGGAATAAATGGAGAAGAAAACTTTTAAATGGGACCTTAACCACCTGGTAACCTATTGTAAACGTCACTGATTGGCAATCTGCTGGACTGTGGTTCGAGATCCGTTCTAGCTCCATAGTTTCTAGTTGTGTCACCAATCTCACCATCCTTATGAGCTAAGAATGGGAGGTTTACAAGAGCCTATAGATTTACCTGCCGAGTCATCAGCAGCCACTGCCTGGCCCTCTCTGGTCCCAACTTGGGCGCTGATCGTATGTTTATATGGTCAGTTTCTGGGGCACTGTTACTTTCCCTTGCCTCTGCCATTCATGGGTGACCTTAAGGAGAGGAGTCTGTAATGGCATATGACCATCCCAATCTCTATCAACAAGCCCGAAATAATTGAAATCGTGTTCGACTTTCCCTTTGATTGCAACCTTAAATCTTAGGCTACACCTGTTTTTTACTTTCTGACCTTCTGAGTAGCACAATAGATAGCTTTGTTTAAGTAACAAGAGGCATGAATGATTAAGAAAATTTTGTTCATTAGCCCATGACGTAACAAATAACTAACATAGACATATTACAATAATAAGGATAGGATGACCACAAAAATATTAAAATCATTTGTAGTATGAACTAAATTTTCACTAGCATTCACCAATTATTAAAAATAAGGAAGAAAATAGAAGAATAATCAGTTAAGGAAACTGGTAGACGTTAAAGGCTTACTATTGGTTTGTATATATTTAAAAAATAAAGCCATTTTTTAGCGGATCCAGTTCTAAAGAACAAAAACTGGTTTGCCAAGGTAGGATTAAAATGAACATAATTAAGGAGAAGAAAAAGGCGAGGGATAGGGAGAAGATAGAGGAAGGGCAGGAAGAATTTTATTTCTCATTATTTTCATCTATTTTTTTTTTTTTTTTTAGCAGTGATGTTTGAAGATAAGTAGCTATGAAGTACCTGGAAAGTGGGAACGTCCGCAGGTGGTGGGCCAAGAATGCTGTTATCTGCTCGAAATATTATCTCTGAGTTGTATCCTGTTCATGCATGAAACGTGTACAGATTTTCTATTAGCTATTGTCAATCATTTCGGCGTTCACATTACTACAATATGTCTTGGAGAGAAACCATAAAGGTTTTGTTTACATATGAGTATTTCCTGACTTCTCTGTCATTAGATCTTTATTTTTAGCTTATCTAATCTTGGGTAGTGTCATAGTCTTTGTACCATGGTCTTCCACTGTCTTGGGTTAGAGATCTCTTGCTTGAGGGTACACTCGGGCACACTATTCTATCTTCTTTCTCTTTCTCTTGTTATTTCGAAGTTTTTATTCTATTGTTATTTTCAAGTTTTTATAGTTTATATATGAAAGATTTATTTTAATGTTATTATTGTCCTTAAACTTCTTGTAGATTTTCCTTATTTCATTTCCTTACAGGGCTATTTTCCGTGTTGGAGCCCTTGGGCTTATAGTATCCTGCTTTTCCAACTAGGGGTATAGGTTACCAAGTAATAATAATAATAATAATAATAATAATAATAATAATAATAATAATAATAATAATAATATCGTATTTTTGCTCAATCTTTTACGTCCTATTTCTATGGACTCGTATCAAGATAAAATCTTCTGATTGATAGCTACAGCTGTACCTCCTGAACGGTGCCTCTTTTCTCCAGCTGACTAGGGCAAAGTAGCATCGCAACCTCTTTTTTTACAAGTTCTATATTAGATATTGTTCCACTGAATTTACGAAAAATATGTTCCTTTACTTTGTCACCGCCGGAACATCAATCAGGATAGCTCTCCCATTTATTCTTTGTAAATCCTTAATCTTTCCTTCCACAATAAGGCAATCGAACTCTGTTTCAACTGACTCTGATAATATCTCACATTTCAAACGGATTGTTAAAACTGTTCACTTCAGAATCAAGTCCGAAGCTTTCCCAATGACACATCTTAGTTTTTATTATTATTATTATTATTATTATTATCATCATCATTATTATTATTATTATTATTATTATTATTATTAGATGCTAAGCTACAACCCTAGTTGGAAAAGCAGGATGCTATAAGCCCAGGGGCCCCGACAGGGAAAATAGCCCAGTAAGGAAAGGAAATAAAGAAAAATAAAATATTTTAAGTATAGTAACATCAAAATAAATATTTCCTATAAAAACTATAAAAACTTTAACAAAACAAGAGGAAGAGAAACGAGATTGAAGTGTGCCCGAGTTTACCCTCAAGCAAGAGAACTCTAACCCAAGACAGTGGAAGACCAATCCTGGGCAAGATAACGACAAAGGCTACAGTGTAAAATCAATCTCTACCATTAAGGTATTCAAGATATGGCAAGATCGATAGGGTCAGGGTTCGATTCCTAATGAGGCACAGCGCTTTAGGACGTTCTGTCTCGGTTAACCTAAATCACAAATAATTTGTCTGCTAATTAATCACCTTAGGATATATGCTAAAATAATGGAGAAGGATATGGGCCCAACATCAACATCCTAAGAATGTTTATAAAAACTTCCTGAAGTCATCTCCTCTAAGGGAAAAATAAAGATATAAATATATATATATATATATATATATATACTGTTTATATACATAAATATTTTTTCTGTGTTGTATATGAAATATATATATTTATATGTACAGATACACACACACACACACACATATATATATATATATATATACTGTGTATGTATATATATATATATATATATACTCTTATTATATATGAATAATTATATCTATACAGTATAAGTATACATACATACAAGTAGACACACACACATATATATGTATATATATATATATATATATACTGTATATATATATATATATATATAGAGAGAGAGAGAGAGAGAGAGAGAGAGAGAGAGAGTATATACAAATATATGTGCGTGAAAGTGAACGCAGTTGCGCATTCAAACAAGCAACTAAAACACAGTACTCTACAAAGGAGAAAGGTATGGCATAGGTAGCAATAAGAACTAAATTATAGTAACTGTTCGTATGAACATTAATTCCTAGAAACACTTTTCTCCTGACGCACCACAGTTAGCCTTCAGTTTTCTCGGAACACATTTTGTAGGGTGATGAACGCGCAGACGTCGGGTTCCGCCATCGTTGCTCTTGTAATTGAAATACAGAGACAATGCGATTCTGGTTGATCAGATACGAAACCGTGTTATTGTAATTGTGTAGTGTGGGTGCGTGGGTGGGCTGCTCGTGCGTCAGTTTGCCTGTAACTTCATGAATGGGTGGTCAATAATCGTAATAGTAAATCTATTTCTTGTCTGATTATACTCTCACCGGGCACTGTCACCCGTAGTAAATTACATTTATAAAAGTGACATCTCGTATTGAAAATCTTGTCTATAAAACTAAGCAACAAAGATTTCTAGTGAACGCAAATCTACGACTCTCTCTCTCTCTCTCTCTCTCTCTCTCTCTCTCTCTCTCTCTCATACACAGTTTTCAGGGAATCGAGACGGCGTTATAAATACAGTAGTTTGTTTGTTTTTATTAGAACCAAACAAAAGGATCCCAGGTATTTTTTTTCTAACCAGTAAGTGTTTTCTTCCACGAAACAAACTTCAGTGGGTGGAGAGATGAGTCAGTGTTTTGACCCAGGTATTTACTGGCCATGAATTCCTCTTGTTTATTTCGCTTTGATGTATACGTGTAATATATATATATAAACATCCTTTCACAATACGCTTTTTATACAAACACATGCACAATCATGCACATTCGCATATATGAATAGGGTTAATGATTCCATATAAATTCTAAAACACGTTGCAAACGCCACAAAGCTGGGTGTAACTACAAGGTACGTATGGGTGAATGGATTATACTCATTTACCTGTATTTCCCATTAAATCAAACCTAAGACATCTCATTTGGTTGTTAGGTGTACAGCTAGGATCGATTGGGGTCACAGAGACTTTCAGTTTAAGCAAGGAACAACTCGGCTACGTTAAAGGCCGTTCTACTCCTAGCTCCCCGGGATGTTTGGGTTGTGTTTCAGTGGAAACTATCATCTCTGAACAGGGATTAAACTTGATTCAGAGGAAGGAATTTTAAAGGCCCTTTTATGCATACAAAGATACACATGCATATATATATACAGTATATATATATATATATATATATATATTAACGACCCTTTATGCACACACACACACACACACACATATATATATATATATATATATGTGTGTGTGTGTGTGTGTACAGTATATATATATATATATATATGTGTGTGTGTGTGTGCGTGTTATTATGTGTGTATGTGCGTGTGTTTATGTGTATGTGTGTGAACAGCCATCCGCTCTCATTTATTCCATACAGCCCTGTTCTCCAGGTGATTTTTGCAGTAAGCAGGACTAGCAGAGAATGACCTCTAATCCACGTACGTGGACACTCATAAACCTTCAGTGTTAATGCCTGAGCCACGGCAGATGGACATGTGGCCTTGTCCTCCCATACCGGTCCTGGCTTACGCGCGACGCAACCCCATCCATTACATCGGGGTCGTTGATAGACACGTTAAAACTCACCGCCCGATGGCGATTCAGCCACTTCTAGGGCGCCCCAAGTGTCCTCCGCAGTTGGCTATTGTTTTGCTAACTGCTCTGGCGGACACTTACAGGGCGTACATTGGACGCATAAAGACAGGGAGAATGCGAGATGGTATCGAAACCCGTAGCTGAAACCGAACTCGTCTTGAAGGGTTTTTCTGTTGTCTTTAAGTAGTCGTCAGGGTAGTCATGGACGGTCTTAAGGTGTTGCTCTGAGGGTTTTAGGGCGGAAGCAAGGGTTTTCGTCAGGTTTATTCCTTTCTAGTTGGTTGTTAGACTGTGCAAGATAGTCGTTTGTACTTTTTTGCAATTGTATTTTATATATATCTATATATATATATATATATATATCTATATATATAGATGTATATATATAAATAGTAATATATATGCAATATATATATATATATATAAATACATATATATATATATATATATAGTAATGTATATGCAATATATATATACATATATATATATATATAGCAATATATATGCAATATATATTAATACATATTTATATATATATATATATATATACATATCCATACATATATATATACATATATATATATATATATGTTTATATATACATATCCATACATATATATATATATATATACATATATATAAATATATATATATATATATATATATGAATCTATACGTAAACAGGACTGGACTTTAAAGCTGATAATATGAAGTAAAGAATCGGTGTGTTTATATTTTTCATCCTTTTTTCTTTTTTTTTCTTTTTTTTGATATCCCAAATAACATCACTGACGAATCATCGATCACTTAATATGAGATCAGGCTCTAGTGATGATAGTTTCGAAAAAGTGCTCAAACCTAACAATTTATGGAACTAAGTTCGATCGCAAATTCAGCCATCAGTAACTGAGTGAATTTTCTGGTTACAAGAAATTTCATTATTATTATTATTATTATTATTATTATTATTATTATTAATTGCTAAGCTGAAACCCTAGTTGGAAAATCTATTAGCCCAGGGGCCCCAATAGGGAAAATAGCCCAGTGAGGAAAGAAAACAAGGAAAAATAAAATATTTTATGAACAGTAACAACATTAAAATAAATATTTCATATATAAACTTTAAATAATTTAACAAAACAAAAGGAAGAGAAATTAGATAGAATAGTGTGCCAGAGTGTACCCTCAAGCAAGAGAACTCTAACCGAAGACAGTGGAAGACCATGGTACAGAGGCTATGGCACTATCCAAGACTAGAAAACAATGGTTTGAATTTGGAGTGTCCTTTTCCTAGAAGATCTACTTACCATAGCTTAAGGGTCTCTTCTACTCTTACCAAGAGGAGAGTAGCCACTGACCAATTACAGTGCAGTAGTTAACCCCTTGGGTGAAGAAGAATTGTTTGGTAATCTCAGTGTTGTCAGGTGTATGAGGACAGGAGTCTGTAAAGAATAGGCCAGACTATTCAGTGTATGAGTAGGCAAAGGGAAAGAACCGTAACCAGAGAGAAGGATCCAATGGAGTACTGTCTGGCCCAAGGTCTATAGACATTGGTCTGGCCAGTCAAAGGACCCCATAACTCTCTAGCGGTAGTATCTCAGCGGGCGGCTGGTGCCCTGGCCAACCTACTTGCCGAGATACCAGAAAACTGAAATCTTTCGGCGCCACATTTTCCAAGGGAATGAGGTGTAGACCTATGGGAAAAATACATATATCGAGATTTCCTCTCATCGTTATTTTGTCGAACAGGTTAGAAATTCCCTTCAGAAAATTGCTTTTCAGAAAAAAAGCAAAAAAAGGGGCGATAGTTTAAATAAAGTTGCTAAATACAAAAAATAAATCTTGAAAAAAGGTTGAACTAGCCTACAATAACAATGACATTAATTTCAGGCATGGCCGTTTTGTTGTTTAATAATATTGCTACAAAGAATAGACATAAAATATATCAACACAAAAGGTTGGGACTTACAAAGCTGAACGTAAAGCGAGAAATGCATTTTGAATTTATGTGAAATCTCTCTCTCTCTCTCTCTCTCTCTCTCTCTCTCTCTCTCTCTCTCTCTCTCTCTCTCTCTCTGTGGTATAAACAAAATGTGCTTGCCACTTACCATTCTTTAAGAAGCGCAAGGGCCGTAAAGCCTTCCAAACTGTATCGTTAGTCGTCCTTTAGAAAGATATATTTAAGGCAGATGTCGCTTGTCAGCAGATATCGTCAAACAACCAACCCCTGAGAACAACACCAACAGCAGAAAAAACAATAAAAAGAACAACAATAAGGGAGAAGATAACTCTTTTCCTATTTTGTCCTACTCACAAATTTTCATTTGTCATGGCAAGCTTGTTGGTCCAGTGGCCCATGGATTACCCAAAATACAACGAATTTGAAAACACCCGTTTCGTTCTATAACATTCCAACCTAATGTTGATAATAGGGCACGAGGCAGATTTACATCGTATATAAAGTCTGTGTTTAATTGTGTTCCTTAGTTAATTTAATGCGCGTGCCTAAGTTGTTGAGAGACACTACTATGTATATATATATATATATATATATATATATATATATATATATATATATATATATATAAATATATATATATATATATATATATATATATATATATGTGTGTGTGTGTGTGTGTGTGTGTGTGTGTGTATGTATGTGCCTAAATATATACACATATGTCAAAGTATAAATTAGTATACATATGTATATATGTGTATATACATTTGATATGCATATACAGTACAAACATTTATACATAAATATATACGTACAGTATACTTACTTATACATATAGACAAACATATATGTATACTTAAATATATACATATATGTTTATAAAAAAGGTATACAATATATATACATTATATATATATATATATATATATATATATATATATATATAACTGTGTTAGAGCCTTTTAGGCACGTGTGTAATATTTTGCACATAGGGCCTATCTACCATTCTGGAGGGGAATTTAAAAGGATTAATTCTCATTTGTCTTATTTCTA
>NC_090762.1:59217462-59232462 GCF_036898095.1 Palaemon carinicauda | reverse complement strand
CGGTATAATCCTGTTTATTGAGAAGCACCACACCTCTACCCTTGTCAGGGCGACATAAAATGATATCACTACGTAGTGATAATGACTTTAGAATATTAAAATCTTCTTTCTTGAAAAATGGAAACCATGTAGGTGATTTTAAAGAGGAATAAGCTTCATGGGCAATATTTTGAATTGATTGACGGGCTTTTTCTAGATTATTATGAGAAGGGAGGTTCAGAATATTACTAAAAAACATCTCAAACGGTAAGAAAAACTTAGAGAAACTCGGTCGGAAATTAGGAAGACAAAACTCCAACCCCAAAGAGAGCAAAAATTCTTCCTTTTTGGAAAGGGTATAGTCTGAAAAATTGAAAATTACATCCCTAGGGGCAAGGAACTTCGGCCTTTCAATACCCAGCTTCGAAAGTTTACGTTCATGTACTGATTTTGTGTCGGAAATAAACTTAGACAAGTTACGTTTTATAAGAGATTTGAAATACATTTTATCAAGCAAAGATAATTGTTCATAAAAGGATGACGTTATAGATGAAACGTGGGACTGTAAATTGTTTACTTATACAATTGTCCTAAATGTAATTTAGGAACCTATGTTGGTTGTTCCAACCGTCTCTTGAGGATCCGCATTGACTCTCATAGAGGAGTCAGTCACCGTACAGGTTGTATTTTAAATAAAAAAGAATTTTCTTCCATACGTAATCACGCTCAACAATGCAAGCAATTAATTAACTATTCTAATTTCAAAATTCTAGCCCAATCCCCCAATAGCTATTCTCTACCTACCCTAGAATCTCTTTTCATTAAACAGCTATCCCCTACTCTTAATCACTCAACAACCTCTGTTCCTTTACATATTGCCTAACGACTTTCACCAATTAATCTTCAAACCATTACTTTCATGCTCTAACGTCTAAACCTCCCCGTCCTTCCATGTCTCAGTCTTGGATTTTTTTTCCATACTAGGGGTGTGTCTTTCTTATCCAGAGTTTATTTTATTTTGTCTGTTTTTTTCTTTTATTCCAGGTTATTTCTGTGTATTATTATTTTGATTCCCATATCTATGATGTTTTGTGAATTCTTCTTTAAAGTTTTCTGTGTATTTGTTCTGATTTCGATATTGCTCTTTTACTATATCATTCATTTAATGTTTTAACGTTTTAATTTTTAATTTTATTTATATGGTTTAATTTATAATTTTTTAGTATATTTCATCCACTTCATTTTTTAAGTATTTCGATGTATTTATTATAATTCTTGCCTTTTTAACAGAATTTCATTAACTATTGACCTGTGTTTTACATTCACTTTTTAGCTCCGATGATGGGAAATGTTGTTCCCGAAAGCTTAGCCAATAAACTGTCCAAATGCTGAAGTATCTGCTTTCCTTCGCCTTTCTGCTAAACCTCAAGCTTTCTAGAAGCGAAAATGCCATTAATTATATATATATATATATATATATATATATATATATATATAAATATTTATATATATATATGTGTGTGTGCATGTATACATATATATATATATATATATATATATATATATATATATATATATAGATAGATAGATAGATAGATAGATAGATAGATAGATAGAGTCACTGTTTATAAGTATGTGGACACACGTGTTTTGATGCAGAGGCCAATGGCACTGGAAGTCCTATCCCCTTATCAATCGAAGTTCTAAGAACGATATGAGTTGAACTCTCTTGGAACCAACAGGTATGCATACAAGAAAGAACTGTTACATAAACGAAAAAAGCGAACTCGGCCACAAGCTTTTTATCAGCGCTGCTATAAATCTTCCGATAGGAATAATGGCCAACAGACCCATAAAACACATGTAATTAACATAGCGATAACGTTTTGTTTTGGGGCGGCCAGCTTTCGGGACCTGACCGGAGACACGCACCTCTCTGGTACACGGACAGCGCGACATACGTTGACGTGTGATGGCTATCCCTCAGGACAAATGGAACACTTCTTCCCCTGCAACAAGTGGACGATGATGACGGTGATGGTAAGGATAATGATGACAGTGATGCCACAGTTATCTCCTCAGTAACAACGGCTCCAGCGAATCTCTCTCTCTCTCTCTCTCTCTCTCTCTCTCTCTCTCTCTCTCTCTCTCTCTCGCCTAGAGTTTGGAAAAAAGTTTTACTAAATACTGGGAATTGCACTAGAAAAAAAAACTATAAAATTTTCTTTGGACAATTAACGATAGTCCACTAAATATTCAAAAGTCATCTTTTTAGGAAGAATTTTTATTATTTTCGATATAAAATACAGCCATGATTTCATGAACCGATAAAGGGTGTATAAAAATCCACATTACACAATTTATGTAATTAAAGTTGGAGCTAGGAAAATTTACTTAATAAGTAAGCTTCCGATTCAGAGATTTTTCAAGTTTTTATTCTAAGTTCTGAAACTTTGTTATTTGAACTATTTCAGCAATGAGCAAATATTTATTAATTATAAACCTGAGCCCTCATTCATATCCACACCAACCATCCCATTTCTTTTTCTTCTTCTCTTCGACAGGACTTGTCACCCGAATTCCCCTGTTTCACTCCATGGCGTGTCGAGCCCGTATAAATCCTCACTAATTTTTTAACAAAAGAGGGAAAAAGAACAATTGAAATGCCTTTTCCGGTACATAAGGAAATATTTTTTCTCTCTCTCTTTTCCCCTCCTTTTACCTGAGAAGTCCTCAAAGGGGATGGTTAGCAGGAAGTGGTTAGAAACTAATGTGGACGTACAGTTTTGTCAAATAGCCGGTTCTGCTTCGCGTAATCACTGGTTACCAAGAGTCGGGTAATTGACAGCAGGAGTTTTCGAGGTAGTTAGTGGCCTTTGGAAATATAAATAAAGAGACATACAGTCATACTGCAATGGAGAGGTGCTCAGAACTCTTGTATGCGCTCGTGGAGTGAATGGACCCCAAGGGGAATGTTTTATTGGGGAACAAATGGGCGAATTTGTTTGGGCAACAAATGGTTTTGTTGACCAGAGCTAAAAAGCGGTTAATGCACTGACGCTGACCGTCTAATCAATACTCCTTTACTCCTTCCCATCCTCAAACCCTCGTTTCTCCGAGTCCATTTGGGTTTAGGGCATCTGTTGTCCGTTCTCTATTGGTTGTAAACCGTCCTTTCCACAATAGGTGGAATGTTTCCACCTCAAACGTATAATCTGATCAAATGTAATGTACGAAAAATATCACAATAAAACACTGTCGGTTTCCTATTGAAATGCCTCTTAATTTATCAAATGCATAATTTTTTTTCCTAGAAGAATCTGCAGTAAAAGACGAATAGATGTTTCTCTTCATTTTCATTGCCTACTTCCTGCTGGTATTCCTTTAAATCTATCAAATAAATCGTTTTATTCTTTTATTGAGGGTAAAATAGAAGACAATAGAATGGTTGTCATTTTCTAATATATGTTGCAATGCTAACTGATTTATAAGGTGTATCATTATCCTCTATAGAAAAGAATAAAGGAAAAAATTAATTTTGTATCATTGCATAATACCGGATATTTTGTTACAAGTCCTGATGTTACTTTAACGTTCGTTTAATCAGTACGTTAAATTCATTGGTGGTCATTAGAAGACAAGTGGATTCTGTTAGTTATATCTTTAAAATCTCATTTTTTTTTAATATTCTCGTGTAACCAGAATATTAAATTAGCATTTGGTTCTCATGATACATGCAAAGAACCTTCCTATTTCTGCCAGCAATGAATCATTAAAAAGAAGTGTGCAAATATGAATGCAGATGGTTAAGTTATTGATAAATTTTTCGTAGAATTTTCATTCACTATCTTCTCTCCATAGAATTCTTGTATTAGAAAGGACATCTGAACAGTTTCTATAATGTAAGGAGACAGAAAGCAAATGACTTAGTTTCAGAATTGCATTGGTAAGATTGATCATAAACTGTTGAAAATTTGCATGAAAATACGGTAAAAGTCTGGCAACATTTATTCCAGGATTTTAGCCGTTTAAAAACGGTTATATTGACGTAAAAATCTGATATTACGGTCACCAACCCGTAAAAAATAATAACAGAGTAAGGTAAAATTACGGTCGTCTGTATTTTACTGAAATACGGTTGAGAACAGTATATTTTACGGAGAATTTCCGATCAAAATTACGGTTTTTACTAACGGTGTAACAGGCTAGTGATGGTGTTTTGAGAAGAGCCTGAATACGTGCTTGGAGAAGGTGACAGAGCAGTTGCGGTTGTAATTCAAGTGAAGACAAGCGAGTTTAATAAACAAAAGCAGAAAATGCATGGAAAACAACAAAAGATTTAATAACACGAAAGTGAAAAGAGTGAATAAAAAAGACGCAGTATTTTAGGATGTGGTCATAGAGTCAGCAGGAGGTTATAGGAAAGTAAGAACTCATAATAAAAACAGTAAGTGAGCTGATGAGGAAATGGAAGGTTTGGTTTAGGAAAACTTAGAAATTATTAAAAGTGCCAGAGATCATGCACCAGTACACTTAAGGATGGGCGAAGTATTACAGATGTAAGTGAAAGCGAAAATTATGGAAATAAAGTAAATAAAGAAATGAATATTACAAATACATTAAGGCGAATATTCAAATGAATACCTGTGAAACCAGAATAGTTGTCGAAAGTATACATTAAAGAATGGAGGTTATCTAGGAGATTTCAATTATTATTGGATGACGACATTTTGGGAATTTTTATGGAAAATGAGATCTTTGTACCTTACACAACTCCTAAGTGTGTGATGGATACTACAAATTATTGTCGAAATATACTATCGTAATGATTTCTGCTGATAAGTTATCAGTTACAAAATAATTTCTTCAAAAGTCTGATAATTTCTAAGAGTAGATTTAAGATTACTCTTGCTTGAGGGTACACTCGGGAACTCTATCCTATCTTATTTCTCTTCCTCTTATTTTGTTAATGTTTTTATAGTTTATACAGAAAATATTTATTTCAATATTGTTACTGTTCTTAAAATAGCTTATTTTCCTTGTTTCCTTTCCACACCGGGCTATTTTCCCTGTTGGATCACTTGGGCTTAAAGCATCCTGCTTTTACAACTAGGGTTGGTAGCTTAGCAAGAAATAATAATAATAATAATAATAATAATAATAATAATAATAATAATAATAATAATAATATAAAAACTTTGTTTTGTTTTAAAAGATTAACATCTGTTTCATCTATATTTCTGCCATTGCTGCTGATTCTTTTATCTTTATAAGAGCTCCCCCACTAAGAAATTGTATTCTAATCTTTAAAATTCAATGTCATTTATTTTTCTGATGACATTCATCATTATTAATATCATAACTGCTATCAATAAGCCATAAGTTTATGAGATTGTATCCATTAACATATTCCTTTAAACCTTTATCACCTAAATCTGAGAAAAGGTTACTCAAGGTAAATTTTCAATTCATGTCATAATCTTAGCATTTTTCCATCATTGTTATTTAAGTTAATAACACTTCTGTTTATAACGTAATTGACAATTCTATGTCAAATTGTCCTAATTTATAATGGAATTATGATTTGAGTTACGTAAACATAAACAAACTTGAAATATGATGAGATGAAAAGCAATATCCTTAGGGAAGAACTCACTCTCTCTCTCTCTCTCTCTCTCTCTCTCTCTCTCTCTCTCTCTCTCTCTCTCTCTCCTTTTTCGTCATTCATTCTTTTATATGAAAGGGATATGGCCTATTTTCCAATTTTTGCCCAAAATGGGTAAACACCACTCAAATAGGCCTATTAGAGAAATAAAATTAGGTAGCTCGCTTGAAGGGTGGTAACAGGCATCCCGCTGTGCTATTGTAAGACCCGCTTAAGATGTTTTCCCAGCGCGTACTATTATTACACCATACTCTCTCTTTCTCTCTCTCTCTCTCTCTCTCTCTCTCTCTCTCTCTCTCTCTCTCTCTCTCTCTCTCTCTCTCTCTCTCTCTTTTCCAACTTAGTTATTGATTTGCTTATTCACAATGCTATATTACAGCTCAAATTGAAAACTATAGGTTTCATAAGTTTCATAATTTTTAAACATCTGCTTCACATTAGTTTCTCTCTCTCTCTCTCTCTCTCTCTCTCTCTCTCTCTCTCTCTCTCTCTCTCTCTCTCTACTTTGATTTCCAGCATTACATCTTCATTATATAATGAAATGTTCTAATATAATCAATTGTTTCATTCACATCTGATTCGCGAATTCGTCAAATTCAAACTTTGACTCAAGTGGCCTTCACCACTGTAAAGGTAATCTTCAGCTTTGGTAAGCAGATCTTCTAGGAGAAGGACACTCCAAAATCAAACTATTGTTCTCTAGTCTTGGGTAGTGCCATAGCCTCTGTACCATGGTCCTCCACTGTCTTGGGTTAGAGTTCTCTTGCTTGAGGGTACACTCGAGCACACCATTCTATCTAATTTCTCTTCCTCTTATTTTGTTAAAGTATTTATAGTTTATATAGGAAATATTTATTCTAATGTTGTTACTGTCCTTAAGATATTCTATTTAACCTTGTTTCATTTGGACATCCTGGAAATAGACACCAATGAGTGGATGGAGCTTGCGGAGGATAGGGCTCTCTGGAGACAAACGGTTAAAAACGGCAATGGATCAGCCTGGTCCTAGGCCCCCCCGGATTAAGTAAGCAAGTTGTTTCATTTCCTCACTGGGCTATTTTCCCTGTTGGGGCCCCTGGGCTTATAGCATCCTGCTTTTCCAATCAGGGTTGTAGCTTTATAATAATAATAATAATAATAATAATAATACCCTAAACAACTAATGCCCAACATACCCCAAATCTGTCAGCGGCAACGAAAATATTGGATGTGATGGTCCTATAAAAAAAAATGGTAACCGCGCTCACAATAGATCCTTTTTTAGGGGTCCTTTTTTTAGGTCTTTTATGGATTTAGGATTCCTCTTTTGTGGAAGCGAGTCCTTAATGGGATTGTGTGTTGGCAGGGGATTTTAACACAAGGAGTACAAATAAATGGGCTGTGATCTGACACTCCTGCACGCGCGTGCCCCTGATATTGTAAGTCTCAATTTACTTATTCAGACGGGAGAGGGTTAAGAGCTCTTAGGGGTCTAATTAATAATTACAACAACAAAAACAACAACAACAATAATAATAACAATACAGTATAATAATAAGAAGAAGAAGAAGAAGAATAATAATGATGATGATGATGATGATGATATTAGTAAAAATAGAAAAGTAATAATTATAATAATAATAGTAAGAAGAACGCCGATACAATATTGCAATTATTTTTTACCATTTGATTAATAATATTGATAATAATAATGATGATGATAATAATAATAATAATAATAATAATAATAATAATAATAATAATAATAATAATAATAATATGGAGAAGAAGAAGAAGAAAAAGAAGAAGAAGAAGAAGAAGAAGAAATGGCAGAAGAAGATAAAGAATGTCTTGATTGATCTGATGAAAGTGAAAGGGAAGAGAATTGCAGAAATAATTATTCTTTGACACTTTATTTCGATCTTTTGATTGTCGGTTATTACCATATGGCTCTAGAGTTATTGCTGCATTTGCCATGTATTGCCATATTAATTATCATCCATTCAGATTAAATAAAAATTCAGTAACCTTCTGAATCTATGCATTGCTGGTATGTGTTTTCTGCATATTATTATTATTATTATTATTATTATCATTATTATTATTATTATTATTATTATTATTATTATTATTATCATCATATCTGAATCTTATTCACGATGAATCAAATTCCTCACGTCATTCAGTCTCCTCTTATCACATGAACTAGAACCTCCCAAGATTAACCTTATGGAAGGTTCAACTTTATTTGTGATTAACTCGGAAATATTAACTCTCCGAATGAACCCTATAATAAGAGTTTAATATCTTCCATGTTACTATTACTATTACTATTACTATTACTTGCTAAGCTACAACCCTAGTTGGATAAGCTGGATGCTATAAGCCCAGGGACTCCAACAGGGAAAATAGCCCAGTGAGGAAAGTAAACAAGGAAAAATAAAATATTTTAAGAAGAGTAACAACATTAAAATAAATATCTCTTATATAAACTATATAACTTTAACAAAACAAGAGGAAGATAAATAAGATAGAATAGTGTGCCAGAGTGTACCCTCAAGCAAGAGAACTCTAAACCAAGACAGTGTAAGATCATGGTACAGAGGCAATGGCACTACCCAAGTCTAGAGGACAAAGGCTTGATTTTGGAGTGTATAACTAAACTGGTTCCTTATTCCTTGAGACGAATACCACTGAAGGTTCCACATATCACAAAATTAATCTCACTGAAGGTTCCATAACTCTCATAATCAACGCGTAGATGTTCTAATGTAGGTTCCACCAATCTGTACACGAACTACAGAGAAGGTTCCACTCTTGCTATATTGAACCTCACTGAAGCTATCATCTCCCTCACCACCAACCATTAAAAAAAAAAAATAACAGGTGAAGATTCATCTATCTCACTATTAATACAACTGAAGTTGCTTTTAATCAAGATGAACCCCACCCAAGGTTCCGAATATCTAAAGAATAATATCTTAAGAGGATGCATCACTCATGATAAACAACTTCGTAGGCTATTACTTACAGGTTCAAACTCTATCTTTCAAAAACAACCTATTAAAGCTTTGATCTTTTTAAAGGAAATTCCTATTATGGGGTTCATCTCTCTCATGACAAACCCTAGTAGAGGTTCCACCTCTAAGACAAAAAGAAAAAAATTCCCCCTTTCCTAAGGAAAATCCCTCCAAAACGCCATCCCTCAAATATGAACCCATCTCAAAACAACCTTTCAAGATTAATCCCACTGATTTTTTTTTTTTCTTTTTTAATCTGATCTTCGATTCCACTCTCATCCAGTATCATAAATTAGAAGGTTTTGATTTACGACATTTCAGAGAAGCCGTTGTATCATAGCGCATCTACCTTTTTCTGATGTGCCGATGGTAATTACAAGAATAGGCTAGAAGCCTCCGGTCTAAAAAAAAAATTAGGCTTATTTATTAGGACACTCTATCAAGACCTTATTCCCCTTGAAACATAAACCCCATATGTCTTCTAATAGAAAACATGAGTAGACTGTCTTAATATGAACGTTTCTTGAGTAGAGTTGCCCCTCAAAAGCTGCCTCTCTCTCTCTCTCTCTCTCTCTCTCTCTCTCTCTCTCTCTCTCTCTCTCTCTCTCTCTCTCTCTCTCTCTCTCTGTAAATAAATAAATAAATATATATATATATATATATATATATATATATATATATATATACACACACACAGTATATAATTGTATAAAGTATATATACATATATATACATATATATATATATATATATATATATATATATATATGCATTTATGCATGCGGGTGGGTGTATATATACATAAATATGCATGCACACATACATACTGTATATACATATATATATATATATATATATATATATATATATATATATATATATATATATATACATATACTCCCATATACTGTATATATATATATACAAATACATCAATCTACATATATATATATATACATATAAATAAATATATATATATATATATATATATATATATATATATATATATATATTTATATATATATATATATATATATATATATATATATATATATATATATATATATATATATATATATATATATTTATATATACACACACACATATATATATATATATATATATATATATATATATACACACAGTATATGTCGGCTATATAATTCATATATATGAGGTTCGCAGGGGTATGAGGTACAATCACATCATAACGATTCCGCCCACCTGGAGAATAATATAGACCGGAGGGGAGGAGGAGGACGTTATGATTTTTACCCTTTCTCTCTCTTTCTCTTTTTTTTAAAGCCGGCCGAAGAAGGCCTTGATGTTCCCAGGTAGAATAGGCATAGTGAGGTCATAAAAAATGCGAAAGAAGAAAAAAAATTATCAGATATCATATTTATATCATCGGACGGTTCTTTTGAATAGGCCCATCGATAGACCTACAAGCCAGGGACAAGAGATTCATAGGAGGAGGAGGAGGAGGAGGCAGGTCGGGAAGGCCCATGAGAAAGGTGAATGGAATGCAGAGAGAGAGAGATAGAGAGTAGTGGACACATGCACATACACAATCACGTACTCATATATATGTGTGTGTGTACATATATATATATATATATATATATATATATATATATATATATATATATATATATATATATATATGTGTGTGTGTGTATACATATATATATATATATATATATATATATATATACTGTATATATAATACATATGCATACACTTACATGTATGCAATGTATAAAAATTTAATATACATATATACATACATATACATTTATATATATATATATATATATATATATATATATATATATATATATATATATATAATTAGACTCTAGTGGAAGAACATGCCTGAGGCCTTTGTCCTACATTGGACTAGTTACGGCAGATGATAATGATGATGATGAGGATATACATTGATATATGTTTACATACAATTGATATAGAACATGGCTAGAACAGAATTCAGTCACGAAATAAATATTTAGAAATCATAACATTATATTTCGCAAAATCCGGTTCCTCTATCACACAGGTAATGAGTAAAAGCAAAGAAGGTATACCTCGCTGAGGCAGGTTACACCTGATTTATTGGTCTTTTTTAATTCGCGTCAGTGTTGGTTGAAGGGAAAATTTGGACAAGAGATTTGTAATCGAAGCTCTCTGCAAAATATTCATCGCTTTTGTTTGTTTGTTCGATCATGGCAGAATCTATCGTCTAACCTTTGAACAAACAGCTGCTTCAAAAAAAAAAAAAAAAAAAAAACTATGCGTGATAAATTCCAGTCATTCGTCTATCTAATTATTCCCTTTCCTCTCTTAGTTATTTTTCCCAGTTACAGCCCTTGGGCTTATAGCATCCTGCTTTTTCCAAACTAGAATTGTAGCTTAATTAGTGATAATAATATTAATCTGAAGATTTGAACTACTCATATGAACGGAGATTGTGAAGTTTTTTCGCATTATGTTAACAGAGCGTTATCTCTGTGAAAGCGGTTTCAGGTATATCTATTGTAGGATGCGTCACAGTAGAGAATGGGGATTTTGCAGATCCATATATTCTTTGAAAAATTATTTTATAATTGTGTTTGAATGGCTAAAAGTAAAAGGATCAGCTCATCCAAGTATCCGGCTCGTGTATATATATATATATATATATATATATATATATATATATATATATATATATACACACACACATATATATATACATACATATGTATATATATATATATATATATATATATATATATATATATATATATATTATATACAGTATACATATTTATTATATATTTATAGATTTATATATATATATATATATATATATATATATATATATATATATATATATATATATATATATATATATATATATATATACTGTATATATGTATATATCTATATATCTATATATGTGTGTATGTATACACATATAAATGTATATAGCCTATATGTGTATAATTATGAATATCTTTACGTACACACACACACACACACACACACACACACACACACACACATATATATATATATATATATATATATATATATATATATATATATATATATGTGTGTGTATGTATACGTATACACATGTACATATACGTTCTGACATATTTTGTCTTTAATGATGAGCAGATATAATCTCGTTATAACAAATATTGTGTAAGTTTGTTGCATTATCGACCATACCATCTCATATATACAGAAACGTGCGTTTAAACCCACTTTTATACATACTTCGTAATATTCATTACGAAAAAATAAATAGATGCATAGTCTCTCTCTCTCTCTCTCTCTCTCTCTCTCTCTCTCTCTCTCGAACAAAACAACAAAAACACTTGGCAAAAAAAAAACAAAGAGATGTTAATTAACACCCAAATAGGGTGATAAAATTTACGATAGGCAAAAGAAATATAAATAAAAGAAATGGGGACGTGGCAGTGGAGCCTATCACACAAGTTACGTTTTTCCTCTCTCTTTTTCTCCTCGGTGATTAACAATTTCCTGTTGCACAACTAATAACACTTATATAAATACCTAAGATAACATCAGGCAATGAAAACTCATAAGTCTAAAAGTAATTAGTTGGCTGTTACCGCCATAGCCCTGTCGTGACGGGAAACTTTGGCAAAACAGCAATAACTCCTCCCTGCACCCATTACCCCTTGACGTAATAACGCCTCTTGATTGTCCGTCTCTCCTTTTATGATCTGTCTCTCACTAGTACGTCAGACACCCTTATTCCAACGGCTCTGATTATAGACTTATACGCAGATAAACACGGACACTTAAACTACACGTCAGTGACACTTCTTTCATTATGGAATTAACCTCATTTGCCTTCAGGTCGAATTTGATGGGCACCATTACTATAACGTCCTTTCTAATGTTTATATTCAGTTAAAAATTTTTATTTTAATTTATGAAGTTTATTTTTTAATTTGTTCTCATAAATGCCTATCTAAATCTCATATGTTTTTCTTGATTATGGTCCCAAATTAAGAAAATGTGATTCCAATTGGATTTCAGTGAGATTCTTATAATATTTTCTCTTCCATCACATTTCGTCGAGAATGGGCAGAAATCTCATTGTAGATGCTATCTGTGTTTTAGTTTATTTCCTTAAATATCTATGTTTATAATTATTTGCTTTCTAATAATCATATACCTGTTTCGAAACTGTTTCACGAAGGACTATTTAGCAAGTTACATGTAACACTTTCTTTTTTATTTTATTCTCATAATTATTCTCATTATGTTTGTTGTTTTTGTTTTTATTAGAAGGCAAGTCAAAGAACAACAATAATTGAGGAAGCACTAAAGCATGGAAAGAAATTCAGTAGGATAAATGAAAAAGTGAAATAAGAATAACAACATAAATTACGAAATGAAATAAATAATTAACAGAAATATCAAGAAATAAGTTATATTTCCGATTTGCTCAATGATTTTTTTTACACAAAATTTTAAATTTGGAAGTCACAGTTCTTCCCGTTTCCGTAACCATTCGTCGAATTATCGTGCTTTCGCCCAATTCTCTCCCAAGCTCATCCAAGCAGTGTTGCCAACGAAACAAACAATCCAACTCTAAACCAAAATAAAAGCAGTATTCGACTCTACGTCGTTTGGCTTCAATGTCGGGTGGTCTTCGACCCCCTCCCCGGGGTCCATGGCCCAAAAGGAAGTCGTAAAACGTTACAAAACAATCGTTGGGCAGGACACACACACACACACACACACACACAAACCAAAAACACCTTCCTTTGTCATTATATGTAACTATTTGTTGGACCAGCGTCAACCGGCTGTATGAATGACGCTCCATACAAGTGGTAATTACCATAGAAAATCGTGTCCCTGGTAAAGGTAATTTATCGGTTCTTGGTTGTCCCGACTTAAGCCTCCTGTCATCCCGGGGGTTCTAGGAAGTTATGTCTTTGCTGTCATTTTATTTCTTGATGCTAATTTGAAATATTCACGTCTGTTTTCAGTCCAAATGACGTAAAGAACTCAAAAAAATGAAAATAAATGAAGACACGGGCTTGAAAAGGCATTCATGCACTTAGATATATCACTTATAAGCGTGGGTATACACATAATATATATAGATTTACATGCACAAAAACTATGTTTTGCATGCGATTTCTGAATGTAATAACTATAAAATTTTCAGCAGTTCTTTTTAGAATACCGTTGCTGTACATATAATTTTGTTGCGATCCAATACATTTGGCTAATGAATGAAAATTTACTCATTTGCTTAGGTAAACATGGTGCAGTCTTTTTTTATGGGACTGATCTCTGGCACTTCCTTGGTTATACGCAAGTCTTATCCAATATTGCATTAAACAATGAGTAGCCAATCAATATAAAAAAAGAAAAAAAAAAATCTGCGTACCTTTGGAATAATTTGTACCCGAAAGGAATCATAGTTTCAAGTCAAGTGTTGCCCAGGCATCAATCCTATAAGGCATTGGTTTTAAAGGTTTAAAGGTCGCTCATGAATGGCAGAGGCAAGGGACAGTGACATTGCCCTAGCAATCAGGACAATGCCCTAGAGACTGATCATATATTACATGATCAGCGTCCAAGCCTCCTCTCCACCCAAGCTACTGTAGGACAAGGGAGGGCCAGGCAGTGGCTGCTGATGACTCAGCAGATAGACCTATAGGCTCCCCCAGACCCCCCAAACTTAGCTTACAAGGATGGTAAGGTTGCAGACACTAATGGCACTAACGAGTCTGAGCGGGACTCGCACCCCCGACTGGCAAACACCAGGCAGAGACGTTACCAATCAGGCCACAGCAACCCTAACCTGATTAGCTATGGTTAGCGGCTCTTCTAGGACACACCAAAATCAAACCATTGTTCTATAGTCTTGGGTAGCGCCATAGCCTCTGTGCCATGGTCTTCCACCGTCTTGGGGTAGAGTTTTCTTGCTTGAGGGTACACCCAGGCACACTTCCATCTTATTTCTATTCCTCTTTTTTTTAAGTTTTTTATAATTCATATTATGAAAGATTTATTATAATGTTATTGATCTTGAAATATTCTATTTTTATCGTTCATTGCTTCTCTTGTAGTTTATTTATTTCCTTATTTCCTTTCCTCATTGGGCTATTTTCCCTGTTGGAGCCCTTATAGCATCCTGATTTTCCAACTACGGTTGTAGCTTAGCAAGTAATAATAACAAATAATAATAGGAAAGCCGTCTTGTCGTAAATAAGTTCCTTTGGATGAAAATTATTCCCGAGGTACAAGTAAGTCAATATTAATCGTCTATTACTAATTAATCTGGAAAATACGGATATGAAATTTGTTAAGTTA
>NC_090762.1:59192462-59212462 GCF_036898095.1 Palaemon carinicauda | reverse complement strand
ACCAACATTAAAAAATAAGACTAGGTCAGATAAATAAAGCCAACAATAAAATTCAAGTAGACATAACTACATATAAAAGCAGGCAGTTATATATTAACTAAAGATAAATGAACAATGAAGAAGGATTTCCAACTTACTCGGAGCTTTAGAGAATCAGAAAGAACCGGTTTAAACAGATAAGCAAAACTTACAAGCTAATAAACAGAGAGAGAAAAAAAGACCGGCAGACATAAACCTACTAAACAATAGTAACCAAACAGACTCGAATATACAGAAAGACGGACAAAGAGAGAGATAGAAAAAATAACTTGGCCTACTCTCCTTATACTTTTACTCCTTCATAATGTCCTCCTCCTCCTGCTGTTCCTCCTCCTCCTCTCAAATCCCTAATTTCAAGGAACACCGGCTGGATAATGATAATCCCCACCGGAGCCATTAAAGTCTACAGACAATTGGGATGCCCTCATTGGTCCAGACCTTAATTCTTGGGATTAGTGTAATAATAATCTCTTCCAACACCTCATTAAAGTGACCGGTGGAATAAGAGGGCTCAAATGGGAGGGAAAATGGAACGGAAGTCCTTACGAGGAACGGACAGAACGCAGGCACAGCATGGAACGGAATAGAAGGCAGGCTTAAATTGCTTTTGATGTCAGTGGAAGAGGGATGGGAACTCACTGATGTCGTTGTAAGAGTGTCTTGGGTATCATATATAGTGGAAGAAAGACTTAACCCATTGATGTCACTGTAAGAGAGAGAGAGAGAGTCTTGGGTGTTAGTGGAAAAGATAGTGAACTCACTGATATTGTGTGTGTGTGTGTGTGTGTGTGAGAGAGAGAGAGAGAGAGAGAGAGAGAGAGAGAGAGAGAGAGAGAGAGAGAGAGAGAGAGAGAGAGTGTGTCTTGGATGTTAGTGGAAGAGAAAATGAACTCATTGATGTCATTGGGAGAAAGAAAACGAGAACCTCATCGAAGCTTGTAGAAGAGATAAAAATAGAAACTCATAAATAGTAGAAAAGGGATATAGAGAAACTTATTGATATTATATAAAGACGAATTGGAAAAATCATTGACGTCAATGAGAATAAAAATATGGATATAGGAAAAAGATGGACAGACTGCTATACTACCAGAGGAATAGATATACAGTTTTATTGAGAGAGAGAGAGAGAGAGAGAGAGAGAGAGAGAGAGAGAGAGAGAGAGAGAGAGAGAGAGAGAGAGACTTATTGGTACTAACGAGATAATGAGAGGCATTACTGATGCTCCTAATGACATTCTGAGTCACTACGCAGATGTTACACACACACACACACACACACACAAATGCTTAGATAACTTGAAAAAAAAATCATCAAAAGGCGAACAGTGTCCAGTATGATCAGAATAAATAGTAACTGTCCTCAAATACGAAACATCTTCAACAGAGAAGCGAAGTGATGAGAATACAAATCTTTGTTACTCAACGATGATCAATATTTTTGCAAGTTTCGTTGCATCGCCTATAATATTTCTATAACAATGGCCGTCTGTCTGTTGTCATTACTATCAATTTCAAAATGCATTTCTTGATATTACGATAGCAGCCTTATTATTCATTTGCATTGTAGGCCGGTGGCTAATATGTTGGACTGTTTCATATTGTGTATGTACGGTACATATGCTTTCAATATTGCCATGTTTTCATTTGTTATCAGCATAGCAATTATCATTATTATTACTGTAGTAGTAGTAGTAGTACACTAATGTCTGATTATACATGTTCACATACATAACTTCTGTATTTATATAGACGAGTTACAAACACGCACATGCACGCCACACAAACAACTATACACAATCAATATATATATATATATATATATATATATATATATATATATATATATATATATATATATATATATATATGCAGAAGAACCACAGGGAAAATGAAAATACGAAATATACGCCTAAGTCCTGACTAGTTTCGTGATACTTCTTCAGAGGACTGATTTATTGAGAGAGGTTTCTTTACATTTTATAGGGAAAGCAAACGTACGAACATCTGAACATCACGTTTTCCTGTGATTTCTACGCATATATATATATATATATATATATATATATATATATATATATATATATATATATATATATATATATACAGTATATATATATATATATATATATATATATATATATATATATATATATATATATATATAAATACTCCATTACTGGACAATCAACCCTTCTTCATATGTGATTCGTAGATAATTAAAAAAAAAAACAACTTGAACATTCATAAAGTAAAACATTGAAATACAGTAAACAATGTATATAAAAAAATCAAAGCCCACTTTTCGTTGTGCGAATTTTTAACAAAACTCTTTGGTCAAAGTAGCGTGACAGGACCCTGTAGTCGTCATGTTTGTGCAAAATATTAGTGTGTCTCGGCCCATTCACAGGAATTATGAGGTCACTGCACCCCTCGTGGGTTGTGTCCCTGGGGGGTTAGGAAACATCTCGACATGGGGTTGTTAGGTGTTGAGGAGAAATTTTCTTATTAATTATCCCTTGCAAAGGTAACTAACAGTAGTTATATAATAATAATAATAATGATTGTTCTTTATTTCAGCTCTTCGATATATACATAACAGAAAGTAGATAGAATAGAGAAGGATTGAAAATGCGCAAAGATAAGTTACACTGATAAAATCAATTTTGATATCAAATAGAATTAGATTATCTGTAAGCTCCTTGCTTGTTAATGTCCATCTCACTATGCTACCACATGTATCATTAATAGCAAGAACATTGTCTTTAGTGTAACTATTACCTAGTTTACCTAATTCATTCGCTTTATAAACCTGTACATGGATAAGAGCCTAAAAAAAAAGGCACATTACTTTCATCTCCATCGTCAAAACTTGGAATTTCCCCCCATTTCCTCCATGAATGATGTAGCCGGTTGTATGGTGTCTGTATAGTAGGGGGAACCTATGGGGGGAAAACGGTGGTGGTCGCATGATTAGTTTGGGGGGATGGGGGCATCACGAGATGCAAGATAACCACTCTAACTACTTAACTAGCTCGTTTGTCTTTCGTACTAATGATCCCAACACACGCCAACCTACTCGTTCATCATAGCCCGCTAATTATGCCAGCGCCACCGAGCTTGTTTCGACAGGAACCAAGAGTTCTGTGCTCTCCTTTAAATGCTCCGGAGACTTGTACGTATTAATCTGTACAAATTACCTCTGTCATGAAGCACCCATATGCCATAGGGAGTGACCACAGGTCATTAAATACGCTGCTAATGACGTTGCGTCGAGGTTTCCAGTGTCTCTTCCTCTGGGATGATTCCAGATCGTATCTACCTTCCAGTTGTTAGGTCAATTAATTTTTAGCTTATAATAATAATAATAATAATAATAATAATAATAATAATAATGATAATAATTGTCAGTCCTTCCAGGAAGTTACAAGTAAGATATGTCAGCCGGATACATCATCTTGTTGCTTGTTGAACAGGCTGAAATGTTGCAAGATCCTGTGTCTCTAATCTGCAACTACTACTATTACTACTTCTACTACTGCTGTCTCTTATGGTTAACAAGAATCAATGATAATAGTGATACTAATAGTAGATATATTGCACAATGTGATGTGCCCAGTAATACTTGTCTCTTCCTTCGAGGACAATTCAAGTTCAGGATTCAATTGCCAATGATTTTTTTGGGGGTGGGGGGTCTTGGAATAATAATAATAATAATAATAATAATAATAATAATAATAATAATAATAATGTTTAAACTCCAGTCCAAAATTTCACAGCTTCGTTGTAATCTACGGTTTAAACTGACATACGTTTACTAGAAGGACGACTCTCATCTGCGCCTTTTTAATTGGCCTGTTAGTGGTTTGTCAACAACTTATTACTCATTAGCCCGGTAACCACTTGTATGGTAATTACACTTCGTCGTACTTAGCAAAGCTGAAGAACAGGAAGAGGTCCGGCTGCGTGTAACTCTATGGGGGAAATCATTAGTTACAAGATATTAATCATATCTTTGTTTTTTAAGAAGCAGCCATTGGGTCATTAAAAAAGTTTGAGTATGAATGTACGGTAGAATTCTTTGCCTGTATGTATACACACATGCACTCGCGCCAACATATGTTCATACAAACACATTCGCACACACGTTTATGGATTGGCCAACTAAGAAAGTTAGCGATTGTACTTCTCCATTCATCGTCTCCTACTTCACGCTTTACAGTCCTCAGCCTTGTAAGCCTGGTCTACCAACTCTTCTTGTGCCTTTGGAGCCTAGTTAAACGTTTGGTGAACTAATCTTTCTTGGGGAGTGCGAAGAGCATGCCCAAACCATCTCCATCTACCCCTCATCATGATCTCATCCATATATGGCACTCGAGTAATCTTTCTCAGTTTCATTTTTAATCCTGTCCTGCCAATTAACTCCTAATATTCTTCTGGGAGCTTTGTTCTCAAATTTACTAAATCTGCTGGAGACTGTTTCATTGTCATACCACGACTCATGTCCATACAGTAACACCAATTTCACTAAACTGATCTATAGCCTGATTTTTATATGTAATTTCAGGCGATTTGATCTCCAAATTTTACTTAACCTAGCCATTGTCTGATTTGCTTTTTTCAATCTTTCACACTAACTCCAATTCTTAGTTTAATGATTTTTATTGGAGATCATAATTTAGTTCCTAAATACTAAAATGATTCTACCTCGTCAATCCTTTCTCCTTCCCATGATATTTCATCCTCCATTGTACGTATATTCTGTTCTCATCATCTCTGTCTTTCTTCTTTTTATCTTGAGCCCAACCTCATGTGATATTTTATGCATTCTGATAAGCAAGCATTGCAAATCCTGTGGTGTTCTGCTAATATTTACAGCATCATCAGCATACTCTAGGTAAACTAATTTCCTGTTACCAATCCAGTCCAATCCTTCTCCACCATCTCCAACTGTTCCACGCATGACAATATACATGACAAGGATAAACAACATAAGTGATAACACATTCCCTTGGATCACTCCTCTGTTCACTGGAAACTCATTTAATAGGACTCCACTAACATTTACTTAGCACTTGCTATGCTCATGAACAGACTTAACCAAATTTACATATTTAAGAGAAATTCCATAATAAGGTAAGCCTCTCTACAAAACTGGCTGGTGCACGCTTATCAAAGGCTTTTCCTATTCCTATATTCTACGCATTGCTGTTCAATATATCTCTAAATGAAAATTTGGTCAATACAACTTCTACCTTATCTAAAGCCTGCTTGTTCATATTTCAGGTTTTCATTAAATCTTTCTCTCTAGTCTTTTTGAATAAGCCTTCTATACACGAAAAGAATAATTGGAAAAAAAGGTATTACTGATTACATGTCTATAGTACCAGTGACATTCATTAGGTCTTGTTTTCAATATTAGTTCAGTCAGTTCATGAACATACAGCAAATGGGAGTTTGGTTTTATTGTGACAAATCATTCGCCCTTGCAACCGAAGCTTATATTGTCTCCGTTCGAGTGTCAGTTGCATATTTTAGAACATGTGAGATAATTTGTCCCAGTTGTAGCACTTCACGTACAAATTCCAGCTGGTGATTTACAAGGAATATCTGTCGATTTTTAACGCATCTTAACTATCTTGGAAGCAACGACAAGCATTGTGCGTTTGTCTCGTATGAGATGATATCAGATTCATTTGCATTACCACAACCAGTACCGATAAGGTAATGAAAGACTTGCGCTGAGGGAGAGATTAGAATCATGCCATCTGCATAGCAGAGATTGTTGATTGTCACATTATTGAGTGGGCCACGAACTGGGGAAAATGTTAAATTGTAAAGAGCGTCCGAGTTGACGTTGTCACATCTTGACATTCGTAAACGGAGCCTAGCCAATATTATAATAAAGCTTTGCCTCTATCGATGAACAAATAAACTTTAAGTGTGAAATATTTATATTAAATGAGATAATAATTCATCTCTAAAGGTCCAGAAGAGTTGAAGATTCTTCTAATAGTTTCATATAATCAATTAATCATAAAATTACCGAAAAAGGTAAATATTACAATATGTAACCTTTTCTTTCAATACATAAATAAATGCGTAGATTGAGTTGTTAGTAATAACTAAAACGATAGACGGATATATTGAAACCCTATTCCCCGAGTGGATTACATTCTTTTACCTTGATTTTGATAAATGTTATTAGCACTATTAAGAATATTAGTTCTGGTATCAATCAAAACATGCATGCAACCGAACCAAATCAACCGTGTAATGACATTTTTTTTTCTTCTTTAAGAAATATGACATCAACAGTTATGAAAATATCAGCGAAGGGCGCTAGGTAATGGTAAATAACAAACAAATAAACTGGGGATGAATGAACAAAGTCCACAAGGTCATTACGACTTCATCTAAGCTGTCCTCTTTTGTGTCCAGTCCATTCAGGTAAAGGAGACACTCCGTGAATCCCACAATGACCTTCCGACCATTTATGGTAAGTCAACGAAGGGCTCCTGAGAAAAATGGCCATACGACTTCTTTTTGGGTGGAAATGATCTTTTGAGGGTAAAGGTAATTGCGGTCAAGAGGAAGAAGGCCTTTCCCTCCCTGCTGCGTCGGATGACACGTGGGTGAGAAGCGGGTGACTGTTCATTGAAGAGGGTGACAGATTTTAGCCACCATACCCAACGCCTGTCTTTTGTCCTACCAAAAGCCACAAGCTACCTGTATACCCGAGATGGTCTCTTGAGGATGGCACACTTTTTGGTTCTTTTATATGGTTTACCCGAGTCACACGAGGACATTCACAATGGACGAAAAGAAGATTTCCTTCAGACTCGATGTAACTGATACAGTTTATTCTTTGACATGACCCAATATATTTATCTGATGACAGTTCTGATCGGCCGGTACTTTCTAGTTTCAAACAAGGAGGTATTCAAGTAGTACCGGGTTTCGTAATAATGTCTCATACAATACTGCTGGGGTAGATAGTAGATCCATTAACACTAAAACGACTTTGACTACCTATTTTTATCGCAACGATTATATACGCTCCTGACCTTGGAATACTGTGGTCAACCTGCTAATGATGTACTGTAATCACTGTTGTTATTGCATATCTTATCATTTTTATACTAACCACACTGTACCCTAATTGTAACTGTATATGGCTTTTGCTGAAATAAAGATTATTATTATTATTATTATTATTATTATTATTATTATTATTATTATTATTATTATTATTATTATTATTATTATTATTATCAAATATCTGAAATACAGGGATCGTTGATTTTTTATGATATGGTACGGCACCACTATTACAGCAACCAACTGTACTTATTAATGATAAGTACTACTATTACTAATAATACAGCTGCTACTACTACTCCTGGTTCTGTTGCTGACAGTATTTTTTTTATTCTAATGCTGATATCACATCTACACCTTGTGCACCCTACCAGAATTTATTTTCACAGAGGAAATATTTCATACCCTGCAGTCTTTTCACATGACTTATTTGGCGTACCCTATGAGGTACGGAGTGACTCATGCCAAAAAAGAGAAAGCATTATTTATCTCTCTCTCTCTCTCTCTCTCTCTCTCTCTCTCTCTCTCTCTCTCTGATAGAGTTTAACTTTGCTCTTGTTAGGTTTCTTGAATTTAATCTTGTACTCTTCTCCTTTTTCAACTTTTTGATCTTCCATTTAATATAACCTTTTTCACTCTTCTCATTTTTTTTTTCTTTTTCGTGCTTCCTAGTTCAACATTTCTTCTTTACTCCTATTGGAACTTTAATTTTGTTCACAATCTTATATTTATTTCTCTCTCTTCCTTATATTCAATGTGAGCGTGACTTTTCCATACTACTCGCTTCTTCCAATTTGATCTTGAACTCTGATATTTTTCTCCTTTTTATGCTTCTTCAGAGTCTGTATTTTTGTCTTTCTTCCCAAACTTTTTCTTGAATGAAAATCTTTAGTTTTCTTCATCTATGCTTCCCCCATTCGATCTTGTAGCATAGATTTAGTGTTTGTTATGAATCAGCAATGTGAAAAGCTTAAAATAATAAATAAAAAGTAAATACTGACTAGTTTCATTTCTATGGCATCTTCACTCGGTATAATACACATTTTCCTGATAGTTTATCATATCTCATATATATATATATATATATATATATATATATATATATATATATATATATATGTGTGTGTGTGTGTGTGGGTGTGTGTATATACATATTTGTATGTGTGTATATATATATATATATATATATATATATATTATATGATTATGGCTCCCGAGTCTGGGCATCAAAATTATATTATACGATTACAGCTTTCGGATCTGTGCACCAAAAATATATTATATTATGGCTCGTGACTGGGAACCAAACATATAATATGATATATATTACGACTGGCAAGTTAATCAACCTTTCGAATTCCAAACTCACTTGTTTGCTTTTACATTAAAATGGTTACACTTTAAAATATTAATACACGAACTCTGAGACAGTTAAACAACTCCCAGACAGCAATATATAAATCACTGAATATCCAAAGGTCTCTTAAGTACACTCAAAACTAAACTGGGTAGTTACTCTTAAGTATTATTCATGACTTATTACGGCTCTTTAACAGGATATGAGCGGATCTTTTCTAAACAATGGTGATTGGAAAAATACACTCTTTAGAAAAATAAATATATTCTATATAAATTACAATACAATGAAAAGAATTTACATAATAACAAAATAAATCACTCGAAAAATTAAGACTGAACAAAACTTGAATTAAGACAAAAATCTTATGATCTGAAAATTATATAACTTGACTTTAAATATTAAATCTGAATAAACCTTTGACTAAGAAAAGAAATACCACTTATGCAAATTGGGCAATCACTTGTTTCACTTCAAATTAAATCTGAATACAATATTTAAGTTTGACACTTAATGAAAAATAGATAACCAGATCACAATACCACTACCTAACCTTCCTACAGGGCCAGTTACAAAATCTTACACAATGCCAACACTCACCCTAATACAATGAATTCAAAATCACCGTTTCGTCGTATGTATCTTTTCAACACACGATTTGCTTTGGGGAACAGTGTCACTTAGGAGGGGACACACGACAGGTACTAAACACTTTTAAAACAATACTCTGAGTTGCGTGCGAGAGAGAGAGAGAGAGAGAGAGAGAGAGAGAGAGAGAGAGAGAGAGAGAGAGAGTCTTAAGGCTCGATTTCTCTGTCTATGTAAACCTGGTGTCACCTTTTATATAAAACCTAACTGCTTCCAGAAACTTCTTAACAAACTGGGAAGCGTCGGGGGCCGACCAAAAAGCATCAGAGTTACCAAGTATCGCTCTTCCGAACGCTTCTCACGCCACGCCAGACGGCTCTCTCAGTTAGCTAGCCTCCACCCACCCTGTGTCCCCAAGATAAAAAAAAAGGTAACATCCTATCATTAGGTCCTTCGCGAAATTTCCAAAGCACATGGTACAGAATTTTCCAAATCACATGTTACTGTGCATTCTCTCTCAAACATGACGCAATACCTCATAAAAATATAAAAGAACATTACATAAGCCCTTGATCGTATCTCGCACGAATCCCACAATACTTTCAAATAGATTACGTAAGACTTCGTAACAAAAATACGCGAAATAAAAAAGTCAATTCTTAAAAATAACCAAAATTTACATATACTGACTTGAACAAAGAATACAATGAAATTAACAGCGAAATTATTACGTAATTTACATAATATACTTAATTCTACACGAGAGGAGCTCATATGAGCTAGCTATTCATCTCTTCAATGCACAAATAAAATATAAATAAAATCATTAATAAACTACTGTATTTATTCTACATTAGACCAGCTACGTAAGAATAAATAAATAAACATACATATATATATATATATATATATATATATATATATATGTATATATATATTTATATATATACATTTATATAATATATATATATATATATATATATATATATATGTGTGTGTGTGTGTGTGTGTGTGTGTGTGTGTGTGTGTATATGATGAACATCAAGAATCACAGAATGGGTCCTTAGAGATTGCAAAAGAAGCAGGGGAGGTAGGAGAAGACGATGAATTGACGAACTAAGAAAATTTGCGGGTATAGACTGGTAGAGAAAGACCTTAAGCAGAAGGGAGTGGAAAAACGTGTCTGAGGCCCTTGTCCTGCAGTGGACTAGTAACAGCTGAGGATGATGACGATGATATATATATATATACATATATATATATATATATATATATATATATATATATATATATATATATATATTAAACCAAAAAAATCCGTGTATTTAGTATTAGTAGGCTATGTTTATTTTTTTTTACCTACATTAGTTTTAACTTTTTTCCATCTCGCTATTGATTTTAAAATATCAAGAATTCTTTTGGTTTTTGTTTGTTCTGTATATGTAAATGACATATAATCTTGTTTGTCTTATACGTACTCTAATTCTTCCTTTCGTTCAAGATGGATATTTTAAGGACATGGATTGTCAATATTTTAGTCGAAAACTGATAGGTATAACAGAGGCATTCATTTAGTCCAATTAATTTTGAATGTTTTCAATTTAATTTATAATGTAAGTATAAATATACATATACGAGAACTTTATAGGTTATACTGGTTATTAAGCATATATATATATATATATATATATATATATATATATATATATATATATATATATATGTGTGTGTGTGTGTGTGTGTCTGTGTCTGTGTGTATGGACTATATACATAAACACACTCAATTCGTCGGGATTATCTTCCGACAACCCAGACAAAAGAATGAGAAAATGCACTACACATAGTAATAAAATAGCTAGATATCAGTAGCATGACAGAAAGCAACAAAAAAGGGTCAGCGGCCCCACTAAATCAGGTTTATTTATGGTCCTGAACTGTATCAAGAACACTTCTTAACGACTTGACATGGCCATCTGGTAAGGTGAAACGCAGCCCTATTTCCATAATTTCACAGGTACAGAAGGCCTACTATACTTCTATTTATGAGATCGAATGCCTTGTAGATTCAGTTTTTTCTTTTTACTTTTTGTACTAGATCCTTCAGGAGAGGCTGTACAGCGCTATGCTTGTTATTACACTCAACTTTTCTATATATGAAAGAGCCAGTCTTCACTCTCCCTATTCTTCTTTTGTAGAATACGAACGATCAAGAATAACGTTGATGGTCGCCATCTAAAAGATCCATGTACCTGTGTACATGTCGTTGTTATACTTACCCTTTCCAAGTGAGGGTTGTCCACTTTCTCTTCCTCTTCTTTATCATTCTTATTCTCTTAGATATCACAGACAATCTAGATTTATTTCGGCTAACCAATTGTGAAGGGCTTGTGCGACGCTGTGGTTCATTTTCATGTTAGTTTTTATCGCTAGTGGACCACCTCATGCTACCTGAGTTCTATGGTCTTCCGGAGCAGTTCCATCGAAGAAGACTTTGATAAGCCTTTCTGCTGGAGACGCTTTCAAGAAGTATGGTTCCTATATAAATGGTGTTTTAGTTTTTCCCCGTTATCTTTTTAAGTGAAAAGTTATTATTTTCCTTTCTTGATTTTACCCCAAAGGAAATTACTACGTAATCGATGAAAACATGAGATTGGCTGATGATAATAATAATAATAATAATAATAATAATAATAATAATAATAATAATAATAATAATAATAATAATAATAATAATAATTTCAAACCAGTACCTTATGAAAATACAGTAAGCGAATAGTATATATGACAGTAAAATATACCATACAACCTATACATGACCGAAGAGCAGGACTGCATATATTGATCAATCTTACTCTAATTACTTTTCCTTGTGTAGAATGAGGCATCCAAGGAGGTTAAGGAGGACCTCCACCTTCCCCTTCTCTTTTTCTTCTTTTTATTTGGGATTTCCAAATCATTACCATCATAATCATTAGCACCTTTTTTTCACTTATATCAAAAAATCTTCCTCGAAGTAACCTATAAACCTGTTCAAATAAGACAGAAAAGTCTCTATAGATCCTTCACTGTAAAATACTATTCTCTAAAAATAAAATAAAAAAAAAGTAATAAACAAAAAAAAAATAATATTGGGACTCTGAAAAGAGTCGGAGAAAAGGGAGGAGAGAAGAGGAGAGAAAAGTGCTGAGTGGTTTGGTCACTTAAGGGCAATATATCTTCATCATTACGCTTAATGACCCTGTTCAGAAGGAGGACTGTCACCTGAGTAGATCCGATATGTTGTTGATGGCTAAAGGACGATAGCTAGGAATTTTATGTCTCCTTATTCAACGAATGCTCATTTATTCGATTTTTTCCCTTTCCCTCTCTTTCCATCTTTTATTCATTTATTTGGTTTTTATTTCATTTTGACAAGAGCTTTTTTCAAACTCTTTATGAGATTCAAGGAATCCTTTTCTGTCCCAGGGAGTTTAGCAGTTAAGAGCTTTTAACCGCGAACGTGGATGTGATGGTTTAGAGGTACTTTTTATCAAATCCCTTTTTATGCGGTAAATAAATGGAAGGCCATCAGTATTTTTAATACGGGAATCCTCTGAAATAAAAGTATGACTACTCACCTGGAAGGATTCCCTCACAAACGCATACAACTCTAGGAAATAAAAAGAGTATATATAAAGCTAAGATGAAAGAATTTGCACTTTAATTCTTTGAAGGCTGATGAGGATTCACGTTATAGAAGAGTTATCAAATGCATTATTGTCGATTATTTCAGATTTGAGGATGAAAATGCCTCTTTTAAACATGTCTCGCAAGACTTCAAGGTATCATTTCTTTCTAACATATCTCCCTCTAGGCACACGGTCTTGATATCCATGAATCAGAACATGAAAATTTCTTAAACTTAATCTTTTTCATAAACCATAAGATAATATTGTGGGTAGCTATGTTACCCCCAGCGACCGCTGAAAATAGTATGATCAAAATTTCTAATGTGTACATGACATGGGAGATACTAACTACATTATTCACGATTCTGTTAGTGGTCATATTTGCATAATGGAAAATTTCACTGCTCGTTCTGGATGAACTAACACGCTTTTATCAAAAGCACTCTTCACAGGGCAATGATTCATTATTGCTCTCTCAATCCTCCTGTAAGAGAAAAATGCAGTTATAATATTTTGGTTGGACCACTGTTTTACATCTCATCGGGACACGAGACCAATGCAGATGTAACGTCCACTGCGATTTTGGAACAGCCGACTATCGTATTCTATTACGGATTTGATACCGTCTATCTCTCTCTCCCTCCGTCATGTAAATCGTCAGTTGAGCTTCTGAGCTAAGACTCTAAGTAATGGCTTGTAGAACAGCCTCAGGTCAACAGTTCAACATGGAAATGCCTCTGTAGAATACGTCTTGTTATTTCTCGTTGGAACGAATTGGTCAAAGACAATATATATAATGATGGCGGTCTCAACGATTGTGAGATAAGGAGAGAGAGGGGTGTTCGGCCATTGCCTGGCCCATCCTGGTCCGTAGCTTTTGGGGCTAGAGCGCTGATCATGGGGCATTGTCCTACTAGGGCGTTGTTCATGTATCTTGCCTCTGCCATTCACGTGAGACCTTTAAACCGGGAAATCAAAATGCTCTTTTTCTTTTCTTATTTCAGTAACGTTACAGATGTATCTTATAAATCAACGTTATCCGAGAGACCGTAAAAATCATTTGCTAAATATGTGAACCAACAATAGGCAGTCTAGGTCCATTCTAACTACTAAGCAAGGGGTTCCCACCTTGGAATACATGTACCCCCTAGAGGTACATTTTACTCTTCAAGGGGTACATTGGATCCGAGAGATTAGTCAGTACTGTGCAGTGCATGAGGTAATCACACTATCAGTTTCATTGTTTCTCTTTTTCATCCTCAATTTTAGGGGTACACATGGATCTTTAAAAATTCGCAAGAGGTACAGTAGAACAAGTTTTTCCAAAACATCTTATGTAAAAAAGTAAAAGATTCATAAAATTTGACGGAAAAACAGAAAATCGAAACATCTGTATCTCATTCCTGAGGTTCTTATGATTTGCCTCACTTGTATAACATCACTTTCTTTTATATATTTTAATCATCAGCAATATTTTTATTATATCCATTGAAGGTCGACTACTATCATCCTGTTGTATCTAAAACAGTGTTATGTTTAAAATTTCTCGAATTGCTTATGCTGCCCCCAATAATGTTATGGCTTTTTATCCAATATTTTTATTATTATTATTATTATTATTATTATTATTATTATTATTATTATTATTATTATTATTATTATTATTATTATTATTTACATAGGTCAAACTTAAAATATCGCAGCGAAGAAAATCATTAAAAGATAATAATTCTTGTAATGTAAAAACAAACATGCTTTTATTTATGTATACACACAATAACACACACACTCATATATATATATATATATATATATATATATATATATATATATATATTTATATACACACACACTCATATATATATATATATATATATATATATATATATATACATATATATATAATATATATATATATGTATATACATACATATATATATATATATATATATATATATATATATATATATATATATATATATATATGAATAATTGCTTCAAGACTGCATCTGTTGATCGTAATAGACAAAAATAGATTCTATAAAATAATGGATAAAATTCCTAGCAATAAACCCTAAAAAAGAAAATCTTGGAATCTTCTACGTGCAAAGGCCCGAATATAAGCTGGGTTATAATTCATGTCCGATAGTGAAACGTCGTCAGTCTTTTACGCTTAGTTATAAAGTCTCCTATTAACGGCAAAACGTCATCGGGCGTTTTATATAAGCAACTTAGCGGTCATCCAATGAATACATGTCCAAGCGCATCTTAAATCACTTTGACGCTAAGTCCTGAAAAGTGTCCTTATTTGATCCTATCTAAAACTACATTGGTTTTGGACTTGGGTAGAATTGAATCTAATGTTTCTCTCGGATTTCAGATAGTGTCTTTTTGCATCTCTATTACTTTCTTACGTATTTGTGAGTGTTGATTTACTTGTTTTTGAGAATTTTGATTTACCTGATTTCAAAGGCCTAACATGCCTTAAATAACAAAGATTTAGCTATCGAAGGCCTTATTACCGATATATATTTCGTAAAATTCTTGTAATGTGAAAGGTTTTGGTTATTTTGAAATCACTTCCTCAGATAACTTTTGTTCCTAAAATCTCTTGAAGACAAAGGTTCAGATCTTAAAATTAATTAATTATAGACCTTTACATTAAACCCATTCAGTGACAAATGTTTATATTTCAAATACCTTTGATGATAGATGTCTAGTTCCTCAAGTCTAATATTGACAACGTTTAAGTTATAAGGGGACGATACTTACAGTGGCCCTTATGTAGCTCACTATAAGCGCTAATAAGCGATTTTCGTCTGGTCGATTTCACCGCTTTTCAAGTTCTTCAACATTTGGAGTGAATGATAAAGTGAAAATTGAATTTACAATCACTTCAAATGATGAAATACACTATTCGGGTTTTACAATGTAACTATACCATCTAAATTTGAATTCTGTTTTCAGATAAAAACAAATCATTATTGATTTTATCTGTGCATAGCTGGTATTCATAAAACGTACACTGTTGCGCACAGATTGCTTCCTATTTTCAATCAACTATTTTTTTTAATCAAGTTTATCTATTGTTACCAGGGGCTATGGAATATTCCAAATAATATATATATATAAATATATATATACTGTATATATATATAATACAGTATATATATATATATATATATAAATATATATATATATGTGTGTGTGTGCCTTTGTATGCGCCTGTATGTATATACATATATAACTCACATATATATATATATATATATATATATATATATTATGTGTGTGTGCCTTTGTATGCGCCTGTATGTATATACATATATATATATATATATATATATATATATATATATATATATATATATATATATACATATATATACACACATATATAAATATATATACACACATATATATATATTATATAAATACATGTATATGTGTATGTGTGTAAAGAGATATAATTGTAGGTAGTAGGTTGGCCAGGGCACCAGCGGCCCGTTGAGATACTACCGCTAGAGAGTTATGGGGTCCTTTGACTCGCAAGATAGTAGTACATTGGATCCTTCTCTCTGGTTACAGTTCTTGCCCTTTGCCTACACATACACCGAATAGTCTGGCCTATTCTTTACATATTCTCCTCTGTCCTCATACACCTGACAACACTGAGATTACCAAACAATTCTTATTCACCCAAGGGGTTAACTACTGCAATTTAATTGTTTAGTGGCTACATTCCTCTTGGTAAGGGTAAGAGACTCTTTAACTATGGTAAGAAGCTCTTCTATGAGTAGGACACACCAAAATCAAACCTTTGTTCTCAAGTCTTGGGTAGTGCCATAGCCTCTGTACCATGGTCTTCCACTGTCTTGGGTTAGAGTTCTCTTGCTTGAGGGTACACTCGGGCTCACTGTTCTATTTAGTTTCTCTTCCTCTTGTTTTGTTAAATTTTTTATAGTTTATATAAGAAATATTTTTTTAATGTTGTTACTATTCTTAAAATAATTAATTTTTCCTTGTTTCCTTTCCTCACTGGGCTATGTTCCCTGTTGGAGCCCCTGGGCTTATAGCATCCTGCTTTTCCAACTAGGGTTGTAACTTAGCATTTAATAATAATAATAATAATAATAATAATAATAATAATAATAATATACAGCCATTTATGCATAACAAGATACATTAAAGACAACTTATAACTGAAGCTACAATCAGGACTACCTTTCTGCCCTGTCACTGGTGTGGGCATAAAGAGAGAAAAAAAAAAAAACATTTGCATTTGCGAGATGAAGTTTCTCTTGGAAGGATAGACGGAAGAAAGGCACAAAATCCAATTACAAAAGCTGTAAATTAATTTCTTTATCGAATACAGTCACTGTAGCAGACAGCTCGCCCTGATCTACTGTACTGTACCTTCGACTGGCTGTAACTTTTTTATCCTTTCCAATTTAGACACAAATATATATATATATATATATATATATATATATATATATATATATATATAAATATATATACATATATGTATATATATATATATGTATATATATATATATATTTATATATATATGTATATATATATAAAATAGATATAGATATGGATATATATATATATATATATATATATATATATATATATATATACTGTATATTACGTATTTATGTATATATAGGTATATTTATCACACGTGTATGCATATATATATAAACATATATATATATATATATATATATATATATATATACATATATATATATATATATAAATGCACGTCATGTGTATAAATTTATGTCCACACATAATTACGCGCACGCACACACACACACACATATATATATATATATATATATATATATATATATATATATATATATCATATATATGTATATATATATATATATATATATATATATATAAATATACATATATATATATATATATATATATATATATATATATATATATATATATATATATATATATCCTGCACCTTTTGGCTCGAAGGACCTCGGTTAGAGCTCTATCTTTAGCTTTTAAATCAATACTTTTACATTCATCATCTCCTACTTCACGATTCATAGTCCTCAGCTATGTAGGCCTGGGTCTTCCAAATGTTCTAGTGCCTTGTGGAGCCCATTTGAAAGTATGGTGAACTAATCTCTCTTAGGGAGTGTGAAGAGCATGCCCACACCATCTCCATCTACCCCTCACCATGATCTCATCCACATATAGCACTCGGGTAATCTCTCTTATAGTTTCATTTCTAATACTATCCTACCAATTAACTCCCAATATTCTTCAGAGGGCTTTGTCCTCAAATCTACAAAATCTGTTGGAGATTGTTTCATTGTCATATCACGACTCATGTCCACACAGTAACACCGATCTCAGAAAACTGATATATATCATGATTTTTAAATGTAATTTTAAGCGATTTTATTTCCAATTTTCACTTATCCTAGCCATTATCTGATTTCCTTTTTTTAACCTTTCACTAAACTCTAAATTTAAAGACCCTGTATTAGAGATCACAGTTCCTAAACATTCAAATGATATCAACTCATTAATCTTTTATCCTGCCAATGATATTTCATCTTCCATTGCATATTCCGTTCTCATTATCTCTGTCTTTCTTATATTCGTTTTGAGCCCAGCTTCATGTAATATTTAAAGCACTCTGGCAAGCAAGCTTTGCACGTCCTATGGTGTTCTGGTAAAAAGGACGGCGCCATCAGCATACTATAGGTCAGCTAATTTCCTGTTACCAATCCAGTCCAATTCATCTCCACCATCCCCAACTGTTCTATGCATTACAAAATCCACGAGGAGGATAAACAACATAGTTGATAACATTTCCATTGGAGTACTCCACTGCCCAAAGGAAATTCATTTGATAAGACTTCACTAACATTAACTTTGCACTTGCTAGGCTCATGAACAGACATAATCAAATTTACATATTTAAGAGGAAAATTGGCCGGTGTACAATATCAAAGGATTTTTCGTAGTCCACAAATACCATCGTGGATTTCTATATTCTACATATTGCTGTATCACATGTCTTAAAATGAAAATTTGGTCAGTACAACTTCTACCTCGCTAAATCCCGCTTGTTCATCTCTCAGCTTTTCATCAGTATTTCTCTCTAATCTCCTTAGAATGAGCATACTACATATTTTCATGACAACTGACGTAAGTGTGAAGCCTCTGTAATTATTGCAATCAGTCAGATCTCCCTTTTTTGTCGTTTTCACCAACACTCCTAGCCCCCAATTCATCAGGGTTTGCCTCTTCACGCCCCATTCTACAGAATAATCTTGTAAGTATTCTAGGAGTCACTTCATTTTCGGCCAAAATCATCTCAGCAGTTATTCCATCGTATCCAGGGCAATTCTATCTCCCAAGTTTTTTAATGATAGCTTCAACTTGAAACGCACTCAATTCATTCATGTGCACATCAAAGTCTTCCTCAGCTTCAGGTATAACAAAAAAAAAATTATTCCCTTCATATCTCCTATACATGACCTCACTAGTGTGTTCTATCCAACGTTGTCTTTCTTCATCTTCTGTTGCTGTAACAGATCCATTTCTCTTTTTGATGGGTATATGCTTCTTCTTTGCCCCAGTAGAGATTTCATTAAAAATTCTATGAGCAAATGTTACACCATAATCATTCTCTGAATTCATAGCTTTATCAGCCCCATCTGCCTTCCTATCTAAATATTCTCTCCAGTCATTCCTGGCTTTTCTTTTGACTTCACTAACAATACTTTGTCTCCTTTTTATAGTATCCTAAGTATCATATGATATTCATGGTTTTCTCCTTGTAACTGCATGTCCCAAAACTTCACTACCAATCTACTAATATGTGTTCTTAATATCACACAATTCTTCATTAATTGTTCACATATATATATACATATATATATATATATACTTTATATATATATATATATATATATATATATATATATATACAAATAAATATATATATATATATATATATATATATATATATATATATATTATATATATATATATATATATATATATATATATATATATACATGTGTGTGTGTCCATGTGTGTGTATATGTTCGTGTTTGAACAATATGAATAACTCTAGATTAGTTCCGTAGATTTACTTTTTCTTATGTTATTTACTTCAGTCAAGGTTGTTATATTTTGAGTTTTGTTCAATGTAGCTAGCCTGTTTGCCTGCTTGAAAATCTAATTGTAAGCAG
>NC_090762.1:59164962-59174962 GCF_036898095.1 Palaemon carinicauda | reverse complement strand
TTTATTCTTTTTCAGGTTTTAGACCTTTCTTTATTAATCTTAATTTTTGGGTGGTATTTTACGAATGAGATTTTTATCATCATCTGAATGTTTTGGCTTTATTTTTTTTTTATATTATATATTTTTTTCGGAGTTGAGTTTCGGGATTGTTTTGTTTTTTCGTTTCTTTGTTTTATGTTTTTTTTTCATGAATGTTTTATGCCCTATATAATTCATTAACTTCCTCTATGCAGTGCATTTCATTATTACAATTTGCTTGAGTCCTTTCTTAATTTTTTAGCTTCTGAAATTGTGTTTTTCTGTTACATGATATTTTTCACACCTTTAAATTCCAATCCTATTCTGACTTCTCAGTGTTCTCTATTTTAGCCTTTCTACAGTCGTATATTTTTGTTTTTGGATTTGTTCGTGTTTTATGTTTTTATAATCTTTTTTTGGATAAACTTAAATTTTTCTTGGTTCGGGTCTATTAGGTATTACTGTTTTTCTAAACGCTAATGTTTTTAGATTGGATATTTTCAATATTTTTTTGTGCTTAACATTGTTTAATGTTGCATGTGCCCGAGGAATTTCCATATTTTCTGATTAACATTTTTGTCTTCTTTTTTTTTTTTGTATTTGGAAACTCATCAGTTTAAAAAAAAAAAGTGTTTTAGGTGTTTAATGCTATGGTCTTTTTTTTAAGGATGACTCATATTTCATATAATTGTGAACTTTATGTTTTTTAAATGCAACAATGTTTCAGACATTTTCAATCTATCATGTTACATGATTTTTTAATCTTTATACAAGTATTAAATTTTCATCTCCTGGATTTTAGGTCTTTCATGCTATGGATATTTTTTTAATTTTCATTGCATTTTACTTCAGTATTTTTTATCCCATGTTCTTTATCATTTTCACGATTTAGACATAAATCTTCTCCCTTTTAAAGATATCTTTAATGCCTAACAATTGTAAACATTTCTTTACTTTGGGCAAGTTACACCAAGGCCATGTTTCAGACAATCTCAAATCTGCCACTGTTATGAAGCATAACCATATTTATTTCATCTACAATATTAGATATATACATAAAATACATGTGGCTAAAGTATTTACGTAGTTTCTGTGTTTGCAATTTCAATGCCCAGTGCTTGCGATTCTAAATGTAACGATGATTATATTTAAATTAACCATAAATTCATAGTGGACTTATGCTAGTTAGACTATTAGTTGTATTCCTGACAAAATATATTAAAAAATATAAGATTGGATGTGCATTAATGTTTCATTTAATAGTTTCATATCGAACGTATTATATATATATATATATATATATATATATATATATATATATATATATATATATATATATATATATATATAAATAAAAAGCCTTCTTTAAGTGTACCGCGTCTGTCCGTTAGACGTACTCTGCACTGCGATGACGTCAGTGGCGTCAGAGATACGCAACCGGAGAACAGAAATGCATCTGTGAAAAACCCGTCTTGTGCTGAGACCTTGGAAAAACGAGCCAAGACAAAAAGAACAAAAAAAAAAAAAGGAAAAAAATAATATAGATAATAATCGAATTGCAGGATTTGCTTTAGAGAGAGCTTTAAGTTGTAGCAGGTGTTTAGCCTAATACTTAACTTAGTATTGCGTGGACATATATATATATATATATATATATATATATATATATATATATATATATATATATATATATATACATATATATACATATATATGAGTACGCAATTAATGCAAAACAACCAGGAAGACTTACGAAACGAACTAAAAAAAAAAAAAAAAAAACTAGACTCAATGGGTTGCTTATTACGTAAAACGTTTTGTGGTTAGCAATGCAGTTCTCGTCCAAGTGTCATTTTCCGTGATATACATTATATCCTTCAAGGACTACAAGTGTGGCGTTGTGGGCGCCATATTTCCGCGAAGCTGAATGCAGTTCAGAGACGATTTTATGTTAGTGATTGTTTGGTCGTGTCTTTTTTTTTATTAGTTTTTTCTTCTTTTTTTTGTAGGGTGCCTAATTTTGATGTCTTGAATTATATATATATATATATATATATATATATATATATATATATATATATATATATATATCAGTGATTATTTTCTATTATTTATTGTCTAAGTTTAATTGCGTTGCTGCTCTTTATTATGACTAAAAATTAAATTTCTTGATTACTTATGTGGGCATTTTTTAAAAAAACGTGTATATTTTCAATCAAATCCATTTAATATGTACTTACGTATTATTCGAATAGTATTAGACACCATGTATATTCATTAAATATGGATATATACACTACAATACATTTCTAAGAAAAAATGTGCTTTACTTAGAGGATTGGTGTATGAATATTGCAAGGTAGTTCTAGACGCATTGGTACTTACAATTTGAATAACCCCGCTATAAATACACTTTAGATTACCCCGCCATAAATCAGGGTTGGGCAAATATCACCATGTTCTCTTGCAAGGTGGAACACTAAACCATATCTCAGGGTGGAGTTCCAGCTGTCAATTTGACCTGACCTGATACCGTGTGTCCTCAGGGTCAAAGACTTCTGACCTTATTGTGAGATGCGTTTGATAAGAGCACTCCGAATTAAGCCTGTTTTGTTCGGGTATTTAAAATATAGAAGGATATGAGTATTTATGTGCACTTATTTCACTGACTACTTAGATTAGTGTTCTCTCTCTCTCTCTCTCTCTCTCTCTCTCTCTCTCTCTCTCTCTCTCTCTCTCTCTCTCTCTCTCTCTCTCTGGATAATTATTTAATGAATTTTAGGTTGTATTATATTAACTATAGAAGCAATCTTTAATTTAAATATGATAGGATTTACGTCGTAGTTCTTCCAGATGATTTTATCGGCTTATCGTGTGTTTATGATAAGGTAAAGTTAAAAAGCCTTTTTTATACTAACAGCCCTTACTGTTTAGGGGAATGTATAAATAAAATAATCGTAATTGAATCTATTTGTGTTAAAGCAAGCGTCCACACATACTGTGTATGTGTGTGTATGTATGTAAATATATATATTGTGTGTATATATATTATATATAGATATGTACAACACACACATATAGTTTATATAAATAGATGATTTTGTATGCACGTATTGTGTACATGCATGTAAACGAGAGTTTTACCTTATTACGAAGTACTGGCATAATTCGTGAAAGACTTTAGAAAATATATTTCCCAAATTACTGGATTCTTGTGTGAATATTTCGCAGGAATTTTGTTATTGCATTGTTAAAGGCATGTAACATTTTACACCATATTGATTTAGCTATATAGTTAACCAGGAATTTGCGAGTTGAAATTGTAGTCATTTAACTTACGGTGAAAATTTTCATAATAACCTTATTAGTGAAAACTTCAGGAGAGAAGCTTACAGACTTCATGTTGATCAGGAGAATATAAGAATTATTTATGAATAATCCCAAGTTTAAAAACACTGGGTCGAAACATGTATTGTAGAGAGGGAATAAAAGCATACCACCAAAGATGGCTAAGCGCTCATATGCAGCCACCATATTTGATTTCCTTCTCTCTCTCTCTCTCTCTCTCTCTCTCTCTCTCTCTCTCTCTCTCTCTCTCTCTCTCTCTCTCTCTCTCTCTCTGCGTTCGGTTGCTAATCAATAATTTCTTGTGAAGGCGTGCGAGGAAAAAATCGATAGGCGAAATAGTGCAAAGCCCCGAAGCCTAGCAGTTGGCTTTTAGATTTTTGTAACGCGATGGCTGATTCCTGTCAAATGCATTGTCCTTCAAATAGATGATAATAATCGAGATTATTGAAAGAAAATGGTTTTATACCATGAATTTTCTTCGTCATACATTTTGATAAAGATTTTGTGGGGAATTGCTGCTAAATTTTCTCAATATTAATATATCACTGGATAAAATTTCGAAGTAGACTAAAGCTACAAAATGCATTTCTGTGCTATTTAAGAGTTATAAGTGAAAGTATCTCCTGTATACTAATGAAAAGCCGATTGAGGAATTGTGGTTTTTATATATTTTTATGTTCTCGTGGATGTGTGTTTGTGTATAAATATACATTTCCCTGCTGGTTTTTCATAATTTGTGAGTGTATTTAATTTTGTGGTTTGTGTATAGATATGCATTATTTTTTTAGTATACATCGATAGAAATTTGATTTTCCCACATAGCCACGATTAATGTGCAATATATTTATATATATATATATATATATATATATATATATATATATATATATATATATATATATATATATATATAGTTTCACGAATGTAGTGGAATTAAAAGTTTACTAATGTAGAGGTAACTAATAGTATTAATTGTAGGCAACGTTGATAAAACCATGATCACTGAGATGATTTGAATAAGAATGAAAATTAAAGTTTTTCAATTTGTTTCTTAATATTAAAGCAAAGTTGAGGCTGGAATTTGAAAACGAAAATACGATCAACATTGGTAACAAAAGTAACAATAATAATAGAAATTGTGTGATCAATAGAAAAACTATAATAATGCAAAGTAGCTACTATGGTCGTAATTCAACCGTTTAAAAGTATGTAATTTTAATAGGAAAATAATAAAAAAAAATTTAGTTCTAGAAGTAACCATTTATAGAAAATTCCATTAAAATGTCCATAGTAATGATAATTGTAATATTTGAAATTGGTGATTAGTGATGAACAAAAAGGTTTTCCTAGTAAACCTGCATCAGACTTGTATATGATTATTTTAATGGGTATTGAATTTTGATTTATAGATTTTGAGGAAGGTAAATTCTGTTTTTATGAATAAATATATATTTATATTATGGCATATTGTTTACACTTTCTTTTGATTTATAGTTTCGATTTGATTTGATATTTTTTCTTCGATACTTAGTGATAATTTCATATATTTTGTATCTAGTTTTATATATTTCGTAATTAATATATTGTCTTCTTCTTCGTTGTAAACAATTTCAGTTCGAAAAAATAAACATTTTCTAAACTAGTGCTTTAATTGAAGGCATTGATTTTAAATTTCAAATTGGATTTAAATCATCAGAAATGAATGATTTTATGTTCTCAATGCGTATATATACATATGTATATACTGTACATATACAAAATACAAACGTGTATAAATGCTTAAAGTGTGTATATATATATAGATATAAATATATGTTATATATATATATATATATGTAGGTAGATAGATATACATGTATGTGTGTCTGTTCGTTTATGTCCTTTTAGAATAGCGAAAAAAATAAAGCGTTGTTTACAGGGAACGTGTTTGTGTCAATCAAGACAGAAGCAGCAACGATTGATCGGTTGCTGAACTCTGTCGAAAAGTAGGAACCACGAAAATGTCCTCATTGGTGACAGTGCTTCACGCTTTGGCAGTTCTCTCTACCGACCATGGTATCACTTACCAGCAATGATACCAGTATCGATATTACTGGTAATAACAGGCGTGGGACAAGCATTTTGTATGTGTGTGTGTGTGTGGGAAATTGGTAACGAAAAGACCTTCTGTATGTTTGATCTTTTGTTTAGTATATTAGGTTTTTATTAACTGATTTGACTTTATTGTTTGTTCATTATTCTTGATCTCGATTATATATATATATATATATATATATATATATATATATATATATATATATATATATATTTATATATATATATATATATATATATGTATATATATTGTGTAGGTATTCATTCAACGTTTACATCTAGATGTACGTGCGTTGATTCATTAACAAATGATTCAATTATTTTATACTCAAGTCACGCGAATCGTAAACCGTAGGTATCTTTTGATAATACCAACAGATACAATTAATCAATGTCAGTTTTTGTATTACCTATCCTCGACTGAACTATGATACGGGAATGAGTCAGTTTTACGAAACATAAATTTATAATTCGATTGTATGTGTGTGTGTGTGTATATATATATATATATATATATATATATATATATATATATAATATAATATATAAGTTATCTATATATAACTGGAGACATTGTTCCCCTTATATATGGCATTATAGTCTGCTCATAAGAACGAGTGTTCGTCCCAAGAGTGCAATAGGAAGCTTACTTTTTATTTAGCTTTTTTTTCCATCAACATATGCGAGTCATCCTAGCAGCGCTCACAGCTGCACCAACTTATAGCCATGCCAGAACGTAGAAAGGGGGGTTTGATGGGGGCAGCGGGAGGGTGACAGAGAGTTTGAAAGGGGGGAGGGATGAAAGGATGGAGGGGGGAGATATTTGGGAGATGAACTTCAAGAGAGAGAGAGAGGGAGGAAGATTCACTATTGCTTGCGTAAGGAACATTGTCAAAAACGTCAATGGAAAATGGTGACCTTTATGAATTATCGAATTAAGTAGCCGCTTTAGGTCAGCGAGTCATTATCTATTATGAAATGTCTCCACCCCTGTCCCCCATCCCCTCCCCGTTTCGTGAAATTTCCCCCACCCTCCCTCATCGTCATTATCACCAGTAAACCCGTGTCATTACCGAAGACTCAATGAGAAACCAGGATGGTCTTTATTATCAATAGTCAGCCTGAAGTACTTATCACGTGTAATCAATTCAGACCCCATATATATATAACCCGCATGTAATGGAAGGCCGGCATCGAAAATATTGCGTAATTTTTATCAACTTTTTCAGCAGATTTTATTATTTAATCAATGTTTGTGGATGATTCGTGGACGCATCCGGTGGATATAGTACTTTTTTTTTAAGGGACTCATTGAGGTGGTTATGTATGGCGTAAAGACCTATTTAATCCAATGGGAAAGATGGTTGGCTCGAATCGGAAGCGCCAACCATGTGATCATGGTGATACCTGTACAAGATAACAGTTGTTTCGTCGTATGCTTTTGGGATATACAAATAAATACTCAGGTTATTGCTGGACTAGGCGAGGCCCCTAATAAACGCGCGCGCACACACGCGCATTTATATATATACATCTATATATATCTATATATATATATATATATATATATATATATATATATATATATGAGTATATACATATACATATTTATATATATACATATATATATATATATATATATATATATATATATATATATATATATATATATATAATGGGTGTGTATGGAAGCGTGTGTAAAACTACTGGGGTAATATGCAAGTGAACTCCATTTATTTACATGGAGACCCGCGTACATAGTACTTAGAGCCCATTTGTAGATTTGTCCCATTTTATCAATGGTTCTTATTTACCCCATCCAGACAAAACAAGACGTTATGGAAGGCCCCTAACGGGTGTCATCATCTTCCCATAAGGACGTCGTTATGGTCCTGTTTATCCACATAGGGTATGATGGTACGAAGAGAAATAACTGGGCATGACGCGTAACCGGAAGTGAAATGTGCTATTTATGGTCATTATACCTTGTTAATTTATGTTCTCTCTTGTCGAAGTGATTTAGTGCCATTACACTTCCATCGTTTGTACAATATTGAAATGTGTATTTATGACTTCAAATGGTCCACTGCAATTTGTCCATTCTTTCGGTTGAATTTCTCTCTCTCTCTCTCTCTCTCTCTCTCTCTCTCTCTCTCTCTCTCTCTCTCTCTCTCTCCCTTGCCTTCATCTAAGCATCTGGCAATCTCTGTAGCCTATGTATCTATCAAATACTCTTCATATAGTCGTTTACAGATTCTCCCTCCTAATGATTAGGCTGTCAATCTTCATGCAAACAATCCTGTGAAATTACTTTCAGCAAATACCTTTGCCCTAATACTCACACTGCAAAATACCTCATGGTCGTGAACTCTCCGATTGGTCCACCCCAAATGCTCAATTACTTTTGTTTTCTCACGATCCACCCAAATTAATGCCGGGTGATAGTTTTATCGGCGATAACCTCTCTGTCGAAATGGAGGAAGGTGTTCTGGTCGACTGTGCTCTTCTCCAAACTTCCTTGGAGAGAGAGAGAGAGAGAGAGAGAGAGAGAGAGAGAGAGAGAGAGAGAGAGAGAGAGGGGGGTTCTTAGTAATTGTTACCAGACGCAACAATCCTACATATTTGAGTGAGAAAAGAAAACGTTCTTTTTATTGAAATTAATTTATACTCTTCTGAAAACCTTTATTAACTTGAAGTTTATTTATACCCTTTTATGAAGACCTTTATTAAATTTATAGTTTTAATAGGTTTCCTTACTGAGGTTTGTTAATTTAATGATTTGTTGGCATATAACATAAATGCCTCTTTATTAAAGTAAGACAAGACCATGGTATACCTTTCTTGTCTTTTCACAGCTACACCGACGATGATCAATGATGTTGGTACACCAGGAACTGACATTAAGGAATAGTGATCCTTTATAGTTATTCATCAAGTGTTATTCTAATTTAATCTGTAAGTCTGGAACATTTTAATATTGATCCAGGACAACCAACTGGTTGTCCTTCAGCTTGAATGTGAAGTGTGTCCGTTTCTAGAGGCAGTTGCCGCCTTTCGTCGTATCACGTAGGAATTGATCACTGGATACGATAATGCTACGTCTCAGAAGGCAATGAAAGCGTGTCAAATGGGTTCAAAGGATTAACTAATGGAATTTCGAACGCCCAGAGGTTCAGCCTTCCACTTCGACTTCCACAATTTTTCCCCCATCTGATAGTCATGCTATCGAAGCGTAGATATGTTATAATGGAAACTTCATATATGTCAAGAAGTATGAGTGTGTTTGAGTGACAGGTGGTAGGAACCCCTCCCTCCCCCCTCCCCCCATTCACTCCTTATGTACCTTTAGTTCCTTCATCTGTCTCTTTCCTTTATGGCATTATCTTAAAATTCTCAATTTTGAGTTCATGATGTATTTTCCCTGCTATACCAAACTGTGTCAGCTGGTTCATGCTTTACCGGGATAATTCCGTAGTGTCTCGAGTGTTATACGTATTTGGACAACTTTAGGTGAGGGATATATTTGGTATATGGGCATCCTATATTCCCCTACCCCTGTCTTATGCCATACTCTACACCCTGTTATCTACAGGTAATCCTTACCTGCTACACAGCGTTGCCACATTGCCTCATTGAGATTGCTTTGATCGCTAGCACATGTCCAATCATTATATAACTATTATTGTACTTCTCATTGTAACTTCTGAGTAGATCATTGTATATCTCGTTTTGTGAGTTATTGCCAAATTTGATCCCAAGTTATGTTCATAAACTTTTTTCCGTATAGGGACTAGGTTGCGTAAAGTCTTCTGAACGGGCAGTTAATACCCAGGTAAGGGTGTACCCGACATACCCTGCTCGCTTATGCGTCGTTAATGTCCAAGAAGAGACTTCATTCAGACGCCAGACTTACACTGGATGCGCTGTTTTAACACATTCAAGGATTATATTACTTGATGTTTCTGTCCTTGGACAACTAAGGGCGAATCTAATGTTTCATAATTACTGGGGATTAATTTTGATCAAATTCTGTTTAATGACGGAGTGAATAGATGCAAGTGAAATACTCTCAAGTCAGTGCAAACTATTTTAAACTTAAGATATGAGGATAAGTCTCTCTCTCTCTCTCTCTCTCTCTCTCTCTCTCTCTCTCACAAGTAGGACGAGGACAGTATCAGTGTTAAACATTCAATCTAGACATACAGTTTGACAACTGTCATTTTAAGATGTGAATTACGAACGAAACACACTCTCTCTCTCTCTCTCTCTCTCTCTCTCTCTCTCTCTCATGTGATTAATTAAATTAGTATTTGAGATTTTCCCGACTTTTACTGTCATCAAATGATTGTCTAACACTCTTGGCAAGGCAAACAATATGACAACTATACTTACTAAAAATGAAAATTCTCTCTCTCTCTCTCTCTCTCTCTCTCTCTCTCTCTCTCTCTCTCTCTCTCTCTCTCTCTCTCTCTCTCTCTCCACCTGTCCCAAGGAAGAGGAGGCTCCCGTGTCGACATCCCCTTTTGACCACAAGTCCTAT
>NC_090762.1:59148396-59156962 GCF_036898095.1 Palaemon carinicauda | reverse complement strand
ATGAGAAGGAGGGTTTGATATGCAGATTGGTATTCCCTCTCTCCCCCCCCCTCTTCCACAGCCTGCATTGTACGCCACGCCTTCCCCAATCCCCCTATTTTTCGTTTACCCCATAGGCCTACTTCCTCTCCGTTCATCATTGCGGCGGCTGGGGAAAATGTTTATTCCGAGTCTTCATGAATTTATTCAGAGCTGTGTCTTATTTTGAGTATTTTCTTTTCTTTTTTGTTTTGATTAAAGTAATACTCGGTAGTCTTCCACCTGACGTATGATATATTTTGTTCATGATTTTATCGAATATTTATCTTCATTCTTGGTGTACTTAGTCTACTTAATGTTTTTGTCAATACACCATTGACTCCGTTTCTCTGACGTTTCAATAACTACTTTTCATGTATGTATACTATGTGTTTATTTGTCTTTTGTTGACATTTATTTGATCTTTGATCACCACGCTGAAATTTAGAAGTGTGTGTGTGTGTGTCGGGTGGTATTACATTTCACTTATGCTATATGTTGTCCAACAGCACTTGTTTGGGCTCCCGACAAGTCAGTGTGAATGGAACACTCTCTCTCTCTCTCTCTCTCTCTCTCTCTCTTCTCTCTCACAGATGATGGTCATGCATTGTATAAACTAAAACCACACCCACGACCGCCCCCATACCTGTCTTTTTTCCAAATTGGACAAAGAGCTCGCGCGGTCATTGTGGTTCCTTTGTCATTGATTGTTTTATGGAAAAAGAAATAAAAATAAAACTTCTCAATGAATTGATCTGTTGGATCACGCGGATAGAAGACGAAAAGGCGTACGCACCAGACACACTATTAAATGCACAACAATCCGGGTGGGGATACAAATATAAATTAATAAGGTACGTGTCGTTGAAAACCGGGTGACAGATTGGTGCTGGATGCTCAGATTCTAACAAAACACGAGATGATTAAACCTACGGGTGTTAAGAGTGTTCGATTTGTGCAAAGTTGTAATCAGGCATCTTCATGATTACAGGTAAATTTTACACTGTGTGTAAGTACAAATTCACTCTACTGTTATTCTCCGTCACGTATTGAGTATAGGTGTATAATGATGCATCCTCATTCCCCGTCATTCGTCGCATTCATGATGATCGCTAGGTGACGTGACACAGAGATTTTTTTTTTTTTTAATAGGAATGGATTGTCACATGGTACTCAGAGGGAACTGTCCGCTATTTTAAAATCTGTTCGTTCTCTCTGCGGTTGGTAATATTGATTTTTCTTTTGTTTTGTCACTGATGTAATCAAAGATTCGACAATAAGAGCGTGCAATCATGGGTGCATAAAATAGAAAATATCGGACCAGATGATGTTTACTGCTGTTATCACCATCATTGTTGTCATTTTTATCAAAACCATCAAGATATTTATCGTGTTATTTTTGCCATTTCATGACCCAAGTTACTATATATTGTCAATTTTCTATCTGTTCATTCACCCAAATTATCCGTAAGAATAGTACTCTATGAAATAACGATACATTGCTTTTACGATCTGGCTCTAAGCCATCTGTCATAATCTCACTCTTGATTCATGGATAATAGATACAGAGACTGATTATACATATCAGGTTAATAATGGAATGATGTAAATTCAGTGACGTATGATTACATGGTAAAGTGACCCCCATTGTGATGAGTCCATATGCTAAATTATTGCTCGTTTTATTTTGGCAGTCATCTGATCTGACTGAATTTCCTGTATTGTTTTTTTATTGATTTTTTTTTCTATTTAAGTTTTGATTTCCATTGTGTTTCTTTTGATCCCCAAATAAAAGTCAATTCTAACTTGTGTTGTTATTTTCAGGTTGCTGGTGGCCTTTGTTGCAGTCCTGGTTTTGTCTCAAGGTAAGATATTACTCGTCCTACGTAGTATTCTGTGTATGTGCGTATATAATATATATATATATATATATATATGTTATATATATATATATATATGTTATATATATATATATATATGTATATATATACAGTATATATATTACATATATATATATATATATATACAGTATATATATTATATATATACAGTATAGATATTATATATATATACAGTATATATATTATATATATATATACAGTATATATATTATATATATATACAGTATATATATTATATATATACAGTATATATATATTATATATATACATATATATATATATGTATATATATATATATATATATATGATTGCGGGGTGCTAAAGAAAGATACCTCTTTAACTTCTCTAGAAGTAATGTAGTTATTACAAATTCATATACGTGTTATGGGCTATAACTGTGTATATATATATACACACATAGATGCTGTGTGCGTGCGTTTGTAAATTTGTGGACTTGCAAGCAGATGATTCTCCCACACCCCAAGTGGGATGTTTACTGACTTTGTTATACTTACGGTTGATATCATTTTTGGGGATTATGTATGTTATGTTCTACCCCTCAAGCCGTTCATTAATATGGCTGCGACCCATCACAGCCACCTAACGACCAGACACATGTTTGCGAACCTCAGTGAATTGAAGTAAGATGGAAATTTCTAAGAAACGTACCCGAAGACATTAACGCTAGTGTATGAGAGAGAGAGAGAGAGAGAGAGAGAGAGAGAGAGAGAGAGATAATCCTGAGGAAACAGGCTGAAGCTGATGGGGACCTGAGACCCGTAACTCAACTGGGAAAATAGCCTGCCAGGATCAAGGTTCATCAGGGAGCTGTCGTCTCTTTTCAGAAGACGAGGAATAGCAGAGAGAGAGAGAGAGAAGGGTGGTTGGATTGCTCCGTTTATAGACAGTCAACTGCTGAGGCTTTAAGTTAAAAGATATATTGAAATTTTTATGGTTTAGATATTTTGCGAGAAGTTACTTATGAATATTAAAATGAAACGAAAAGGAAAAAGGTGTTTATTATCATTAACATTTTGTGTCCATATTTATGCGGAACAAGCCAGATCAAACTGGTAAGCTATAAACACAGTAATAAATACTATATATCAATTATGAATAACAAACTATAATTATAATAATAAACGAGTAATCAAACTTATATTAAGTTTAATTTTTAAAAATTATCTCCCTAGAAACTTAACCATGGTAAGGTAGCGATCACATCAGTAATGCTATAAACTGACAAGCAGATATAAGCATAGAATATGTAGGAGATGAAGAAGTGATGCTTTCTCTTCCTATTACATACCCCTGAGATGACGATTGTCATACTGTGTGTAAACTTTGGAATTTGATGAGAGAGAGAGAGAGAGAGAGAGAGAGAGAGAGAGAGAGAGAGAAATCTGTCTCTCATCCAAAAGGAGAATGGCCATCAAATTGACGGGTCAAGAGAGTGTCAACGAACAGGCCACTTTAGCCTGATTGGATTACTGTCTCGAGAGAAGTGATAGTTTAGCAACATGACATACTTCACAAGTTTCACTTTTAGAATCGGACTCTTTTTAGCTTCTTTTATTTGCTTCCTTTTAGTAATCTTTACTATTCGTCTTTTTTATTTCATTGAGTTTATTCATGACGTTTTTAAACTAAATTAATGCCGTTTACTCTATTGTAAGGGAAGCAACATATTTTAATTTTTTTTCTTTAGAATTTTGCTTTTGTTTATTTTCACAAAAATATAAGTTTATATAACATTAATAGAAGTGGAAGCAGAGAAGATGAAGGATTTTCACTGCTACTTTTCATCCCTTGCCTCTGACATTTCTCATATATATATATATATATATATATAGTGTGTGTGTGTGTGTGAAACCAAAGAAACTTGACTTTACTGCTCATATTCACCACCTAACAATGGCACTTATCATATATATATATATATATGTATATACATGTATATATATATATATATGTATATACATGTATATATATTATATATATAGAGAGAGAGAGAGAGAGAGAGAGAGAGTCCCTTTTGTCCTCTTTTATGTCGGCTACTTCCCAAAATTGGAGGTTTTTTTTATATATATATATATATATATATACACACATATATATATATATATATATATACACACAATTGCAAGTAACTGCTTAGTGAAAAGAAAAAAAAATAATGAATACTGAAATGAAGTTTTGCAGGGGCAAAGAGTGAAGTGTGTGTATTTTAGTTCTGGGTCGTGGTGTAAGATGCCCGGGTACGAGATCTGATGCCCGGGTACGCTGATGCAGTTGTTAATGCCACCAGTCTCTATTACTGGGTACAAGTTATTATGGGCTTAAGGAGAACCTCCTCTCTCTCTCTCTCTCTCTCTGCTCTCTCTCTCTCTCTCTGCGACCGAGAAGCTTATTTATTTAAGACAAAATATTCTTTTAGACTTTGCATTCATTTATCAATGTAAGATAATTATGATAATGAATCAATTACCATAATTGTTATCGAAGTTTTCATTCATAGTTTTGTTATCAATATTATGATTACCATAGACATTTTTTCTTATCCCATATAAGACAACAGAGATAATGAAAATAAAGATAATTTTGATTATGAATATTTTCATTATTATAAGTAATAATCATTAGCCACATTAAAATTAATACAGATTACAGAAACCCAACCTAAGAAAACAACATATGAATTGTAACAAATAAAAGAATATTCGAGCAAACAGCAAATTAGTGTGGAGAAGAATGAAAGAAAGAAAGAAATTTAGTCCAGCATCAATTACAGATCCTGCCAGTGGACAACGCTAATGCATAATCTCTGTGGTGTGGGAGGAAGGGTTTAGTTGATAACCGTTGTTGGTATGTATGTTCGTTTGTGGGTGCTTGTTGCCGAGATCGAGATGAGAAGGGAAGACTTTTCTTATTTTTTCTTTGCTGAAAGTGAACGAAGATTTAGGGTGATGATGATAATGATAAAGATTTAAATAGTAATAATTATGACAAAAACGTTAAGAAGTCAGTGTTTCAAGTTAATGATAAAGTGATAATAATGAGAAGATGAAAATAACAGATAAGAAACCTCATTCCAGTTTAAGGTTATATAATGACCCTATCTCTCTCTCTCTCTCTCTCTCTCTCTCTCTCTCTCTCTCTCTCTCATCCTAATTCCTCATCATTGCTTGAAACGATCATCCTTCTTCCAATGTCATATTTCATTTATCTCTCTCTCTCTCTCTCTCTCTCTCTCTCTCTCTCTCCTACCATTTTTTACTAGTTAATCATCAAGACGTTGCATATTCAAGAGCCTTCATAAATCTTCACGTCTCCTCAGTCGTATTTCCTTTGCGACTAGCGATGGATCGTACGAGTCTTGATAATTATGAATGCAAATAATCGAATACATGTAGCTTATGTCTTCCGTTTTGATTATGAGGAAAGCTTAGAGAGAGAGAGAGAGAGAGAGAGAGAGAGAGAGAGAATGTTTATTTAAATATGGGAAATGGTTGGAAGCAAATGAAAATTTCAAGAGAATCGTTGTCCTTGTCCTCATCTAAGCAAGCGCAGCTATGAGAGAGAGAGAGAGAGAGAGAGAGAGAGAGAGCCATCGTCGCCATTATGCCAATGTTAATCCGTGCTGAGTCTCGCTGTTGACGGATTTTCGCTTTATGGAGTCGGGGATTTCAGCCGCCTCGCCGACTGGTGATAAAGGATCAGTGTTGCCATAAGACTAAGGAAAAGAAATCCCTTGTGTGTGTATGTATGTGCGTGAGTGTATCTCTATCTCTGTCTTCTTTTTCCTCCCTCATTTCTCTCTAGGTTTCTTTGTTACTTTTTTTCAACTTATAGATTATCGCCTTCCAGTTTACTGAAAGGAATATCCGTATTAATATATTCCCCCTTTTTTTTCACGGGCCATTGTAGTTATATGGGGGAAAGGTATCAAAGAAGCCTCTTGACTTTGGTATGTTTTGTCAACACTGTTGGAGGATGCATCTTGAGCTCTGGGCTGGAAGATGAGGGGAGAGTGAATGGGGGAAAGAGAGAGTGAGATAGGATGGTGAGAAGAAGAGAGAAGGAAAGATTGGAAATGACGTCTCAAAAGGGGAACTCAAACTCTTCCGTGTATACAAAGTGCATTTTAATCTATATATATATATATATATATATATATAATCCTAATGTGTCTACATGCGCAAATACGTATACATATTGTATGCACACACATACAAACACACACACACACATATATATATATATATATATATATAAATTGTAATAAATCTGAATTTGTTCTGTAGATTTGTACGGACGTAATGTCGTGTCTGTAAGACGTCTCTTTAATACCTTGCGTACTATGGACAGCACATTATCATTATCAGTGGGTCTCTTGTAAAAGATGTAATTTCTGGACGTGTCCCGACTTTCCCCCACGGCAAACAGCAGGGATGATTATCCACTCAGCTTGGAACCCACAAAATTTGATAACTAGTCGATGTAATGCAATGAATTTTCAACTCTGTTGCACCAAACGTACACCAGAGAAAAATCTACTCAATTTTTTTCATAAGTTTTTATAATAATGCGTTAGAAATATTACGTTCCTCTATTTTTTCTTAAAGGATTTGCTTCATGTATTTTTTTTTATCCTTGTTTGCTAGAATAAGTTTTGATTGATTCCCCGTTACCCCTTACACATCCCCCAGAACGTTTGATCTCCGTTGTATCTCAACATAAGGCTTTGAAAGACATCCCTCTATAGAGGTCACAAGAGAGGCTCATAACCTATCGAAAAAAAAAAATCAGTTATGTTACCTGCAAATGCTAATTACTTAGTAATTAAATGCGAGTCGTTGAGCGTCCTCACTCCCAAATCCATGTCTACGGGCGTTCATTTTTCTTGGTGATGAGGAATTTATGGAACGTCAAGTTACTGAGGATCAACACCGTCAGTTGGCCAAGTATTTCTTCCACGAGGTTGATGCTTTAATGACATTTTGGTCTTGATACAGTGAATTATTTCAGAATGCGAACTGAGTAGTCTTAAGTATCCTTTAGTTAGGATATTAAGAAAGCTTCGACGTGCGTTTTCAGTTTGATAAACCTTCCATTCGACGTGTCTTCTTACGTGCCCTATGTCTTACAAATGAATAAATGAAGTGCTAGATTTCTAAGCGTGTTAAGTCATCATGACTGACAAGATAGAACATCGTTCTCATTCAAATAATCACAGTTCATTCACCTTACACCATCGGCAGAAGCTATCAACCTATATACTGTAGTCTTGAGACGTCATTTGACATATGAATGCGACTCCTTGTTAGTGCCATACCCCTTCTCTTTTCTGGCGAAACTTCATTTGACCTGAAGCATCAAGTGCGCCTGTTGGCCTTTAATTCGACCCAAGGTATCAAAGCCTTTTGGCAGTATCATCCCACCTTTCCCATTAGCTGAAACTATTCGACTTACTGTATCAAATCTCGAATGTAGTTTTTTCCATCCTCCGAAAGCTCTTGTGACCTAATGTATCAAACACTCCACCTCCCCATTTACTGAAACGACATTTGACCTGAGGCATTAATCCATGTTTTAAACGGCGTACCCCACTGTGTCCTTGATCATCGGAACTTTATTGGACCCGATGTATCTCAGCTCACATATTGGAACTTTATTTGGCCCCATGTATCAAATTCTGTCTATGGCACCACCCCACCCGCCCTCTCCTTTATCACCAAAGCTTCATTGGGCCTGCTGCATCAAAGCTGACTTCGTACTCTCTCTCCTCACCGGCATGAGAATAGAAAGACCTCCTTAAAAGATAATGGCGACTCAGGTGTATTATAAGAAGGAGGCCGTTAGCTTGTGCCGTCGCCATCATCCCCCTTTAAGGCCAATGTTGTTTTGTTGTGTTTGGTAGGACTCTTTTTACTTTGCCTTTGTCAGCCAAAAACGACAAAGCGCGGGTCCGACTTTTTCTTTTTTACTTTTTTTCATAAATGGGTAGGGGAACCTGGGGGCCATCGGTCTCCTAGGGAACGGGAGGGGGGGGAGGGAGGTGGAGTGGAAGACAGAGAGATGTCCGACCACTCATATTTATATATATTTTCTTGGGGTTCAGTACTCACAAATGCGGTCGGGTAATGTTTACATAAGCGTCGTCTTTTGGTGTCTCTCTCTCTCTCTCTCTCTCTCTCTCTCTCTCTCTTCCTCCGTGTATTCATTACTGCTATTAATACGACGCCCTCTCTTTCACCACCTTAGTAGCTACGATATTTTTGGTCATTCCTCTCATCCTTCTATATTCTAATCCCTCTTAACTCTCCCTCCCCCCTCCCCCCTTTCCCAACCCCCTACCCCCCCCCCCCCTTTTTTTTTACCCCGGATCGTGATATCACAATTAGCTCCGAGGATGTAAGACCAAGATCTCCATGAATGTTATTCTAATACGTTTTGTACCCTCATCATGTTGGATGGTTGTTAGAGAAAATTGGGAATATTGTACGACAGCAATAACTTCCTTGTTACAAAGAAAATAGCTATTTTGACTATTGCTTTTTTTTATTTATGAGTAATTATTTTCTTTTGAAATTATTCGAAGTTATTTTCTTAGAAGATGTCTCAATGGGTCGGCCTTGCTTTTGTCT
>NC_090762.1:59138396-59145896 GCF_036898095.1 Palaemon carinicauda | reverse complement strand
TCCAAGGTTTCATTATTTATAATCAATCTAATAATTTGCTTCTTTTCCCGTCATCCGCTTCACGTTGCCTCCTTTCAAATGTTAATCATCTTTGAATACACGAAAACGTGTCTGGATATTTGTGCAACTTCTTTAACATGCGATGCGTTTCGGAGAATACGTTATGCGTATTGTCTTTCGCCCTATTCCAACGTGCACTCTCTCTCTCTCTCTCTCTCTCTCTCTCTCTCTCTCTCATATACACGCGCGCAAACGCTAAGTACACTCATGCACACTATTACACATCAACAAATGATTTATATTATGTTATCTTTTTCAGACCATTATCCCCGGCTCTCTCTCTCTCTCTCTCTCTCTCTCTCTCTCTCTCTCTCTCTCTCTTCTGTTCTCGTGGTATTGTAACACCTTCCCTCGTATTCCACTGTTGACAGGTTCCTATTTGTAAACACAATGAGAAACCCCAAAATCGCATAGAATTTAAAGATGGTTTTGGTTGTGTGGTTTCTCAGCCAATACCGTATGCCGATGGAGTTGTTATAAAGCCTGGTTGTGAATGACCTGGCTTTTCTGTAACACTCTCTCTCTCTCTCTCTCTCTCTCTCTCTCTCATATACCTTTAATATATATATGATACTAATTCTTCAGATTCCATCCATTTTTTTGCCATTTGACCTAACCATATCGATGGCCACGGAACCTTATACATTTATCTTGGAGAGAGAGAGAGAGAGAGAGAGAGAGAGAGAGAGAATGGTTGCCCAAATGGATGAGTTTCATAGAGGTGTTTTTAAGCACTGGTTTTCATAAGGAATATGACCCTTACGCATTCAGAGTATGAGGGTGAAAATCGTGACACGAGAAATTGGATTAAAAACTTTTTTTTTTTCTTTCTTTCCATTTCCCATATTTGAAATCTTTTGAATCTCCAGAAGAGCATGACCGCTGCAATCTGGGCCTTGTCATTCCATTTATATAAAAAGGATCGAAATCATGCAAGGAAGATTGAGTGAATCTTCTACGTCCTCTTGTTCCTCAACATCCATTTGGGAGCCACGAAGCTTTAGGCCTTGTTGGCAATAATCGACTCTATTGATCTGATTATGTCCCCCCGCCCCCCATAACCCCCTCTTGCAAACACACCGTCCATTCTCCCTAAAAGCTACATATTGACAGCTCTTATAAGCAACATTTTTTTTTATTCAATATATTTTAGTCTTATGAGGATAGCTTTCTTGTATTCACTGACTTCCTTTTGTCATAAATTACTTATTAATTTATTTTTTGTTTCATGTTTTTTCATTATTTATTCAGTGTAGAGGGGTAATCGTTATCCTCCAAGATGGATTATTTTCTAACTGCAGACTGAACTTTATCAATATCAGGATTTAATTGAATGGTCGACGAATTTTATATTAAAATCAGGCGCCACAAACACTTTGGTCATCGATGAAAGACATTTCTCAACCGGTACATAAGATGTATGTTAAGAAAATGTGGTCAATCAGCCAGTAATCAACTTTCCATACCTTATTCATTATATTGTATTGAAAACTAAGCAAAGCATTAATAAGGCTGGATCAATAAGTTTGTTATTCCTTTTAAGACATTTAATTGATTTATGTATGTATTCATTTATTCATATTGATATTTCTAAAGAGAAAGGAAAGTTATATTTTATATAAAATATTAATTTAATGTTTTTTTTTTATTAAAGATGGCAATACTACGCCAATCAGGTTTTACTTAGAAATAACATTATTATTATTATTATTATTATTATTATTATTATTATCGTCAGTTAGTAATGTGACAATTTTCATTACTTCTGTCTGATAATCTGATTCGCGATCCCAAGCATTATTCAATCAAAAATTACCCTCACGTTATTTGACGTGCTCTCTCTCTCTCTCTCTCTCTCTCTCTCTCTCTCTCTCTCTCTCTCCTCACACTTATGAAACCATGTCTAGCATGCGAAAGAAAATGATTTTCATGACTCTCATTATGTTCGGGGCGTCACTTTTTAAACCCCAGCCCCAGATCATTAAGTCAGTGTTGATATTTCACCTTTTGCCAGAAATCGGTGCGTGACAGATATTTTCTGGCCCCTTTTATTTTCCTTCTTCCCCTTAATCCTTTTTACTTGGAGTTACTCCGTGGTTACATGGTTTTCCCTCAGTCTATTGAGAGAGAGAGAGAGAGAGAGAGAGAGAGAGAGAGAGACTTTTATAATGTCATCGCGTTTACAAAGAATATTCGTGTTGTGTATTCCATCGACTAGCATAGTAATTCCATTAAGATACTGTATTAACCGGACTAAAGTTAAACAACGCTTTAGCTCCCTCTCCCTCCCCCATCTCTCGTCCAGGCATTAATTTTCCTACGTTATTCCTCTATTCCTTAGTTTCTTCTTCCCTCTACTGCTTTTTGTCCCTTTTCTACATTTTATTTTCATTTACTTCAGTTTTTCTTTTTTCATCGCTCATTCTCTCACAAGCTTTTTATATTTTTCTCACTTCTTTACTTGTCGCCACTTCATTTAATGTCTTTTGTTGTTACTGGTGGTCATTAATTCTCTTTATATCTCATATTCCTCTTTCTTAATATCTCTTGGACTTTATGCAATTTTTCCCTCACTTCACTTGATTCGGCTTTATTCCCACATACTCTAAATTATGATATTTTTCATTCTTACTTAGCCCATCTTTTTTTTTTTATCTTTCTCTGTCCCCTCTTCTCTTCTTCATCCTCTCTTTGGACTCTTATCTTTGACATTCTGTGACTTGCTATTCCCTCAATTCTTGTTCACTTTCTTATACTTTTTCTGAGCTGTCCTCTTCTATTGTGATTTCTTATTCTGACCCAGTTTTCCTTATCCTCCACGCTGCCTTTCTGTCCTATTCCCTTCTGATTCATTCCCCTTATTCAATTCTGTTATATTTTCTCTCCTTGAACTTTCTTCTTCGTTCTTTACCCCATTTTTCATCTAGCAGTTTTATAGAAGCGACAAGGGCCAGCCAATGTCAGCTGGCTTCGCCATGACATATCCCGAGGCCTCTTGGAATTATGGGACATGTAAGGACACAGTGAACATGCCAAGGGGGATTTTATGTCCCAAGAGTGTGTCCACTCACAAGTCTCGGTGCCGTTAAAATCACTATTATTTTTCTTCACCTTTTTCGGCCGTTTTCAAGGACCTCAGGAGCTGGACCCTTGGCTGTCTGTATGTGTGTACCTCTGTCTCTATCTCCAGTTGGAATCTCTCTCTCTCTCTCTCTCTCTCTCTCTCTCTCTCTCTCTGAGAAATTGTATTTTTGCCCAGAAAACCCGAGGCCATTTTTTACAGATGACCCACTACTTCCAACGCAATAGCTGGAGTGCCGTTGGATGTAAAGGCGGGTGACAGCCCTGCCGGACATGGAGTTGGCGGAGTGTGTTTTCGAAATGATTGCTATGTGCCTGTGCGCGAGCGCGAGCACGTGCTCTCCCTTACGTAGGTGTGCCTTGGCTTGCAGGGTTCTTGCATTGTTCGCGACCGTTGGGTTTGAGCATTGTGTAGTGTCTTTCTTTTGTTAGTTAATGGAACTGCATTTTGGTCTTAAGATTATGAAAATCACAGTTAATTTTCATTGGTTTGTTTCCTGATACTCTGAGTATGTATAAATACAAACTTATACACACATACACACTCTATATATATATATATATATATATATATATATATATATAATATATATATATATATATATAGTAAGAGAGATATAGATATAAGAATTAATGAAATCTTGAAGAATCTATAGTGATAAAGTACGAAAAAACAAGTTTGAGGACAGACAAGGGGTCTGTTCAGTGACCACTCCATTGTCACTGGAAATCAACATAATTTTCCGTAATTACATTTTAAACTTACAATTTTTTCACAAAAGAAAATGAAGAAATAATTCAGCCTTGAAGATACAATCTATAGCGTGGTAATATGTGGGGAGTAAGACGTTTTTTTAAGGCTTGAAGGCCTAGTAGACTTGAGTAATTCCTCTTTTTTTTTTTTTTTTTCTGTGAGTATGACCCTAACGTCAAAAGCTACGCGTGTTTGATTCTTTATGTTCTTCCAATATGGACTTGACGTAAAATATTATTTAGGTCCATTAATCTACCCTTTTTATACGTTTTTATTTATTTGGCTCTTTCATCAGTACGACTTCTGTGCCATGTATAGCATTAGCTATTTATTAATCTTGTCTATTACTTTTACTTGTTCTGTTTATCAACATTCCCTGACGCTGAATAATGTATAGGCACTTTGACTAATGCGTTTTTGCCCTATGTACTTGTGTGTCCTACACAGCGTACATAATAGTGGCCTATTTAGAATTGTTCTTAAGCCACTATACTCTGCCTCTTTTTATCATTTATGGTTATTTGTGTTTTTTTATAACCAAGGTTGAAAATGAGCCATTTATAACTTTTTTTATATATATTTTAAAGGGATTTTAATTATCACAAAAATTAGTTTAAGAAGTTTTTTTTCAGGTAATATCTTTCGTTGACTTTTATTCAACAGTTTATTTTTCATCTAAGGGAGTTTTTGCCTATCAAGTGTGAGAATTACTTGTTTTATTTTCTACTCTCTTTGTACGCGTTTGATCATTATTTCTCTATCAAGCAATTGCTCGACTTTTATATTGGACATTGCATTCGAATAAAATAAATTTCGTTAAAACACATGGAGGAATCAGCTCAGTTTGAAGAAATTACCTAAAATAAAGAAAGATTATCACCGTTGAATAATTAAATAAAAACTCTTATAAGTATAGGTATATCAAGATTGATTAAATGAAGATACGACAGCAAAGATCTCAAAAAAAAAAAAAACTTGAATAATTGAAAATATGGTTCCAGTAGACACAAATATATAAAATGACGTCGAAACAACATCAAATACCTAAGAGACAGACCATCATAGCTTTAGTTTCAAGAAATGAGAAAGAACTGCGTTGATAAAACGTCCACTCACGCAATAACATTTAGGCAAAATGGACTAAAACTTCGTTGTCATGACCCGACGTAATCAACGCGAAAAGGGCAGACGGTAGTGAATGCATTATCCGGAAAGATTAATTCATTTGAAGGAAGCTAGCATCACAATAACTAAGTACACCGCTGATACGAATGGAATAAACTTCAAACAGCAGAAAGATTCGTTATATGGTCATATCTACGATACTTTTCTTAAAAATGCCACTTTATCATGACTTCTAACGTATGAGTAATTCGTCCACTTGTCGTGCGCAGGCAGATGTGACATCTGGTGGACAACCCTAGAACTACATGCCGTAAATACCATAAATAGTCGAGCTTCTTTTTTTGATTATAGGCAATTTTGATTCAACTGTCTTGATATTGATTTGCCATACCTCCAGTTTATATACGCATATCAGTTTCTTTTTAACCAAAGGTATTACGTTCGATTTATATATATATATATATATATATATATATATATATATATATATATATTATATATATATATATATATATATATATATGTATGTATGTGTATACATATACACACACACACACACACACACACATATATATATATATATATATATGTGTGTGTGTGTGTGTGTGTGTGTATATATATCTATCTCGAGCTGTCAGTCTTAAACGATTAGACAACTATTCATACTATATATATATATATATATATATATATATATTTATATATATATATATATATATATATATATATATATTTTGTTGTCGGAGACTGGAACAGAAACATTCCCAAGACAAAATTCATGCCAATGAAATGGTGGTTCAGAAAATATCATATATGAAAGGCGAAAAGGGGCTTTAAGATCTCACTTCCCAGGCTTTTGACAGCCACCGAATTTTCAGCGCGGCAATATTGTTGGAATTGGAAAAACGGAGAACTGGGGGGTGGGAGTTCTCTTTGATCGTTGGGAGAAGGAAACTGGGAAGGGGGGAGGATGGGGGGGGGGGAAGCGGTGAAGAAAGAGTCTTCCTCTCCCCCTTTTTTTCCTCAGCTCCTGCTTCCCTAGCGGTGGTGGATGGTGATGTCTCGGAGACCTTTAGCATCAACAGCATATTTTGTTCATTCATAGAAAGATTTGAACTTTGAAAACCATCTTGAATATGACACAATTCTAAAGTTTTTCCAAATTGAAATTATTCCAAGAAGGGGGTAAACAAAAATGTGTTTTTACAATTGGGGCAATAACCGTTGCAGCAAGATCTTGCCAGATATTCATAGCTTTGCAGTTAGAATCTCGACTAGTAGTTTTTTTATTCTTCGTAGTCAGAAAATCACCAATGTGTTTCATATCAAACTACTGTAGATATTCGTAAGACTTGCAGAGAAGAGTCTTGGAGTAATCATTATCCTTCATAGTCAAAATTCAGCAACTATTCATAGACATTGTATTGGAATCTCATCATAAATTCAGTTAATCAGACCTATTGAGATAGAACCTCCTCAGGTATTTAGTTGCAGTCTGAAATTCGGCAAAAATATGGTTCACATGTTCTATGCAATCAAACTTTAATGTTATTTTAGTCAGAAATCTAACCAAACCTAAAAAGATCAGAAAATTCATTCGAATCCCTTCAATATTTTATTGATGTCATAAGCTAATTTTTAACCCCGTGATTCTTTAGTTCTCCATACCTGCAGTGACTCGTATTGGCAACAAAGAAAGCTATAAAATAACGACAATCATCATCCAGTTGTCAACAACACATGCTAAGTAACAGAAACAGAAATAAAGAACATGAAGCCGTCACCCACACTAAGCACACACTAGGCTATTGTTGAAAAGCAATCCGTCAAACTCCGCAAATAGAAGCCATCGTTCAAACCCAGCAGGCAGAAAACCCATCAGTCACAATATTAACCTACGAATGCCTAAATAGACCTTGAGAGCCCTCAACGCAAGGCGTCATCAAAAAGTACACAGCGGGAATAGAAAAGGGAAGAAATTTAAAATTGTGTGGCTTCGCCCATTTCTGTAGCGTACAATTGATTTTGATTTCATTTCATGGGGTCCTGATGATTCCGCGAGGTAATATTCATTGGAGTGAGAAGTGTGGTGGTTGGGAAAGTATTTAAATTTATTCATCGACGATGGGAAAAGAAGTGAGAGAAAATTCGTTGCTTCTTCTTATTTCTCAAGTCCCACCGCCTCGAATTTACCAGCTCTGAAGTTTGATTGGAATTTTATCTCTAAATTTTATTTATTTATTGTGCAATACGAAGTGAAGCCCATTGAGTTGGCGTTGCTTCGTGACGTGCATCCGTTATTTGCTGCCATGTAGGCCTCGATTATTTATATCTATTGTGTCAATTAGCGGAGTGATTATAAGCCTTAGGCCTATGATTGTTCCCGATACCTCAAAAGTTGCATGTCAGGAGGCATGTCTTCTGCTGACGGCACGACACAAGAATTTGACGGGTATTATACCTTAAACGCCCGTGGCTAG
>NC_090762.1:59123396-59133396 GCF_036898095.1 Palaemon carinicauda | reverse complement strand
GATAGTAACGAGGATAGATACAAGATCATCCCATGTTATACCGGATGGGTTTCAAAAGTACTTACTTTACGAGAGATATGTTTTGACTTAATAAGAAGAAAAGATGGTAGTGTTTATATACTTTCCCTATTTATGACGATGCACTGATAAATATCGAAAATATTATGTGGTAATGACTAAAAAGAATATATATGATTCCAAATATATATTTTATGAAAACCACGTAGGCTACAGTATAAAATCATGCGTCAGGGTATCTGAGGCTACAGTATAAAATCATGCGTCAGGGTATCTGATGAAGTTACCCGGTTGTTTTAGAATTTAGAACATTAAGGGACTTTGAAGTAACTGCAGATGTGATGGAGTGTCAGTTGGCGTTTCACTGAAGTCCGATATCAGATGGACTATAACACTAAAGAGACTCATCTACTTGATGAGTCAGTCAGTCAAAAGTGAGTCATTGTGGTGGGTAATTCGCATTCGTGACTCACCGCAGAAGCATGGGGGTAGATTTGCATATACAGAGAACCAAGAGATGGCGATGAGTTGCCAGTGTTGTTCTTGTTGTTGTTGTTGTGATGCTAATGAAGGCGATGATTATGATACTGCAGGAATCGTCTTAGCGTGGAAGTTATTCTATATTTTTTTTTCCTTTTTGGCCGTTTTGAAATTGGTTTGAATTTAGAATCTTATCAACTTAGATTATATATTTTGAAAAAGGGAAAAGTTCTATAAAGTTCTACTCCTGTCAAATGTTTCTAAGGAACACGATTAAAATCTACATTTGAAAGGTAAAAAGAGATTTTCTACATTTCTGTTCATCTTGATTTTCTAATTCATTCACTTCAAGACGAAATATGAAGCAAACGCTAAGCCAAAAATGATAAAGAGCTTTATCTCTCCCTCTCTACCGCACATATCTATTTAGTACCATACGCGACCCGTCAAAAATAACAACTAAGTATTTATTGTAGATAGATATGCACGCACATATACCCCACTCTCAGGAATATGGCTACTACCTCTCCCATCTACCCGAGGGATGGAAGGGGGGGGGAAGCTCAGCGTGACCGGATATATATATATATATATATATATATATATATATATATATATGTATATATATATATATATATGTATATATATATATATATATATATATATATATATATATATATATATATATATACACACACACACATATACTTGAAATATTAAATCTTAATTTTGTTTCCACCCAATCTCCTCTATATAATAAAGAGCAACGTGTCTGAATATATATATATATATATATATATATATATATATATATATATATATATATATATATATATATATATATATATTCAGACATATTCAGACAGGTTGCTCTATATTATATAGAGGAGATTGGGTGGAAACAAAATTAAGATTTCATATTTCAAGTTAAAGTCAAGACGGGAGGAACAAAGGTTTCCCCTTGTTAACCCAGAGTAATAGTTCGTGAGTATCGTCTTGTAAGTGAACCTTACAAACTCACCTCTTAGGCTTCGTCCACTCAATTATCGGGACACGAGTATGGTCAGTAGAGGATCTAATGATCGCCATTAAGTCTTAATAACTTCTAAATTAATCGGTGGCAAATATCTCCCGCGTGGAGGATGAGAATTTATTAGTAGACCTAAACATGCGATATGGCTGCTCCTCTCTCTCTCTCTCTCTCTCTCTCTCTCTCTCTCTCTCTCTCTCTCTCTCTCTCTCTCTCTCTCTCCAAGACAAACGTTTCTGCATGTAAATTGTAGAAAAATGATAAATCCGGATGAATTTTAGTAAATATTTTAATGGCATATCAATCATCACGCCATTTTACATTGGTAATTAATTAAACCAATATACAAAGCTGTATACTGCGTTGATAATTATCTATATAGTCTACAGTGGACGGTTTATTGAAGTGGAATAAAGAAAGAATTACAATTGGAATATTTTTTTATTTTTTTTATGCATGGCACGACTATCTCCTTGTTACCATAATAGTGGAAGAACCAAATCAGACCTATAAGCGCTTTAACATCCATATATATATATATATATATATATATATATATATATATATATATATATATATATATATATATATATTTATTTATATGGAAATGAAGAAAATATTAAGGTGGTTCTAATGTCTTTTCTAAATATTATAAGAAACCAAGTGCTTTTTGAACTGGTTTCACCAAACTGAAGAAACTATATTATCTACGCAGAAGACTTTTGAAACATGAAACGTAGCCTCTTAGTTCCGTTTAAAGGTTTGAAGGCCTCTCATGAATGGCAGAGGCAATGGACAGTGACATTGCCCTATCGAGCAGGGCAGTGCCCTAGAGACTGACCATATATACATATCAGCGCCCAAGCCCCCTTTCCACCGAAGCTTGGACCAAGGAGGGATTGGCAATGGCTGCCGATGACTCAGCAGATAGACCTATAGGCTCCCCAACCCCCCTCCCCCTCCTTAGCTCAGAACGATGGTAAATTGCAGTGACCAAAGAAACTAACGAGTTTGAGCAAGACTTGAACCCCAGTCTGGCGTTCACCAGTCGGCCATGCTACAAGGCATAATAACAGCTTTCTACTATTTTGGTTTAATACAATCAACCCTCACGGCAAGCTAGGATGAAACGCTCAGCTGGTTTCAATTAGTTACGAGCAAGGTGAAGGTAGAGGACAAGGAGGATTTGGTCCAAATTTAATGGGAGAGATGCTGATGGCCGATTTCCGGCGTTATTCTTTTGAGAGATCGATGACCTTACACAGCTTCCATTAGGAGCTAGAGATGCGTTAAGCAAGACAGGGGAAGGCAGAAGATAGTTTTTATGGTGAGAAAAATTATTTTCATCCGTAATTAAAAAAAAAAATAATTTGAGGAGAGGAGTTAGAGATTGGGTAAGAGAAGAAAGAAGTGTTCGTGATAAAATTGGAGTTGTAGTTTTCAACATTTTTAAAGAATCAGTTTTGCTGTTCCACATTGATTTCATATATAATACACACACACACACATATATATATATATATATATATATATATATATATATATATATATATATATATATATTATCTATATATATATATTATATATATGTGTGTGTATAATTATATAAGTTATATATATTGGTATGAAATATATAAATAAATATATATAAATATATATATATATATATATATGTGTGTGTGTGTGTGTGTGTGTGTGTGTGTGTAAGCATGTGTGATGAATTTATGAAATATTAAGCATATTGAAACATATATGTTATTTAAAATTGATACTGTTCTTGCCTACACCAAATGGTATTGAAGAATCAAGGGTCAGAAATCAAAAGTTAATTAACTATTTTGGTTAAAAACAAGCATGTATTTATAGATAATTTTTCTAATAAGGACTTGGTTTTTATTCACAACATATAACAATCACCAGTAAGTGCTATGTAAAGATATTATTGATTTTAATCTTCTTGCATGTCTGTTATACTCTTTGTATATGAAACCTGTCATGTGAATTATTTGAAATTTTAAATCCATTTACCTAGATCTCATTTATGTTATTATACGTGTCATTAAGTCTTATTAAATCTCATATAACTTCTGATTTCGAATGTGTAACTTATGCTTTCATACTTTACTGGTAGTAAAATCTATTTCACATCCGTCGCTCATTTATGGTTTTAATGTTACAATGTTTTAGATTTTTAAAGTATTCCTAAAATTTTATTCACATTGGCGATGCCGTTTCAAATAGTAAACTTTTTTCGTGTATATATGTAAAATTAGATTTACTTCACATATGTACAAGAAACTTAAATAAATTTCATTGTATTCCCAAAATGTATTTGAAGTTGTCTTAAATTTAAGTAAATGTATATTTCAAAGCTGGATTGCATGTAAAAAACCAGAATAGTCATTGTCAAAATATAATGGAATTCAAGATTACTTTAGTTGAAATCTTACTTTATTTATGTTTCAAAAATCTCCCCGAAATATTAGTAGCTGTGTTTTGACAAAAAAATGCTCTTATTCACCACCCCAACCCAAGTTTACAAGCTTAAAATAAACTACACCGACATATTCTCGGATATATCTGAATTCAGAATTACTATATTCCTATTTTCGTGTTTTTCATAATCAGTCGGAGATATAAATAGATAGCTGCCATGTCTATAAATTTGTCTTTGACGCTTATACATTTTTTTTGGCTTTTTCTTTCTTGTCGCCACTGTCCCAACCTCCTCATTATTTTGTGTTCGCTCATGACATTTTAAACAACTAGTAATTTCTGGCAGTGATTCTCTCGCCATTTTCCATCCCCCTCCCCCTTCCCAGATTCTTTTCGGAATCATCCTACCAATAGCCACCCTCCTCCCCCTCCTTCTCCCCCCTACCCACAATCCCTCCCTGAAGCCATACAGGGCTAGTTTCACACCCCATTTCCCAGCAAAATGAAGATGCAGAATTTACCGAAAGTTTCTGTCGCTGTTTTACTTTTTTAGGTATTTTATTCCTCTTTTTGGATACAGTTTAGATATTTTGTTTTGCGAACCATTGTCCTGTTTCCCCCCATTTTCTTCACACGTCACATTACGCTCGGAAAAATAAATGGTAGTTCGGAAATACTTTTAGTATTGTAGCACGGAAAGTTTGCTCTTGCAATTTTCACGTCCTAGTTTGTGTTTTATGTTTTTGTTTTTTAGGGGAAGAGTTTTTCCCAGTCATTTATACGTTCCGTAAACTGTGACGAATAAGAGTTTTGCTATGGTTTTTGTATCTGTTAGAGAACGAATGGCAGTTATGATTATTGTTGATAGTAGTGGCAGTAGTATCAGTAAGAGCAGTATTATTTTTATTATTATTATTAGTAGTAGTAGTAGTAGTAGTGGTGGAATTATTAGCTTCTTAGTTCATTTATTCGTATTTAACAGTATTAAATGGCATATAAAATAAGTGGGTTAAAAATACCACAATGTGTTACGCGCTTGTATGGTGCAAATTGAAATATATTTCCATGAAAAACCTTCTGAATGGTGCAGACAAATATGATTAGTAGATTAACTGACTGATTTTTATTAAGCAGGCGTTGCAACATCCAAGGTCATCGGAGCGGTTCTCAGGTAAGTATGAAAGAGAGAAAATGGCTTGCGACTTTTCAAGAAGAGAAAATAAACCTTCATCGCATCTAACCATCTACTACGCTTCAAAGTTATCCCTCCGACCCATGAAGAACTTCAAGGATAACGTCCTACTCTCCTACTTTTTGGAATCCTGTGGCCCTAAGGCGGCTCCCCGGTTAGCGAGGTATAGAGTTCCTACGTGACCAGAACCGTAGGAACTTCATACCGTGCTCTTTGGGAGAGTCTTGACACTTCGAGGGCACCTCAGGAGTATCCATTTCCATCCAGTGTTCCGGTTATCTTCGGTGTGGTTGGCCATGTGGTTAAGAAGACGACGTCAGTGATTTCCTCAAGGCTATTCAATTCAGTGTATATGTACGTGCATTCATTCTTAATATATATATATATATATATATATATATATATATATATATATATATATATATATATATATATATATACTGTATATATCTATATTTTTGTGTGTATATGTGCGTGCAGGGCCTGTAGGGTATATATAGAGTATATGTGTATATGTATGTATATGTAGATAGATATAAAATAATATACCTATGTGTTCTGAATATTGTTCGATAGTGTAAAGAGAGGAGTGTAATATTCATATATATATATATATATATATATATATATATATATATATATATATATATATATATATATATATATATATATATATATATATATATATATATATATATATATATATATATATATATATATATATATATATATATATATATATATATATAAGTGTAAAGAGAGGAGTGTAATATTTATATATATATATATATATATATATATATATATTCATATATATATATATATATATATATATATATATATATATATAATGTAGAATATGGCACTTTGATCTAAATCCCTTTATTATACTTAATTTTGGTCCAAAGCTCAGGATAAAAACACTTTTGTCTAGGGACACATCCGTCAAAGGACATTTTGTATAATGATCCCCTAATATTTTGACATAAATTTGTTCTGATATACTAGGCAAGAATACTAAAGCTATTGGATATATATATATATATATATATATATATATATATATATATATATATACTGTCTATATAATATAATATAAAAGAATGGGACACGTTTCAAATGTACCTCCTGCATGCCAATACAGACAAATTTCTCACTTAAGATGATGCATAAAAGAGGAAATTATATCTTTATTAAGTTTAAAACTGTCGTGCACAAGCCGTTTCTGAACTTTTTTTGTAGTGATAGAAGGTATTTGAAAATTTAGGAACTTATTGATTTTTGTCCTTCCGGAATGCGTTTAATATTTTATGTTATAGTTAGTAAAGGTAATGGAAATTTTGGCCCCTCACTGACTTGTTCAGCTATCATAGGAAAAGGGATTCTGTTTTTCTTTAACTCGTTTTATGCTTTTAGCCCATCCAGTCGTTCGATACCACCCTGTTTGTTATATTGCCATAATTCCATCAGTTGTACATTTACGATCTTCACAATGCTAATATCTGTTATCATTATATTACTTATTTTATTAAAGGAATACAATCTTAAGCGTTTAGCCTTGTCATGTTTTGTTTTATTAAAACATGTGACCCTCCATTTGAGGTTTATTTTGTAAACGAATATCAGAAACAGCCCAATACCATATGAAATAGTTTAGGAACCCTAAGAACAAATACCATCCCAATATATAATTGTTGGATTTACTATCTAGTATAAGTTATGCGTCCATCTTTAAATTTAATCGATGGTTCTTGAAAGATAACATTTACTATCCAATATTCTAATGTATCTTTGAATAAAGATAAACATGTCCTTATTGTTTTATTTTGTTAAAGTTTTTATAGTTTATATAGGAGATATTTATTCTAATGCTGTTACTCTTCTGATATTTAATTTTTCCTTGTTTCCTTTCCTCACTGGGCTATTTTCCCTGTTGGAGCCCTTAGGCTTCTAGCATTCTGATTTTCCAACTAGGGTTGTAGTTTAGCAAGTAATAATAATAATAATAATGATAAGTAATAATAAGGATAATAATAATAGTAATAATAATACACGAAATATCATTTAGACCAAAAAGCTTTGGGCCAAATAGTTTTATAACGATATATTTTAGACCGGTGTACCTCATCCCTCACATACACAAGCATGACATCTAAATGTTAAAGTTTGGGTTTTCAGAAAGTATTCATTACAGGTTTTCAGCTAATTTTCTTAGCTTAATACTAGCGCAGTAGTATTAAAAAAGTAAGAATGACAATTATAATAAAATAAACAACTAAAATATCAATAATGATGAGTTCGTAAGAATGGCGTCAACTTTATAACAACAATAATTAGAATAATGATGATTAAAATAATGTATCAAGACAGCTATTGTGGTAATTTCTTTATCAGTGGTCACTCATGTTAAGGAAAACAGTATATTTTTGTAAAGATAATAATAATAATAACAATATTAATGATAACAACAACAACAATAACGTTATCAACGACATCTTGGTAACGGAAATTTGTAATACAGAACTACGTGAAGTTATGATAAAGATGACAACGGTACTAATTATGGTGAAGATAACAATGATGAAACCTGATTGTAAATGGGAAAAGGAGATTGATTACAATCGTATTGATTACTACCATGCCGACTAGACTTCCATACTACCATAATTACTCGACAAAGGAAATGAATAGCCGCCCGAGGACCTATTCTCCATCGTCAAGGCCCATTCTCAATAGTCGAGACCTGTTCTCAATCATCGAAGGGTTATTTTCGTGTATAAGGAAGACGTTAATGTTGATTCCATGGAGTGGTTTATTGTTCGCCCTTCTTTTTACGTTTCTCATATATTTTTTTTTTTATTAAGTCATTTATATGAAATTACAGAATAATTTGTTTGCTAAATATCTATTTTGAGAGATGTACTCATGGAAATTCACTGGTTTATATAAATATACACTTTTCTGTCTATATATACACGTGTGTATGTATGTGTATGACAAGCAAGTATATATATATATATATATATATAGATAGATAGATAGATAGATATATATAGATATATATATATATACACACACACACACACATATATATATATATATATATATATATATATATATATATAAATTAATAAAGTAAGGCAATTCACCAATTTATTAATTTACTCATTTGTATACTTATGGCCATATTTATACATTATTTGCAGTACTAGATCCACGTCTTTGTAGTGAATATATACACTGTCACCCTTATACCTCGTATTTTTGTGACGTCCATTGTACTGAATATTTTACAAACCAATATAAACATTACTAGAACTGAACAGCGTTTGTAAAATAAAATCGAAGGGACGGTTTAAAGAGAGGGAATGTTTCAATTTTTGACTTGCTTTTTCTTTCGAAGCTGATGGATTTATAGTTTTAAGCGGGGGAAACTCGATAATACTTTCAACTTTCAGTTTTTGAACTAAAATAATAATAATACTAAGTAAGAGGTGAAGAATGTTAACCTAAGAATTTCTTATAAAGATGACTACGCTGTGAAAATGGAAACTTAGTTATTAATTTGATAATACGAACAATAATAATGATAGTAAAGAGAATAAACAGAAGGTAGTCGATGAGGACGTAAATTACCAGTTATAATATACTAAAACGAAGAAGATAAATCAAGAAAGAAAAAGAAAACTTATTTTCTTTTTACCTTAGTTCAATTATTCATTTATAATTCAGTTCAACGGAATGTTTCCTATTCAGTGGCATCAATAAAGATTTTTGGAATTTCACTCTTTGCAGAGGATTATGCTGAGTAAATTAAGATTAAGTACTTCTAAGGTTATGGAATTTTTTGGATAATCAAGATTGAAGGTCTTTTTTTTAATAGGAATGGAACAGAATTGAATTTATTCTGGTGTGTTTCAGGGAGCTAACCCCCTGATAGGTTTGGCCATGGGCAGTTTCTCTGTGACAGTCACAGAGAAAGCCAAACAACCTTAAAAATCTAAATATATTAAGTCCGAATAAACGAGAAAAGTTGAGTTTATGAATACCAACTCATTCTTGCAGTGATATTCAAAAGATTTTGAAAAATAAAGTTTCTGGTATTGGGTCACAATATAGCCTAAAAACTACGGGTCAAAATTAAAACATTCAATTAAACATTATAAAACCTTAACGCGAGTAAAACCATTGGTTACGATGAAAAATTAAAAATATTCAATTTAGAAAAATTACATTATTTCTATATATCATAAATCCATTGATCCAATACAAAACCAAATGATAAAGTAAAACAGAAAATAAAGAAAATATAAGGGAACTCTGAAGCAAGAAATTGTATTTCTTTCAAAGAGATACGCTTCTTATCTTCACAGCATTACCTCCTTAGCTCTATTTGCTCACCATGAAAAAAAGTTTCTGCCTTTTGATTCCATATCGTGACTCGATTCTCATCCTTTCAGAATTGCGTTCTCTTTGGAGAGGGTTGAAATTCTTTATATGCCACTTAACCTATAATCCCAATGTCCTTATTAAGCCTAGGCCTGAGGAAGAAAATATTAGATAAAAATTGATAGCGTTTACCTCGACTACCTTCTCAAGTCCGAGAATGAAGAAAGGGGGAAGGGAAGGATAAGGCATAATTTTTATGAGAGGGAAAACAGAAGGAGGAAAATTCCAAAGTTTTGTCAGAACGGGAAATGAGCAAGGAATTTAACGGTGTATGAATCTCATCACTCTCCAATAATGTATGAAACCACTTCCTTTTTAGAAAGCACCACAAAATAAAAAAAGTTTTGAAATCGAAAAATTATAGTTTATCATTATCGTTCGTTTTATCTTTTTCC
>NC_090762.1:59115896-59118396 GCF_036898095.1 Palaemon carinicauda | reverse complement strand
TTAGCATTTCACCAAATCTTGGAAAATATCCATGAGAGAGCGAGGCAAGGAAGTGGGGGAGGGGATTTTTATATTCATTCCAAATAATTTTTTGAAACAGGCAGAAGATAGATAAAGGGAGGCATTATATTATTGATAATCAAATATTTTAAAAAGCATTTCCTTCGACGTCTATTGACGTAAAAGAGCCTCTGTTAGATTTCACCAACCGTCTCTACCTTTAGCTTTTAATTCAATACTTTTCCATTCATCACGTCCTACTTCACTCTTCATAGTCCTCAGCCATGTAGGCTTCGGTCTTCCAAATCTTCTAGTGCCTTCTGGGACCCAGTTAACCGTTTGGTGAACTCAAGGCCAATATATAGAGGTCGGTCGGACAGAACTGTCATCTTCCCGCCACTGGCTGACTGTGACGTCACTCCGGCTCCAACTGGTGATTCTCTGTTAGGCCGTGGCTTTGTATATTAAGGCATTATTGTTATTTCCTTTGAATTATTCTTCCTCTTGACTACTTAATTTGATACTTCCGTTATCAGAAAATTCTGAGAATGCCTAAACAATTTTATTGATAAAATAATATTACTATAGACAGTACAGCAGTGTGAATTCATCAGTGAGAATTGAAGGAAACTCGGTTGTAGTTGTAACTTTTATTAATGAAAATAATATGTACACACTTAAATATAATCATAAATAAAAACTATTTACACATATCTAAATATTTAACTTTAAATATAAAAATTCATTGTTTGAACATCCTGAAATGTAAAAACTATTTAAACATATCTAAATATTTAACTTTAATTTTTTTCTGGCATCTCCCCGATCATTTTCAATTTTTGTCTTTCTTTTCTTAATTTTGATAGCATTATTCAAGTACCTTAGTCTAAAATATATAGATATCTTTGCAAAAAAATCAATAATGTCGTCTGGGACCTTTACTCGTGATCGTTGCAATTCAGCAACAAGAGATTTTTTGCACGATTTCCCTTCTAAAAGTGATGAACCGTGGATTGTGTTGAAAACTTCTCGTAGCACAATTAATTGAGAACAAAATTCATCTGATGGCATGTACAATTCACCTCTGTTTACTATCCCAATCCAAGATTCATTTGAATTTTTACTCTTTCATCTGTCTTCCTAATTGTGGATATTTTGTAGAAAACTTTTTTACAATATAACAACCTATATATTTAAGAGCTTCATCTTCAATTACAGTGGCAGCCGTTTTTTCGTTTTCTTTATCTAGAATTTGATTGTTTATATCTTCTGAGGGGCATTCAAAATCTAAATCTTTAAACAATGAGCTGGTCAAGTACAGTTCTAATGCTAATTCTCTATCATCACTGTATTTGGAATTGCATGCAGATTCATTTATCAACATATCATAATTGTTGCCCTTTGCAATGATGTTCGTTTTTTCACTAATTATTTTTACACCTTTCCCCAGAATCAATGACCTCAATCTAAACTTAAATTCAACAGCATTGGGGTGATCGTATGTGCCCTTCATTTGCCTTATGCAACCAAACAGATGTTCTACACAGTCTTGATTCAGCTTTTGAGTCATGATATAATCTACATTAAAAACATCTTTAACCATATTAGAAAGACCAATAACAGATTTACTTGAAAGAATTATGCCCTTCTTAAATTTGTATAGACACCTTATTTTTTGAGATTTTACTTTTAAAGAAATCATTACCATTAAAACCTTTTCCAAAGTATTTATTTGAAAATCTTTATTGATCCCAAAGCCATTTCTCGCTGGTATATCACCATACATGTTGCTTGAATTCATTATATCAAACCAGTCGTTGATCAGTGAGAGAAAATCAGAGGTAGCTTGCCAGTTATTGGAGTTCAACAGACCTCTACTTCCCAAATACCTTAAAGCACTAGCACAAGATGAGGATAATAACTGCACAGCATACTTGACACGCTGCCTGTGCTGTCCATTAATAGATAAATGAAGTTCATTAATTTTATAAGCCAGTCCATATTCTGTATTCGATTTTGACAACATTTCACGGATACTTGTGTCATTAATTAAATCACTGCCTACATAAAAGCCTGAATCAATGAAGTTATTTTTGACTAATTTGATCAAGTGGGGAACGTCGGCAAAAACATATATCTCCCTGTCAGCACATGGGTTCTTGAATGAAATCCTATTGACAAGAGGATCAATGCCAAATTCTTTCCACATGCGAAGATTGGCTGATCCCATGTCAGAAACAATGGGATAACCAACAGCCTCAACATACATTATGATTTGTAATAGTAACGGCTTGAGATTTGTCTCATCAAAGTTAAAATGAATTGGTTGTTTCCACTTCCCTACAAGACCTTGTAGCATAAAAACCAAGACACTGTTGTGCGGCTTATACAATACATCCATACCCTTATCATAGCACCATTCATTACTAATACACATTTCATCCAAACTTAATACCGCTATTTTTTCATTTACTGTAAAAGTTTCAGCTTTAGCACGTAA
>NC_090762.1:59100896-59103396 GCF_036898095.1 Palaemon carinicauda | reverse complement strand
AAACAAGGTAAGAATGCACAATAAATGGGTAAACTTTAAGACTCTTTTTTTGAGAAAAAGGAAGAACACTAAAAAAATCATAGTCTGTCAAGAAAGAACTAGATTGGAAGTCCGCTCTACAGCTAGTAGAAGGTAAGAATGTACAAGAAATGGCCAAACTTTAAGACTTTCTGATAGAGAGGAAGAACACTAAAACAGGTCATAGTCTATCAAGAAAAAATTAGACTGGAAACCTGCTCTGCTGATAGTAGAAGGTAAGAACACAGGAAGGAACTAAACTGTAACTGTTTTCCTGGTAGAGGGGGAACATTAAGAAAATTCATAGTCTGTCAAGAAAGAACTGGACTGGAAGCCTTCTCTGCTGATACTAGAAGGTAAGAACACAAGAGAAGGAACTAAACATTAAGACTTTTTTCCTGGTAGCGGGGTAACACTAATAAAGGTCATAGTCTGTCAAGAAAGAACTAGACTGGAAGTCCACTCTGCTGCTAGTAAAAGGTAATGATGCAAAAGAAATGGCTAAACTTTAAGAATTTTTCTGATAGACAGGAAGAACACTAAAACAAGTCATAGTTTGTCAAGAAAGAATTAGGCTGGAAACCTGCTCTGCTGATAGAAGAAGGTAAGAACATACAGGAAGGAACTAAACTGTGAGACTTTTCCTGGTAGAGGAGGAACACTAAAAAAAGTCACAGTATGGCAAGAAAGAACTGGACTGGAAGCCTTCTCTGCTGATAGTAGAATGTATGAAGATACAAGAAGGAGCTAAACTGGAAATCTCGTCTGCTGGTTGAGTGAGAAGAACACCAAAGAAGGACCTAAACGAAAAGTCTCCTCTGCTGGTGGATGTACAGAACACCCAAGAAGGCCACCCTCCGTCAGCACGATTCTCTTGAAGTGATATACGGGAGAAGAAATATTGACTTTAGTGATATATTCGTCTTGATTGAGGAGGACCCCATATCCAATCCTCTTAGGAGGCAGCCAGGCGTAAAATCTCACCTTATCCGATTCCATTTTGACCGAAGGGCACGGAGGAAGCCATCGATCCATTTCATTACCTGTTACTAGAGGAACTTTTTGTACATCGTCGCTATAGCAGGTGATGAGGAACACGTATCGTTATTATATTTATGGAAATTTCAACATCCTGCGTAAAGGGAACTAATAGATGCAGCTATTGGATAATGATCTCAGATATTTGGTTGGATGCTGAAGGATATTTGTCGTTAAAATCCTATGGAATATTTAGCGGGATTGTTATTGAAGACTAATCGATTTCAAGTAATAAACAGAAAGAATTGAAAGAAGCAAGGAAAGGAATGAGAGATAAAGAGAGGAAAATTTATTGAAGTTAAGGAGTGTCAAAGTACGTGTAATATTGTTTATGAAAATCTGATGTATTTTTATTGGAGGGTAGCTAGTAAATGATAGTGAATAAAAAGAAAGGCATATCAAATGTTAGAGAAGTATGTTGATGATTAGACGAGATTTAATTGATGTTTGGTGCAGTATAATATGAAAAAAAAAAATCTTGCTCAGCCAGTTTTATTCCTCTATAGTCTAGAGACGTACTAAAGAAAATGGTGCAACGCATAGAATAACTCGTAAATAACTCTACGTCAAAATTAAAGAAAGTTCGTGTGTAAACTCCTTTCATGCAAATAGATTATAAATGAGTTAATAGCTCATTCCACGATAAAGCTACAACGGACACTCGGTAGAGCGCATACCTTCGTCAACGCCACATTTGTTACCATGGAAACTAGTTTCATGCAAAACGGATAAAAATTGACCCAGATATAGCAAAAATACATATTTGACCTTTCATTACCTTAACCTTTGACCCAATCGCTCACAAAATCTTATCATACTGTCCTTGGATCATGAACAATCATCCCACCAAATTTAATGAGATTCGGTAAAATAATCTTTGAGTTGTGCGAATCACAAACAAACAAACAAATAAACAAAGGTAATGACATCACGTTTTTATGTTGTATATCACAAGTTAGGCAATTGGATTATGCACATTTTGGCCCTAGTTTAATGCAATTCAGATAAAAATTGGCCACAATTAAGCAAAAAGACGTTTTTTAACTTTTCGTGACCCTGTCATTGACTTTTGCCCCAATCACTCCCAAAATCTAATCAAAATGTCCTTGGATCATGGCCAATCATCCCACCAAATTTCATGAGACTCGGTCAAATAGTTCTTGAGTTTTACGAATCACAAACACACAGACAAACATACAAACAAATAAATACACGCCTATCAAAACGTAACCTTCGCAACGCAGGTAACCAGTGAAAAGAAAATAGTAAGTCAACGGATTCCTCCTTTGTTAAAGCATCGTGGAACTAATGCTCTGCAGGGTAACCAACCTACTATGAAAGCATCGCCCAATGTCAGAGCAAAACTGCGCAATGTGCACGTCATTCATGTCTTTTTTTATGAGTATCAATCACAATGTACAAGTTATTTTTTGTATGCTTTGAA
>NC_090762.1:59085896-59095896 GCF_036898095.1 Palaemon carinicauda | reverse complement strand
CCAAATCTACCCTATATTTTCAAAAAAAAAGTTTTATCAAAAACACTGTCCTTTACATATACCATTCATGAAACGTATCATGACTATGACAGAAGGGTTCAATGCCAAGCTGAAAATATTTGGGACCGCTGTCAATCCTAAATTACTGCCCACGAGTCCACTCAGCTCTAATAGTTTACCATCAGTTGCTGAGTTCAAGAAAGAGGGAGCGACGTTAACCTCACCCCTAAGATCTTTCTTAGATACCAAAAGACTAAACGGTTCTGGAGGCACCCATTTTAAAGGAAATGGTGTATATATATACATACATACATACATACATATATATATATATATATATATATATATATATATATATATATATATATATATATATATATTACACAGTAAGAATTGTACATCATTACCCTTGTTTTTATTTTTCGTGGATAATTATTGTTTATGGAACAAATCGAAAAATAAATGTTGTTAAGGTTATAATCAAAGACTATGCATTAAGAATAAATACTTATAACAATAGCAGATGTTAATTGGGAGAACTAGATTATTTCAACGACGACGCCAACAAGCGAAGCTGTCAACGCTGCTCGAAGCGATGTGTTTAAATCAAGGCAAGAAGAAGAAGAAGAAGAAGCAGAAGAAGAATAAGAAAGCAGAAGAAGAATAAGAAGAAGCCGAGATGAACAAGAGAAGATCAAGATCGCCTTACGACTTGTCTTGGGATCTTGGCAGAATTGAGTATTAGTGTGTCTGAAGCTGTTTAACTTGCGGTTCGGCGGGTGGGGAATGTTTGTTTGGTCCTCTCTGCTAATGCCCAAGAACCTCTCTCTCTCTCTCTCTCTCTCTCTCTCTCTCTCTCTCTCTCTCTCTCTCTCTCTCCTCTCTCTCTCTCTATCTCTCTCTCTCTCTCTTTTGCTAATTACCATATGCCCCTCTGTCTGTTTGTCTCGATCCTACTGACCCTCTCTCATTCACATTTCCTCTATTAATCCGATAGTGACCCTGGGCAGTTGTGACGCCAGATAACTTGCCCTGAATCTACCTCTCTTATTACAAGATCTCTCTCTCTCTCTCTCTCTCTCTCTCTCTCTCTCTCTCCAAACGTTTTAAGATATGCCCTATTCCTTTTCGCTCTTCTCTCTTCTTCTCTGTTTATAACTGTCTGCTCGACGAACCTCCCAAGATATTCATTTCATCCGTCTGTGTCTTCATCTCCTTATGCTAAAACTCACAATCATTCTGTCTTGTTATTTTTTTTCTTTTCAAATAACCACGAGCCCTTTCGTTTCCCTTTCTTGGTTTTTGGTTCACATGTTCTATCTCTTTTACTTGGCTACTGCTCAGAAGTCTCTCTCTCTCTCTCTCTCTCTCTCTCTCTGTTGAGATCTCTAGTCTCATTACTAATATCCACAAGTCACCCATCCTCTCTGCTAACGCCCATAAGCTCTCTCTCTCTCTCTCTCTCTCTCTCTCTCTCTCTCTCTCTCTCTCTCTCTCTCTCTCTCTCAATCTTGGTAGTTTTTTAATAATTCTTATCATTATCATCATTGATAATAACCGACACTATCGCTGGACTTTACCAAGAAGATTGCATGACAATCAGGATTATTTTTCTCAGTTTGGCGTTATTAACATTTTTTATACTGTGACACGTATCAGGTCAAAGGTCACTCGCGTCAAAGGCGATGACGAATATCATTTGTCCTGCCTTGAATGGGACGTTCCGCAGGTCTTTGAAAAAGGGGGAAAAAATCTTGAACTAATCTGTATTGTGTTGGACATGAATAGGTGACTTGATAGTCGGAAAATAACACTGATAAAAGAGGTCTTATTATCTGTCAGTTATACATCTTAATTATTAAAAACGCTGGTAGAGATTTTGAAATTGGTTTCTGCAATTAAGATGAATTGTTAGGTTTACATAAAGCTGATTTTGTGTGTGCGTGTACATATATACATATATATATATATATATATATATATATACATTATATATATATATACATTATATATATATATATATATATATATATATATATATATATGAATATACAGCATATACATCTATAAATATATGCATGTATGTATTCTGTATGTATATGTTTAAAGGCCACTCATGAATGAGAGAGGCAAGGGAGAGTGACATTGCCCTATCAAGCAGGACAATGCCCAAGAGACTGACCATATATACTGTACATATGATCAGCGCCCAAGCCCCCTCTCCACCCAAGCTCGGCTCAAGGAGGGCCAGGCAATGGCTGCTGAAGACTTAACAGATAGACCTATAGGCTCCCCCAAACCCCCCATCCTCAGCTCAGAAGGCTGCTGAGGTTGCAGCGACCAAATAAATCTTTTATTTATATATATGCATTTATATATATATATATATATATATATATATATATATACATATATATATATATATATATATATATATATATGTTTATATGACCTATGTAAATGTATAACAGATATGCGTGGCCAAGTATAGATATTATTATTATTATTTGTTAAGCTACAACCAAAGTTGGAAAAGCACGATGCTATAAGCCCAGGGGCCCCAACAGGGAAAATAGCCCAGTGAGGAAAGGAAGCAAGGAAAAAATAGCATATAAGAGCAGTAACAACATTAAAATAAATATTTCCTATATAAACTATAAGAACTTTAACAAAACAAGAGGAAGAGAAATAAGATAGAATAGTGAGCCCGAGTGTACCCTCAATCCAGAGAACTCTAACCCAATATAGTGGAAGACCATAATACAGAGACTAGGGCACTACCAATGACTGGAGAACAATGGTTTGATTTTGGAGTGTCCTTCTCCTAGAAGAGCTGCTTACCATAACTAAAGTTTCTTCTACCCTTACCAAGAGGAAAGTAGCCACTGGACAATTACAATGCAGTAGTTAACCCCTTGGGTGAAGAAGAATTGTTCGGTAATCTCAGTGTTGTCAGGTATTTGAGGACAGAGGAGAATATGTAAAGAATAGGACAGACTATTCGGTGTATGTGTAGGCAAATGAGAAAATGAACCGTAACCAGAGAGAAGGATACAATGTAGTATTGTCTGGCTAGTCAAAGGACCCGATAACTCTCCGGCGGTAGTATCTCAACGGGCGGCTGGTGTCCTAGCCAACCTACTACCTATCTATGTATTTACCCACATATACAAATGCAAAACACAAACAGGCACAAACACGTGCTAGTGTTAAGCACACACACAGTACAAGCATATATACAGATATGCATACACTAGAAAACACAATACATACATACATTTTGAATTACACACCTCAATGCAAGCAAGCGGACGTTAGGCAATAATACCAGCATAATAATTACACTGAGGATCTAGTTCTGCAAAGAAAAAAATAACCGTGGCTTTATGGAATCTACCATTTATTTTCCATTTTCATTTTTCGCCGCACGGAAGGGGGCGCCACTCGCCAGCCCACCCATTAATTTCTAGCACCAGTGATTGATTCAGAGATTGCCTGGAAATGTGCGTGTAACGGAGTTAATTCCTTCGTGTTTACATTCGCGTCGGTTAGAAGCAATGGACTTTTCATCTTCTTCCTGTTTTACATACAGAAAGCTCTTCCGTCATTAGGCGCGTCTAGATCGATGGCCCTGTCTCAGAAAACAGTAGTTAACAAGATTATCGGTATGTGTGTGTGTGTGTGTGTGCGTGCGTGCGAGCGTTGGGTCGTACAATGGTACACATAAGCCCTGTTGCTCTTTTTGTTCTCATGGTAATCCATCGCTTCTCTTCTATCTAAATTTTCAGTAATGTATTGTCAAGAGACCTAGTTTGCAAATACCATCTGGTATTCATTGATGGTTACCCTTTACATATACAGTAGCTAAATGCATGATGTACCTCTATATATATATATATATATATATATATATATATATATATATATATATATATACACTGTATATATATATATATATATATACACTGTATATATATATATATATATATATATATATATATATATATATATATATATATATATATATATACATACACAGTACACGCATATGTAGGCTATACATATAAACAAATAAATATATACATATATATATATATATATATATATATATATATTATATATATTATATATATATGTATATATATATATATATACACACCCGTACACAACAACAACAACAGCCACCAATGTAACTGTTTCTAGTCCACTGCAGGACGAAGGCCTCAGATATATCCGTCTTCATGTCTGGGGTTTGGCCAATTTTCATCACCACACTGATCAAAGGTGGATTGGTGATGGTGTAAGACTTTTGTCTGATCGCTCACAGCAAACCAACCTAGCTTGGGTGGCTCTAACTAGTACAACTTTACTGATCATGGCACTACAAAATACCCTGCCGCCACGTTAAGGTATATCAACTCGGAAAAGGATTATATATATATATATATATATATATATATATATATATATATATATATATATATATATATATAGGCATGTATATATACATCTTTAGACACATGTTTTCTTAACGATTTTCAACAGATAATGCTGCAAGCCACATACACCCTTTCCTACACTAGCAGTAACTAATACCTATCTATGGTTGGGTAAGGTGGAGCCAAAAGTTATCAACAACCAACCAAACGTGATCTTATTGCTTTACCATTTAATCTTATGCCAATTTTTCAAGACTGCACTTCGAAATTAGGAGACATGATCGTCTTAACTGTGTATATATATATACATATATATATATATATATATATATATATATATATATATTCATACACACATATAAACAGTATATAATAGATATAATAGATTTAGATGTATAAATAGATAAATTGATATATCCTATTTGGATTAAGTTGCTGTGACGTGTCTTTCGCTCCATGAACATAATAAAAAACAACTGGACAAATCAATAACTATAGATCGCTCTTTCAAAAATAAATTCTTAAACCTTCTTGTATACAAATTATGTTTATTACCTATCCAAGTATTGTCTAGACAAGACGGCTGTTCAACTTCACCGGTCGAGAGACCTGTTGCCGCTGTCTGTCGTAAAACATTAGGGAACATCAACAGCCTAGAAAGGATGCAGAAGCTTTATGATGAGAATGTAACGCTAGAAGTGGCGTCAGAAAAAAAAGCAGAGAGAGAGAGAGAGAGAGAGAGAGAGAGAGAGAGAGAGAGAGAGAGAGAGAGAGAGAGAGAGAGGTGTTGCATTACCCCGGGGGCCTGAGTCGTGACCCCTTTAAACAGCTGGTGTTGGGGTTAACATTACTCTCCTTATGCAAATGAAGCCAAAAGGTCGTACGGGCTTCTGAATACAAACATGGAACATAGATTGTATATAACTTCTCTCCGCCAAGCGTCTTACGAAAGCCACTTACTTCAAAATCGGTGTGTTATTTATGGTAATGCTCCTCTCTTGAAGAAGCACCACGGAACTGGTGGCTGTATTTTTGCGTTCTATCTATTATTTTCTTCAGAAACTGCTAATGCTTTTCATGCAGTATTCATCAGGGGAAATTTATTTTGTATATAGTGTATTCTTAAGAAAACGATATTTCATAAAGCATTCTTCAGAGCAAATTTATTTCGTACATGGTGCATTCTTGAAAAAAAATGGGATATTGTGGAACATTCTTCCGGGAAAATTTATTTTGTATGTGGTATATTCTTTGGTAAAAAAGATTTTATGGAGTATTCTATGAGAAATACTGTTGTGCTTAGTGTATTATCTTGTTTGCATGCATTTTTCTAGAAAGTGTATTTTTCAAATAGACTTTGTGTTCCTAAAGATATATTATTCGTTTTCATTTAGAACTATAATAATATATTTTGCACATATTTCATAAAGAAATATATTTCTTTCATTTCTAAAGAAACTAATTATTACATAATAGTACTTCTCATTGAGACATAATATCTAATGTTTTATTATTCAAGGATACCTTGTTTCATATATGCTGCATTCTTTGCAGAACTCTTCTATCATAAATGATGCATTTTTAAAGATACCAAACTGCTAGTGTATAGAAGAGATGGCAGAGGTGGTGGGCGGAGCTACACACAAGAACTCGCCGAGCAGCAAATGTGTGACAGGGTACACTTCCTCAGAGTGAGGTGTGCCAGGAATTCCTGTGTCCAACTGTACATTGCATTCCTTAGATAGCCATTGTACTTTTCAATTAAATCTTATATCCTTAAGGAAGCTGTGTTCTATAAGCTATTTTCTACAGCTTATGTAATTGCCTTTCAAGGAATCTGAATTCCCTATGATGTTCGTGTCTCCAGAAATGATGCAAGAATTCTTCATAGTCATTTGATCCTGTTAACAGCACTGTGAAACACATGGGATGTTTGGTATATTCAAGGCCAATGAGACCCTAAAATAGATAAGAAATTCAAGTATAAATGGCTGGTACCTCAGGTCCCCTACCACCCCGCCATAAAAAAAAAAGATGAAAAGAAAGAAATAAAAATGAGTGTAACTCCAATTGTCAGTCTTCTTTTTACCTCAAATATTCATCTAAACAGGTGTAGAAGTATATGTACTTTTCTACCATTATTATTATTATTATATTATTATTATTATTATTACTATTATTATCATTATTATTATTATTATTAGTAGTAGTAGTAGTAGTAGTAGTAGTAGTATCATTATTATTATCATTATCATTATTATTATGGTTGTTGTTGTTGTTGTTATTGTTATCACAATTTCTATATGAAACCAAATTTTTTAATTCAGTATAGTTTGAGATGGTAAGCTACATTTCCTATGTGTAAAACGTTTGCAACACTTAACCACGTCCTTTATCGACAATTATTATTATTATTATTATTATTATTATTATTATTATTATTATTATTATTATTATTATTATTAAAGTACAAATGTAAACAGAAAAAAAATTCTATCAATCTTCCTAAGACTAAAACCTTCATACTTGGGTAAGTGAGTACGAAAAATATCATCCCATGAAGGAGAATGATGTACCAGAGCAAGGGATGAGTTTCAGATTTTCAGATTAGTTGGCGCTCTTTCGTAATTTGATATCCCTAGAGGAATAGGTCGCACAAGATGCTCAACTGTTCATTAAATTAAATATCTGCATATTTTTTTTTTTTACTAGTCCGGACTCATTAGTGTAAACTTTATAAAGTAAACGTATTTCATGTGTTTTACTCGTCAAGAGTGTAGGGGAACACCTGTGCAAATATTTTATGAGCAATTTCAATAATTTGTGTACTGTATATGTTACGTGTTCTGAATTAGAACAACATTGATAATCAACAGTAGATTAAAAAAAATTAGTGACCTTTCTGAGTATCATTATGTGCGTGAACCACTTAATAGGTGTAAACACCTACATACATATCACATATATGCATGTACACACACACACACACACACATATATATATATATATATATATATATATATGTGTGTGTGTGTGTGTGTGTGTGCGTGTGCATGTGTGTGTAGTTGCATATTTGTTATGATGTAATAAATCACAAAGAAAAATTATAATACAGAATGAATCCCTATCGGTTTCATTTTTCAGACTTCATCTACAAAAAGACGGCATATTTCAAGCTATTGTTGATTATCAGTATTGTACATATCTATAATCTATAAATTATCCATCTATCTATCTATCTATCTATCTATATATATATATATATATATATATATATATATATATGTGTGTGTGTGTGTGTGTGTGTATGTGTGTGTGTGTGTGTACGTAATTAGACATTGCTTTCTGTCAGTAAGATGAGATGTTGGCAGGGGGGATAGAGGCTTCGATTTCTCGGTAATTTTATAGGGATGTACAAACTAGCACCATGCCCTTATCTCAGCCCAGCTGACACTTGCTAGTATCCATTCATGTTTGGGTTGACTGGTGGGCAACAGACTGAAGATCTTAGGCGTTTAGTTCTTAGCAAGTTTGCTATAGTGTAACTGCTAGCCCCGTAAAGATACCTTGCTTATAGCCTCCATGTATATGTTAAAACCAGGTATTAGATTCAGTATTTAACTTCAACGCAGGTGATAATAGCAAATACGTAAACAGAAAATACTGAATAAAGCAAGGCTGTATACTTCTCTAAGCACAAACACCCACATCACTCACAACTTATTCATAAAAATATCAAAAATCTTATTACGCTTCACGAATTCTCCTTTGAATATTATTTCTAATGTCCTAAATGTTTTATTACTCCCTAGTGCGATTTTACGATATTCATGTCTCTAGATAGCAGAGTTAAAGCTTATGCAACGTAAATAGGTTTAATAATATCAGATTAATGTCGATGCTTCTGGACTACAGTGCTGATGCGAGTATAGTAGTTATTTTGTGCTTTAAGAAATACATAAAGTATTAGCAGATACACAGCTGCTATAACAAATAAACACACACACACACACACACACACACACATATATATATATATATATATATGTGTGTGTATGTGTGTGCGTGTGTGTGTGCATATTTGATTTACAGTTGACTGGTTATCAGGTACCTGATTCATTACTTATGTCGAGAAAAGTCAAATTGATATTACAAAATGTGCATATGTTGGTCCAATCTTATCCAGAGCTTTAAAGTTGAGTTATCTCTCTGGTGAAGGTTGAATACTTACACGATGAATAAATATGTACGCACACATACATATGAGTATATATATATATATATATATATATATATATATATATATATATATATATATATATATATATATATATATACATATACATATACACTCTCACGAAGCTGGTCTTCATAAAAGTAGAATATTTTATTTGTGTATTTAAGAGATGTATACCCACCAGGTAAGGTGAGTTCCACTCACGTAGGATTAAGTAAATGTATGCAAATTACATAAGACTGTCGTCATGCCTTTAATTACATTTTCATTCTGTTCCGTATATGTAAATTTACGTTATTTTAAAGAATTAAAATTTTATTTCACGAAGTTTAGTTATGAAGTCTTGTTAAAAGGTATACTGTATGACACACACGCTATGGATTGCATCATGTTTCCAATTGGTTGGAAGAGGCATGAAAAGTCTAGACTAAAGTTTAATCTTTTTATTCAATGTTACGAGAGGAGGTGGCCGGAGTTAGCTGAGAGAGAATTGCCTTGCAAGCGTTAGTACCGCTTCTTCAAATTAGTAAGTTGGAAACCTTACACCGCTAGAGCCATGCCCCCAAGCAATGAGAATGATTTACTAGAAATTTCTAGAGTGAATTAAGTCAATATATAAGGCCCTTGTAATACATAGGAGACAGAAGAGATCCAGACTATCCCTTGAAAGAGCCAACGTCCACCAGCCCTCTCTCCAGCCACTACATAACTCCTCTCAAACGTGAATATTGTTTTCCTCTCAAACGTGAATAGTGATTTCTCTCCAATATATACCGTGTATAGTGTTGTTCAAACATTGGAGATATTTTTGTGTGCTTAAGTTAAAAGTGTAGTGTGTTAATGTAAGTAAATTATAATACAAATTTTTGTAACTGTCCCTGTGAGATTATGTTAAACAGTGAAGTGTATTTATTTTGCTTAACCGTTCAGTAACCTTGTATGAGTCTAAGGACATAAAAGTAACAGTTGAGTATATATAAGTGTAATTCTGTCATTTCTTCATTAATTGTCAAAATTAAATATTTTTATAAATTAATTTCTAGTGAAACAAGTGCTTGTATAATTTTTTTTGTAGTTCTCTTTTTGTCTTCGTCTAAGGTTTAGTTCAGATTTAATATTTCGAGTGATTCAATTTTGGTGTTAATTTTGAATTGTTAACCTTTTAAAGAATGTATCTATTTTTGTAGTGTGTATTATTTCGATCACCTATATTTTTCTCGGTGCTTTGCTCGTATCCCCTGACTAAGAACCGAAGTATGAGGTTGATTTAAGAATAGTTCCCGTTAAAAGTAACGTAATCACCCCGTTTTGTTTTGAGTGTAAA
>NC_090762.1:59068396-59080896 GCF_036898095.1 Palaemon carinicauda | reverse complement strand
AACGTATGAGGAAAGCGAAGATGTATCTGAGGCATTGGCATTTTGCATAGCTTTGTGATTCTGATCCTGCTTAATCACTGACATCATAGTAACAGCGTTACTAATTAGTACCACTGGGCCATGGTGTTGCCACGCCCTGTGATAATTGGCGTACCTTATTGCGCACGGAGAAGCTCCCCCCCCCCCCCAACAAAAAAAAATAACCTGTACAAATCTCTTATTTGGATATAAATGCTAGCGGGTATATCTGGCCAAGTGGGTTAAAAATTGTTATCACCCATGATTGACAAAGACTGATAACTTGTCAAGTAAATCTGCTAGCCTTGTTTCGTTATCGAATTTCGCAAGACGTCTTCAATTGGGCAATCCATTACCCATTGTTACGAAGGAGAGTATAGGCTATCTCTCATGATTCGCCAGGCGATAATGTCTCGCAATATCCGACAAGCAATTCTTTAATATGTTTATTCTTTTTCTCTTTCTGCCGTTAGCGTGCAGCCAACGCACACCTGTTTCGCTACTGAATATCGAAAGTCTATGGCGAGAATTCGAAGAATATTAGATTAATTTCCTCTAAGCTAAACAACATTCACCCTTTTATAAGCTTTTCAATTTTCCTTAAAAAACTAATTTCAGATATTTCTAAGGGCATTTTTATAGTCGATCAACATTCTTAGTCGTCTAGCTTGATAGTAGAATTAGAAATAACAATTGAAATAATAGTGATGAAAATATGTTGGTCACTGTTGATAATGATGGCACATCTACAACATTAGCAGGAAAAAAATAGCAACAACTTCACGCTGTAATGTGTTTTTTTTTAATTTCGTGTACGTGCATCGAATCTTTGAAGAGGCCCATCCATTATCCAAAATCACTAATGAGCAGAGGTTACCTAGAAAATAGGACCATGCTAATTAGAGCAATCGCTTTATTATCTGAAGTAGAAGAGAGTTACAAGGAGTTACAAGGATTTTGAATGTCTCAAAAGACTTTTTAGCCCATCCGCAAAGGCTCCATTTGCTCTTTGGGAGAGCGATTTAGTTTAAGCATTTAGAGAATTCTTATGGTCTTGTCTAACTTATTCTTGAACTCGTTTACCGTGTTACTGTTCACTACATACGCTGGAAGTCTATTCCAAATATTTGCTATTTTGTATGTAAAGAAATTGCCACATTAAGTGGTGTTGTATCTTTTCAATTCCAGTTTGTAGCCGAGAGAGAGAGAGAGAGAGAGAGAGAGAGAGAGAGAGAGAGAGAGAGAGAGAGAGAGAGAGAGAATACACCGGATATAAAGTCCAATTTGGTCAAATCTAACTTTAGATCAAACTTGTTATAAGTGAACTTATAACAAGGCCAGCCGAATTTAGCAACTATGAGGCATGCATGTAACAATATCAATATCTTAAGATTATGACTGAAAAGTAAGACATCAATTACCACAAGAATAACACGTTATTCAGCCCACAGAGGTTTAAATTACTTTGATAATTTGACCAATCTGATATTTATGATACATTAAACTATCAAATTGCACTGGTGTTTTTAGATTATTGTAAAGACTTAGATGAGAGACGGTAGAAAAATAATGAATTCTGGATTAAAAAATCAGACATCATGATTTCATATTTATGGTGATTCATAAACTGGTTGTTAAGGAATTTAGAAAAAAATATTATTATTTAAAAAAAAAAAATCCTCCTATGAGGGGCGGTATAGGGTAAGTATTATGTTTTCATGGTTTATATTTGAAATATCTGTTTTAATGTTGTTACTGTTTTTGAAATATTTTATTCTAATTGTTAATTATTTCTCATATTGTTTATTTATTTCCTTATTTCATTTCCTCACTGGGCTATTTTTCCCTGTTGGAGCCCTTGGTCATAGAGCATCTAGCTCTTCAAACTAGCGTTATACCTTAGATGATAATAATAATAATAATAATAATAATAATAATAATAATAATAATAATAATAATAATATATTTTAGAACGATTTAGAATCCACCCATTTAATGTTCCCGTCCAACGCGAATGATGATTGCAACATAATAATAAAAAAAAGACGATTCAAATACTGCCCATTATGACCATTATAAAGATTACAAAAGGACCAATTATCCATCAAGCAATATTTTAGATCACCTTTTATGTATAACGAAGGAAAAAATCCTTTGAAAATAAATAAGCAAAACAAGGCCGCGATTGCCAACACCTCAAAGTGAGTGAGTGATGTTACTTTGCTAAAATAAGAGAGCTCTCATCAACCAAGGCAGTGAAGCCTTCCTTTCAAAGGTTTCATTAATGTAGATAGACGCGTCTCTCATTGTTCAAGGTCTCCTTACTATGAATCATTGACCTCCCTTTGAACGGACGTTTAAGTCTTGAAAGTGCTTGTCCCCCCCCCCACCATCTACAAACGCGCATGCAAACTCACAAAGACACAGACACACACATATAAATTTTTATATATATATATATATATATATATATATATATATATAAATATATATATACACACACACACATATATATATGTATATAAATATATAAATATATATATATATATATATATATATATATATATATATATATATATATACATATAGACAGACACATTCACGCACATTATATATATACATATATATATATATATATACACACACACATATATCATATATATATATATATAGATAGATAGATAGATAGATAGATATATCATGATCATCATCATTAGCCGTCACTAGTCCACTGCAGAACAAACGCATCAGACATGTCCTTTCATTACGTCCGTTTATGGTCTTTCTATGTCAGTCTATACTTGTAAGTTTTCTTACCTCGTCAATCCATCGTCTTCTCTTCCTTCCCCTTCTTTTACGATCTCTAGGGACCCATTCCGTCTTTCTTAATGTCCATCTATTATCTGTCACTTATTATATATGTACGTATATCTATATACATATATCTGTGTGTGCGAGTTTGCACAAACTAAATAAACAATTATACTTCAAAGGTAGCAATTATCATATCTTAACGTCTCAGGATTCGCCAGTTCTTATTTCATAACCTCGAAGCGATTTTTAGGCTTTTATATAATCTTTCATCCACATTTGGTAGTTTCAGTTTCAGAAGAATAACTCGTTTTGAAAGTTTCTATTTTCCAAACACCTTAAGGAACGGATTTTTCGTCATATAGAGGTATATAAACAAAATTAATTCAGTGATAAAATTTCTCTTACCTTCGACCCCTCCTTCTTATATCTCTCTATCTCGTTCTGTCTTTCTTTCAACACATTTTACTACCCTCTCTCCCTCTCTATTTCATCTCCTATCCCACTTATCCCACTCACCCATCTTTTACCGTTTTGCCCCTCACTCTCCATCTAGCTCTTCCTATCTCCCAGCCATTATCTCCATTCCATTTCTTCTAAAGTGGATTACAATAGATAAAAACCGCAGATTAGCAGCCCGCTTTAATTTAATCTTATCTTCATCGTCTGCTTGATCACCCAAACATTCCTCATTTTGATCCGATGCACATAAACCTTGCGACACCTGAGAATGCATCGCTAATCATTTAACGATGTGGATAACAATGGCACTAACAAGTGATTGAACAATGTTGGAATTTTTTACTTCTGAATTTCTGAGAATTAAGTTTTTTTTCCCGGAGTTTCTGAGAATTGAAAAAAAAAATAATAAATAAATGAAGGAATAACTCGATGTGACTTTTAACGAGTTGATTATTATCATAGGGAAAAAAAAGATGTTTAACGGAATTGAAATAGAAAGAAAAATTATACATCAAAATAGAATAAGAAATTTAACTTTGAAGAATTAAAGAATCTTCAACAGGAATAATGAAGAGATATCAATAAAATTTGAATATATTTTGAAGGAATCTTAATACATCAACCTGCTATATTATTATTATTATTATTATTATTATTATTATTATTATTATTACCATATGTAAGGAAAATCAATAAAAAAACAAAATGAATTGGTTCAAAGCTTGAAAAAAGTAAAACATATGGAACAAACAAAGATATTTACTGAACCTTTTTAGCAAATAATTTCAGTATTACTAGATAATCATCTCAAGGCTTTTGAAACATTGGTCTTGATTCGTTCCAAGTGCATTGTGACCAATTCATTTCGGTAGCGAAACTCATGTGTGTAATTATCGGAGAGAGAGAGAGAGAGAGAGAGAGAGAGAGAGAGAGAGAGAGAGAAATTGTGTATCACATATCATAGTTAAGTTAACTACTAGTTACGCAATTCACTTTTTCGATCACCAAGAGCACGATGAATAGTTTTTCCCTCACCTGTAATGGAGTAATGGATCCATGAATGGATTCTATATTATTATTATTATCATTATTATTATTATTATCATATGTATATATATATGTATATATATATATACGTGTGTGTGTGTGTGTGAATGCGTGTGTTGCTTAAAAATACCCATAAAAGAAAGAGGAAATAAAGTTATTCATTATATTTCGGCCAACACACATTGGCTCTCTTCTTGGTGTATTGGCCGAAATATACAGAGTAATTTGATTACCTTCTTGTCTTTAATAGACATCTTATATATATATATGTACATATATACATATATATATATATATATATATATATAAATATATATATAAAATATATATATATAAATATATATAAATATATATAAATATATATATATATATATATATATATATATATATATATATATATATATGTCTGTGCATGCACTGCCACATATACACAAACTTTTAAGTGTTTGTAATAACGCCATACAGATATACATACACGAATAAATGTCAATGTGTTGTTTATACAAGACATGATCGTATCTACTGTACATAACATGTATCCGCAGACTGTAACTTGAGAACTCTGAATGAACAAGTTTTTACTCCTGTGGCTGGTCGCCAAAGTAGGAATTAAGATCGCACAACTAATTAAAAATTCTTTCGCGGCTTTAAACGATGCTCCGAGTTGTATTTAAAAATGCTTAATGACTTTCAATGATGAATTTGCCTATGTTCACGGTGATTGAATTTGTTGCATTGCTATCTCGAATAAACTCAAGTTCCTGATCATACTGAGTCAAAGGAGTATCGTTATTCACGATGAAATAGGAAGGTGAAATTATGTTTCCTCCAATTAGCCAAATAGATTAATTTGGTGCCTTCGTTAATTACGCAAGGACTGAAATATGCTGAAAATAGTGTGTGAAGAGGAGCTTGATTTGAGGACCATAATTAATACAAAGCACTTTATCGCATTATTTAACTTTATGAAGGATCTATATTTTCTTTGAAAAATATGAATTGCATTATCAACAAAATTTATATATTAAAAAAATAATAAAAGGGAAATGGGAAGAAGCAGGAGTTACCTAATGTTAATTGTTGATCTCAAAAGGGGAAAATTTTTAAGGATGCTACTGGGAATAAGGGCGGGTTTCTTGGATTAGGGGGGGGGGGGACTATCTAAACAGGGAACTTGGTCAGGGCGTAACCATTTAAGCCTAAATCAGGCCGAAGCGTAGCTTGCAGCCAAATCACTGCATCCCAATTATAAATACAGGCAAGAGTGTAACGCAAGTTTGATTTCATCGTTTTCATTTTCTTCTATCTTCCTTCTTCTCTTCCTACTCTAAGAACTGGATTGTTACTGCTTGTCGAAGCGGCTCGTATACGAGTCAGTTCCTTTAATGAATGTCTATCTTTTTTTTCGGTTCTTATTGGTTAAATTCTATTTATTTGTTCTTTTTTGCTATGAATACATTAACAGCGGTATATCTTTGATGCTATCAGTGTATAATACGTTCCTCCAATTTCCTCTCACTTAAGAATATCGTCCCACACAATAATAGTAGTGAATTAAGTACCTGGTAGTCAATCGAATGTAGTATGTAACCATAATGTTGAAGATGAGCCTGCGACTATAAAGCTCAATGTCAACGTCACTTCTGAACTAATCCCTATAAAGGGAGAAGAGGTATGGTTATATCTATTTACTTATCTAATGACTTACACATGCACACACAAACGCTATATATATATATATATATATATATATATATATATATATATATATATATATGTATGTATGTATGTATGTATGTATGTATGTGTATATATATATATATATATATACATATATATATATATATATATATATATATATATATATATATATATATATATATATACATATATATATATATATATATATATATATATGTACATATATACATATAAATATATGTGTATATATATGTATATATATATGTATATATATGTATGTATGTATGTATATATATATATATATATATATATGTGTGTGTGTGTGTGTGTGTGTGTCACGCTTCACAAAATATTTTCTTATTCCTTACGGTTTTACAGCATCTGAGCATCACTGTCCCTGTGATCTTTACACGCGCGCGCGCATACACAAACACACACACACACACACACACACACACACATATATATATATATATATATATATATATATATATATATATATACAGATATATATACAGATATATATATATATATATATATATACACACGTGTATATGTGTATTATATAAGTATATATGGATGCATGTTTGTGCATATGTATGTACGCCCGACGTGTCTATGGTCTAACTCTTTGTTTACCTGCCTTTTGAACTGTTCTTCCTGGCTTTTAGAAAAATGTTTTTGACCTCAATCAAAACAGAAGGGTCCATGTTTTGACATGGACCTCAAAAGCTCTCCCTCCGTTGGTATGTGTGTATTGGTTGCCTGTTCTTGCAGAAAAAGGAACAAGATTTATTTTTTCAAAGCAAAAACTTTGCAGGTGGAATGGAGACTGTTCCAGATAGAAAAATATAAATGAAAATGAAAGAATCTTTCGGTTGAGTTTCAGGGTCACTGATATTGACTCTCTTCAAGGTTGTTCGTTTTTCAGTTTATATCGATGTTAATTTTTTAGTAAATGACGTTGAATTGATTAAACTAGTTTTCAGAAAAAAATAAACATTTGAATATATTACTTTATCGTTACAAAAATTTACAGGTCATAAAGTTTTTACTCCTAATACATTATTATTTGGGGGGGTTCAAGTTTCTTAGAGAAAGAAAACGAAAAACATTTATCACATTTTAAATGTTAGTCATGAACACATAGAGAAATGTTAAGCAATCTTATTGTCAGTTTTTTTACCTATTGCTCTTTTTGTTAGCATCCAAATAGTTTTTTATTTCAACAAGTCACTAGTTTTTGTTGTATTTATTGATCTACTGAATGGTATCAAACCTTTGCCTTTTTGTAAATCAGGACTCTATCAAACGTTTACATTTAATTAAAGTTAACTATTTGTTAAGACTCTTACAACAATGAAGTTTTGAGGTTTTACGGTTTTTAATTTAGAATTATCACGAGTCTTGCAAAATCTTAGATTTGCAATATACAATTTTTTATTATCGCTTGATTTATTGTTTTCACTTTATTTTAATCAATTTAATTATACTTACACATGGGGTTAAAGAATAGCACCAAGTGAAGGACAGTGGAAGTGATTCAAATCCGGATCAGGAATAAGGAATTTAATAAGGAATTTAAAAGGACGAAAATTTTTGTTTGACAAATTAAAAAGGGTGTTAGCAGCTGAAGACCAGACAAAAGAAAAATACTTTAAATATGATCAAATTAAAATATTTCCTCAAAATATATTGATCACCGAGAATCATAAAAGACACTCTCAATATGCCATTTTTTAATGAGGAAACAGACCGAATGTATTTCCCAGATGTAAATTTGTAATTCAAGTATCATACCTAGAATTTTAAATGAGTTATATACCGTTAAAGAGGCATTGTCAACGAAAAGATCTGGATGTTGAGGAGTCACTGTCCTCGATCTACTTGGGATCATACTTTGAATTTTGTTTGTGTTACATCTCATTCCTATAATTTGCTCCCAGAGTAGATTTTAGTTAGATCTCTATTAAGGGATTCAACAATCATAGGTCTACATTTCGAGAGTAGCATCATCTGCCTATGCAACAAGTTTGTTTTCTAAGCCAAACACCACACCATGCTTATATAATATGTGAAAAGTAATGTTCGAGAACACTACCCTAAAGAACCCCAGATGTCATATTCGTATAATCACTGTGGTGCTAATCAACAACTACTTTGCAATCTATTACCTTAAAAATTCAATAAAGATGGTAAGAAAAGACCCACCTACTTCCACCTGCTCAAGTTTGAAAATTAGGGCTTAATGGGTACCAAGGTCAAAGACAGCACTAAAATCTAGACCAATCATAGATTTTCTGACCACAATCAAGGGATTTCTGTACAGCATTGGAGATTGTAAGAAGAGCATCCCATGCTCCAAGGCCTTTGAGAGAGCCAAACTGTAAACTTACTGATGATTACCTTCAGCAAATCTATCTAGACGTTTTGCAAAAAGACGTTAAAAAATATTTAGATAAAACAAGCGTTATGGAAATTGGGTGGTAATCAGCCGGACGAGAGATACCAAAAGCACAATTTTAGCCTACTTAATCGATTAACATCATCAATTCTCCAAGTGCAAACAGAACCTGTCCTTGTTAACGTGCGAAAAATGATAACTTTAGGAGCTAACAAATCAACTATCATTATAAAAATAAAGCAAAAATATACATGGTATACTATATACTGCATGTATAATATATATATATATATATATATATATATATATATATATATATATATATATATATATATATATATATATATATATATTATATATATACATACATACATACATATATATATATATATATATATATATATATATATATATATTTATATACAGAGAGAGAGAGAGAGAGAGAGAGAGAGAGAGAGAGAGAGAGAGAGAGAGAGAGAGAGAGAGAGAGAGAGAGAGAGTCCTATGCTATTTGACAAGTTTTTTCTATCATACGTAAATAATAATAATATAAAAATAATAATAACAGTAACATCAACATTTATAAAACGACGTCAGAAGCACCGATAGAGCCAGTATTTTAATTATCATCGTCAAAATTCGTTTTGTCTGTGACTCCAGTTTCTTTTAAAGCGCTTCCATTCCGCATCTGTTCACTTGACTGATTCCCACCAGCCCGTTCCCCTGACTGGCTTTCAAGGCAATACCGGTTAGACAAGGAATGTAACGAATTGGGACCTAGAACATTGGTTGCAAGGGATTCTTCTTTAGGCCTGTTAACCTTTCACATAACAATTCAAAGCAGAGGAAGAAAAAAGATAAAAACTTTCAATATATATATATACATATATATATACATTAATATATATATGCGGGGGCATATAAAAATTAGAATAGCGCCAACGTTATCCCTGCGTGTCGTAAGAGGCGACTAAAAGGGACGGGACGAGGGGGCTGGGAACCCTCTCTCCTGTAAAAGTATCCTGTGAGACAGCAACAAAGAGATGGAGCTGGGGGGAGAGTGACTGCTCCCCGCACTCTAGTTTTGGGGTGTTTGAATGTGCGTGGATGTAGTACGATAGAGAGTAAAAGATGTGAGATTGGAAGTATGTTTAGAAGTAGAAGGATGGATGTATTGGCCTTGTGTGAGACAAAGATGAAAGGAAAGGGTGAAGTGATGTTTGGTGAAATGTCTGGTAGAGTGTCTGGGATTGAAAGGGGAAGAGCGAGAGAGGGTGTGGCTTTATTGTTGAGTGAATGGATGACAGGTAAAGTAGTGGAATGGAAGGAGATATCATCTAGGTTAATGTGGGTAAGGGTTAGGTTGGGTAGGGAATGTTGGGCGTTTGTCAGTGCGTATGGGCCAGGTAGTGAGAAAAGTGAAGAAGAGCGGAATGAGTTCTGGAGTGAATTAACTAGGTGTGTAGAAGGACTGGGTAGAAGGAATTATGTGGTTGTTATGGGTGACTTAAATGCTAGAGTGGGTGCTGGAGAGGTAGAAGGTGTCATTGGGAAATATGGCGTACCAGGTGAAAATGAGAGTGGTGAGAGACTGGTAGATATGTGTGTTGAACAAGAGATGGTAATAAGTGCTAGCTTTTTTAAAAAGAAAGATAAGAATAAGTATACATGGGTAAGAGTGGCAAATGGAAGAGTAGTAGAAAGGGCATTGATGGATTATGTGTTGATAACAAAAAGAATGTTTGGAAGATTGAAAGACGTGCACGTGTTTAGGGGTATGGCTAACGGTATGTCTGATCATTTTTTGGTGGAAGGAAAATTGGTTGTAGCAAAAGAGTGGGGGAATAGAGTAGGTGGATGTAAAAGGGAGCTAGTGAGGGTTGAAGAGCTAATAAAACCGGGGGTAAAAAGTAAATATCAGGAAAGGTTGAAAATGGCATATGACGAGGTGAGAGTAAGAGAAACTGGTAATTTAGAGGAGGAGTGGAAGTTAGCAAAAGAAAATTTTGTTGGGATTGCAAGTGATGTATGTGGCAAGAAGGTTGTTGGAGGCAGCATGAGGAAGGGCAGTGAATGGTGGAATGAAGGAGTGAAGGTAAAAGTGGAAGAGAAAAAGAGGGCTTTTGAAGAATGGCTGCAGAGTAATAGTATAGAGAAGTATGAAAAATATAGAGAGAAAAAGGTGGAAGTAAAGCGCAAGGTACGTGAGGCAAAGAGGGCAGCTGACATGAGGTGGGGTCAGGGACTGGGTCAGTCATATGAAGAGAATAAGAAGAAGTTTTGGAAAGAAGTGAAGAGAGTAAGGAAGGCCGGCGGAAGAATTGAAGAGACAGTGAAAGATGGAAATGGAAGGTTGTTAAAAGGAGAGGAGGTAAGGAAAAGGTGGGCGGAATATTTTGAAAGTTTGCTGAATGTTGAGGATGATAGGGAGGCAGATATAATTGCGGTTCCAGGTGTTGAGGTGCCAGTGATGGGAGATGAGAATGAGAGAGAGATTACAATAGAGGAAGTGAGGAGAGCACTAGATGAAACGAGAGTAGGAAAAGCATCGGGTATGGATGGTGTGAAAGCTGAGATGTTGAAGGAAGGGGGTGTGACTGTACTTGAATGGTTGGTGAGATTGTTTAATGTGTGTTTTGTGTTGTCAATGGTACCAGTAGATTGGGTCTGTGCATGTATTGTACCACTATATAAGGGTAAGGGAGATGTGCATGAGTGTTGTAATTCAAGAGGTATTAGTTTGTTGAGTGTAGTTGGAAAAGTGTATGGTAGAATACTGATTAATAGGATTAAGGATAAAACAGAGAATGCAATCTTGGAAGTACAGGGTGGTTTTAGAAGAGGTAGGGGTTGTATGAATCAGATTTTTACAGTTAGGCAGATATGCGAGAAATATTTAGCAAAAGGTAAGGAGGTGTATGTTGCGTTTATGGATCTGGAGAAAGCATATGATAGAGTTGATAGGGAAGCAATGTGGAATGTGATGAGGTTATATGGAGTTGGTGGAAGGTTGTTGCAAGCAGTGAAAAGTTTCTACACAGGTAGTAAAGCATGTGTTAGAATAGGAAATGAGGTGAGCGATTGGTTTCCGGTGAGAGTGGGGCTGAGACAGGGATGTGTGATGTCGCCGTGGTTGTTTAACTTGTATGTTGATGGAGTGGTGAGAGAGGTGAATGCTAGAGTGCTTGGACGAGGATTAAAACTGGTAGGCGAGAATGATCATGAATGGGAGGTAAATCAGTTGTTGTTTGCGGATGATACTGTACTGGTAGCAGACACAGAAGAGAAGCTTGACCGACTAGTGACAGAATTTGGAAGGGTGTGTGAGAGAAGGAAGTTGAGAGTTAATGTGGGTAAGAGTAAGGTTATGAGATGTACGAGAAGGGAAGGTGGTGCAAGTTTGAATGTCATGTTGAATGGAGAGTTACTTGAGGAGGTGGATCAGTTTAAGTACTTGGGGTCTGTTGTTGCAGCAAATGGTGGAGTGGAAGCAGATGTACGTCAGAGAGTGAATGAAGGTTGCAAAGTGTTGGGGGCAGTTAAGGGAGTAGTAAAAAATAGAGGATTGGGCATGAATGTAAAGAGAGTTCTATATGAGAAAGTGATTGTACCAACTGTGATGTATGGATCGGAGTTGTGGGGAATGAAAGTGACGGAGAGACAGAAATTGAATGTGTTTGAGATGAAGTGTCTGAGGAGTATGGCTGGTGTATCTCGAGTAGATAGGGTTAGGAACGAAGTGGTGAGGGTGAGAACGGGTGTAAGAAATGAGTTAGCGGCTAGAGTGGATATGAATGTGTTGAGGTGGTTTGGCCATGTTGAGAGAATGGAAAATAGCTGTCTGCTAAAGAAGGTGATGAATGCAAGAGTTGATGGGAGAAGTACAAGAGGAAGGCCAAGGTTTGGGTGGATGGATGGTGTGAAGAAAGCTCTGGGTGATAGGAGGATAGATGTGAGAGAGGCAAGAGAGCGTGCTAGAAATAGGAATGAATGGCGAGCGATTGTGACGCAGTTCCGGTAGGCCCTGCTGCTTCCTCCGGTGCCTTAGATGACCGCG
>NC_090762.1:59035896-59063396 GCF_036898095.1 Palaemon carinicauda | reverse complement strand
CCGAAAGTCTCATAACAACCAATCGGAAGAGGTTTAGATGACGCCAAGCCAAGGCTAAAATGTAACCGTCATTTTCAAAGTGCCACCCAAGCCACATCGTAACCGTCTTCTCCAACAAAGAAGAAAAATCTGTTGACACTCACTCATCCCAATCAGTAACAACCTGACTGAGATTAGCTCATATATATATATATATATATATATATATATATATATATATATATATATATATATATATATATAAATATATATATATAAATATAAATATACATATATAAATATATATGTATATATATAAATATAAATATACATACATAAATATATATATATATATATATATATATATACAGTATATATATAAATATATATATTTATATAAATATATATATAAATATAAATATACATATATATATCTAAATATAAATATACATATATAAATATATATATATAAATATAAATATACATATATAAATATATATGTATATATAAATATAAATATACATACATAAATATATATATATATATAAATATATATATACATACATAAATATATATATATATAAATATATATATATAAATATATATATATATATATATATATATATATATATATATATAAATATATATATAAATATAAATATAAATAAATATATATATATATATATATATATATATATATAGCCTATATATATATATATATATATATATATATATATATATATATAATACGATTATGGTTCCTGGGTCTGGGCCCAAAAATTATATAATACTATGACTCGAAACATATAATATTGCATATACTACGACTGGCAAGTTAATCAACCTCTCGAATTACACTTCAAAATATTAATACACGAATTCTGAGACAGTTAAATAACTCCCAGACAGCAGTATATAAAACACGGAATATCCAAAGGTCTCTTGAGTTCACTCAAAACTAAACTGGGTAATAACTCTTAAGAATTATTTATGACTTACAACGGCTCTTAACAGGATACAAGCGGAATCTGATTCTAAACAATTTATTTACAAAAACAAATATATTCTATATAATTTACAACACTTTGAAAGAATTTACATAATTACAAAATAAGCCACTCGAAAAAATTAAGTCTGAACTAAACTTAGATTAAGACAAAAATGTTACGATCTGTAATTGTATAATTACTTGACTTTAAATGTTAAATCTTAATAAACCTTAAACTAAGACAAAAGAAATACTGCAATAAAAATTATACAAAAGTTTGAAATTAAATCTGAATAATACAATATTAAAGTTTGCTACATAATGAAAATAGATAACCAGATCACGATACAAAATCTTAACCTTCCTACAGAGCCAGTTACGAAAACTTTACACAGTGCCAACACTCACCCTAATACAAAGAATTCAAAATCACCGTTTCATCTTACATATCTTTTCAACACACGATTTTCTTTGGGGGACAGAGTCACTTAGGAGAGGACACACTATATGTACTGACCACCTTTAAAACAATACACTGGGTTGCATGCGAGAGAGGGAGAAGGAAGATGTCTGTCTTAAGGCTGCAATTCTACATATCTATCTGTGTCTCTAACCTTGGTGTTGCCTTATTATATACGAATCCTAGCTACTTCCAGAAGATTCCAAAAGATTTGGGAAGCATGGGGGCCTTTGCCTAAGGGCGTCAGAGTTTCCAACTAGATAAAAATGTCCAGAGGCAAATCAGGGGTTTTCAGGCAACTCTCCGATGCACAACAACGTACCCGCGAGACGACTCTCCCAGCCAGCTCCCCCCACCCTTTGTCCCGAAAAAAAAAAAAAAAAAAAAAAAAAAAGAGATAACATCCTATCACTGGGTCCTTCGCGAAATTTCCAAAGCACGTGTTACTGAACATTCTCTCTCAAACAAGAAACAATACCTCATAAAATATAAAAGAACATTACCTAAGCCTTTGTTCATATTGTGTATGATCAAATAACATCCTCAAACATATTACGTAATATGTGAAATAAAAAAGTTAATTCTTAAAAAATAACGCAAATTTACATATACTAACTCGAATAAAGAATACAATGAAATTCACGACGAAAGTATTACTTAATTTGCATAAAATACTTACATCAACATGAGTAGCTCATTTTAAGAGCTAGCTATTCATCTCTTCAATTCACGAATATAATATAAATAAAATCATTGATAAACTATTGTATTTACTCTACACTAGATCAGCTTCCTAAGGATATATATATATATATATATATATATATATATATATATATATATATATATATATATATATATATATAGATATACTGTATATATAGATAGATATATATATATAGATATATCTATATATATATATACATATATATATATATATATATATATATATATATATATATATATATATACTCTATATATATATATATATATATATATATATATATATATATATTCCCTAATAGAGAATAAAATATCAAAATAATTTTAATGAAACGTAGAAAAAATATTTGTTAAGAACATAAGAAGGTGCAAAACTCAGTAGAAAGAGTATTAAAAAAAAAAAAAAAAAAAAAAAAACAAGATATATGAGTCTAGAGATAATTCCATTCACTTAACATGCTACGACTTAGAGGATCCACCCAAGCCTAAAGTCCAGACCCCAGTCTTCTAGTCCCTCTCACGTCATCAACGTGCTCATGACTACGAAGAGGAAAGTAATATGCGTAGAAAATTGTGAAATAGAAACTAATAGAAAGCCTGGAAATGAGCCAAGTTAGGAGAAGGGTTTGTAAATATTTGATTTAAGTGAATGTATGTAGAGAAAACAATAAAAATTGAAGTAAATTTTAATGGTAGCAAGAGCAATAAAAGTGAGTTTTTTACATGAGATAATTAAGAAAATTGGGAAATACAAGTGGACGAAAAATTCGATTTCATTAATTTTGTAAGATGTTATAATATGTGGAATAAGTTTAACTAGCGAATGTGTAGCCAAATGTTTAAAATTTGCGTTAAAGTCTTTGAAAGAAACAGGCTTAAATTAATTAAACTTGCAATTAAGACTAGAATCGGCATACATTTAATGCTAAAAAATACTAGAAATACGATAGAAATAACAGACTACATGAGAGAGAGAGAGAGAGAGAGAGAGAGAGAGAGAGAGAGAGAGAGAGAGAGAGAGAGAGAGAGAGAGAGAGAGAGAGGGGGGGGGGGGGGTTTGCCTGATAAGATTTTAAAATTTTGTGTCAAGGAAATTATTAGATATACAACAAAACATACATTGAGAGAGAGAGAGAGAGAGAGGAGAGAGAGAGAGAGAGAGAGAGAGAGAGAGAGAGAGAGAGAGAGAGAGAGAGAGAGAGAGATTATAATTACGTGTACCAACCCATTCGAAACCAGAGCAGGAGAAAGAGGAGTGCCAATCTGGAAGGTTATTAGCTGGTCTCGAGTGGGTCTTACCGAATGATTAGGAAATGGATCAATGCTCTCCCCAGGAACTGACAAATGCTGGGAAGACAACCTTGGCGTTGTGCTCGCTTCATTTGCTTCATTGGTGATGCTTACCAAGTAAGTGTTGAGGGGGAAGGCTTAGGGTACAGGGGATGGTTGTGGTTTGGGAGTATTTGGGGAAAAGGGTGTTGATAATAAATGATTAATGGATAAATTATTAGCGCGCAACGCAACGTTGCTGAACCTCTTGTGGATGATAGTCAGGCTGAATGGCTTCAGAAGCTGAGTAACTAAGACTTTTCATGACTTATTAGAGTATTCAAAATTGCCAAGAAATTTACATCCCATCTTTTTTATAATAACCTAAGTTGCTCAAATCTGCAGTAGTGAACGTTTCTTTTATTAAAGTTGCCAGGAAAATTATATTCCCTTAATTGACGAGTCATTTAAAAAGCCAATTCTCTATGTTACCAAACCTGAGTTGACTTGCCTCGACTCTACTTCCCTGATAAGGACGGTTTATACAAAATAAGAGAATCGAGTTCCTTTGTTATTCACCTTGACACGAAGTGTTATATGCAGGCAGCCTAACTCACTCTTTCCATCAATTTGCTAAATAGGCTTGCTATGAATTCCTCTAAAGAATTGAAAGTCACTAAATAAAATAGTAAAATAAAAGGGACAAAACTTTTTTGTTCAGCTTCACCGGAATGCATTTTAAATATCTATGGACAGATAGCAGTAAATCATTAATAATTATCTTGATCAATAACAGCTTTGTCTTAAACTTTTAGTTAGAATATGTAAATTTAGGTTTGAGCCATTTTGCAAGAATATAATTACAATTAGTGATATTCAATATAATAACGTTTCGAAGCATTAATGCTATAAATTATAGAAATATTTGCACAGTACATAATCAATTATACTTCGTTTTGAATAACTGTTTAAACCTTGAGGTGGAACATAGGAAAAACATCTGTGGAACCGGTAAATCCAGCAATAATTATTGTGGAAAAATGTAGTTAATTAGGTTCAACCACCGGGTATCTAAAAAAAAAAAATTAATAGATTACAGCCAATTTTCTCAATCATCGTTCAGTCATTTCCATGGATATGCAGTCACTGACGTTCTTATGATAGAATCATTGAATAAATGATTTTTTCTTTCAAAATAAAAAAAAATAGGCGGCCAAAAAATATTTTCATATAACATCATTTCTCTCGTCGTTGACTGCTCCTCATTCTGTACAGTACCAATTTATCATTATAAAATTATCCCGAAAATAGTCTACATCGTCAACAGTTAAACTTGACTTCCACTAGCTTTAAAAATTTGCAATCGATTTCCTTGAAATATTTTCTAACCATCAAACTTTTAACGCCAGCCATTTCCCTTAGTAAGGTGTATCCAGACGATCGAACAGTGCCCATAGGGGAACAGTTACTACAGTAGAACACAATGGGGAGCGGCAATGAACTTTGATAATGTCAAAAACAAAAAACGATGGACTAACAACCTTACTGCCGTTTTAGTGTGTTCCAACTTCCGAGGTTTGGGCAAGGAACAACGGCACCAGTATTTGGTGCTAATTAGTTTTGTGTAGGATATAAATCATTTTCAGATAACCCAAATTTATAAGTCCAATCGAATCTATTACATAGTCGGTAAGGAGGTAACTGATTGATTGATTGATTTAAGATCATCTGGCATCTGACATCGATGGTCATTGTAATCGAGTAAAGGGGTGAAAATAGATATTATGCAGTCAACTGATTTTTGTCAGTATAGCGAAATTTGAGTAATTCCTCTGAATTAAATAAGAAATTTTCTTAGTGATTTTAAAATTAATCTATGAGGTCATTATCGTCCGATTGGCTAGAAACCTTTTTTTTTTTCCTTTTTCTTTTTTTTTCTAAAGTGAACTAAGTTTTTAAGCAATATTTTTACTCTTGTAAAAAAAGAACACGATTAGTTGACCTCTTAATAGACCATAAAATATGTGTGTAAAGTGCGTTCATTTCTTAAGTGTAGTTCGTAGCCAACTTCCAGTTTTTGTAAAATCGTTAAATAGGTTTCCCGTGCCTCCGAAAGTGTAACAAATATACTGCAATGCTTGAGTGCCATTTTCTTGATTTCAATATTCTATATTGCTGCTTACCATAGCGATATGGCAATTATATTTGACTGCACTGGACACATGACTTACTTTTGACCCCGAAAGCTCGACGAATTTCGAGTACCTGTGTAGTTATGTTTTCAACTTATGTCCTCAGTCTTTGCCCTGTGAGCGAGGATAGACTCTGGGGCACAAAGCTATGGTAGCACCATTGAGGTCAGATCTATGAATTTAGTGCTTGGGCTTCTGACGTCATTAGAGTCCGTTCTTGCAAACTTGTACATGGTAGTTTGGATGTAACATTTGGCAGTGCACCGTACTATCAAACTTTAGTTATGTATGTCTCAAAACCAGCAATTTATTTGGTCAGATTTCTTTACATACAAAAGTATTTCCCTAGCTTTTCTTACTTCTAACCCACTAAAGATCAGATTCTTGCAATCGTATCAATTAATCTAAGTTGGTTGCCGCCTCACGAACAAAATTTCTTTATTTACCATCCTGCAGTCGATATTTGCACCATGTGACTGATGTAAGTTTCAATATATATAATCAACTTTCACAAATACCCTTCTATACTTGGCCATTACTTGCCCACAAGCTTGCTTCTCTCACCATAACTACAGAATAAAACCAAAGAGGTCAAACGTCTCTTGCTTCCAAGAGAATGAATTGCAGATGGTAAAGAGTAACTTTAGCATGATGCAATAAGATTGAACATGAACGTAACTAGATAGCCTTACGCACAGTGACTTGCAGTCGAAGAAAAATAGGACGTATCATTACATAAAAATGATGTGTTTTCTGCAAGTCTTCTTTTGGTTTTGATGAAAGAAAAAGGAAATAAAAACGAAACTGGCCTCCACCAGAAGCTTGTTTTGAATATGCAAGTCACGTGCAGATAAAAACACGAAAAAATAATAAAGCAAAAAGCAGATAAGAGACGAAAATTGGATGTAATATGGTCTTTTTTTTTCCAGGATGCACAGTGGCAGAATTAACATACCTGCATATATTCTTGACAGCTGTCGTTGCATTCACATTTTGCAAGGTCATTTATTAATAAAAATATATTGTGATATAGAAGGAAAAGGATCAAAGGATCAAAGAATATATAATCCTTATTTTTGTTATTATTGATACCACATAACAATTACCGTCTAAAGTGATGGTAATACAATTATAAATACAGAACTTTCCAACTTTTGGGACGTTGTGTTCTCCTCTCGAAGATTAGGCCGAAGTGTCTTCATTTGGGAAAATAATTTAGAGAGAGAGAGAGAGAGAGAGAGAGAGAGAGAGAGAGAGAGAGAGAGAGAGAGAGAGAGAGAGAGAGAGAGTCCCGGGCCGTAAGGGGGCAATCTTCAAGGGAAGTTTGATAGTTGATACATGTAGATTATTGTTGCTTGTCCAGATAAATGTTGACTTATACAATAGAGCTTATTATCATTATCAATATATGATGATGGCTATAAATATTTGGATAAACATGAGCACACACGCACACGTCCCCCTCTCACCAGGGTATGACTACTCCTTCTCCCAGAAACCGGAGGGATGAGGAGAATACAGCGTGACCGGAAATATATATATATATATATATATATATATATATATATATATATATATATATATATACTGGATATATGTATGCAGACACCTGCTCTTTCTTATATCACTATAATCTCCTACGCTTTCTTATATAGGGGGAGATTATCATCATTATTTGTGGTTGTTGTTGTTGTTGCTAAAGAATCTTCATCTGAACATTATATCATTACGTCAAAAGAAGATAAAGCCACGGAAAGCGAAACAGTACGGAAATCACTAACAAATAAAGTTGAATCAGCAAACAGATAAATGCATACCTAAAGGATAAAGCAGAATCAGATACAATATGAGAAGACGACCATTTGATCATTAGGTAGAATTCTTTATGTAGTGTTTTCAAGAAGAGATTCCACACATTTCTTACAGACTTTAAACGCCCGCTCATCTCGGCTTACATGACGGGCCTTCCCTTATGAAGCAATCGGTTGGCGGTCTTGATAGCTTGTGACTGACGTAAACTGTTAAAATTTCCGAATGCTTTCGATAATAAAATCTCATATTAATCCTCGCTAGCCTGACTCGCCGATCATAAAATGAATTTCGAAAAAAGGATGAGAGAAAAAATTCGCAGCTAATAACAGCATCTCGGGCGTTAAGTTCTGACTCTTCCTTTTTTCCTTTTCATGCTGGTGCCAATCATCAAGATTCCCTATCTTGATTTATCCATCTTCATCGCAGATGCTAACTTTCAAAAGTTAAGCGATAAAATTCTTTCCGGCCAATTTCAACAATGGAGGTGATTAGTTGTAGATTTTTCTTATGCATTCATTAACCAGTTTTAGTTTCCAATAAGCCAGAGGGTTGGAGATGAATGCGTGATTTTCTGACCTCATTATGACCCACGACTGTTTGCACAAGAGCGCTGATATTGGATGCAAGTTCCAGTAATCCTTAGTATTTTACTAGGCTTAGAAAATCACCTTGGTCCCAACCCTTTTCTTTCCTCCGAGCTTGGTGCCGGTTTGGGTGTATAAATCTCATGGCAAACCTGACCTCTAAGTGACAGTAGAGAGTATGGGACTCACCCGTACTTGGCATTGTATGGCAGAGATTACATCGTAGCCTTAATGTAGTACAGCGTATAACTAGCAGAAAATTCCAGAAAACGCTTGAGCTCTATTAAGAATAACCCTTTAATACAATATACAGAAAGATTTTCTAATCGAGTTAATTCGCCCTTTTTTCCTGCGTTTAAAGGATAAAAGGTTTAAAGGTGATTCATGAATGGCAGGGGTAAGGCCCAGTGCTACTGCCCCAGACAGAGACTAACCACATAAGCATGTGATCAGCACCTTTGCCTCTCTTCACCCAAGCCATGACCAGGGAGGCCTGGCATTGGCTGCTGAATACACAGCAAGTACCCATATAGTCTGCCCCCCAAACCTCTAGCTCATAAGGATGGTAAGCTTGTGGACACTACAATAAACTATAGAGCTTGAGCGGGGCTTGAACCCCCAGTCCAGCAGATCACCAGCCAGGGACATTTCCAATAGGCTACCACAAGTTTGTGTACCCAAGTTGTATAATGCACTTTCGGATTAATTTGTACTTTACCCATTTTTATTAACCTCTTTAGAAGTTTTTGCATTAGGAATAACGGGATCCACAATCTCTAGGATCTGATTCACAAACCTTCAACTAGTTTGAGGTCTAATCAGCACCCTTGGAGGTAGAACATCACATCATTGTCTTCCTGAGTTTATTGATTTGAGGGTTAAATAACCAGTTGTAGTCTATAGATGCTCAATTTACTTCTTAAATTCTTAGATTATTTTTAGACTATTTTGATTATTTTCATCAAATCAGTCTGTCATTGCCAGTGAAAAAAGGCTGTATAAAGACTTTGGATGTCTGTATTGCCTCCAGAGTATATGGATTGAGCGCAAGAAAAGGTAATTCTCAATAAATAAATAAAAAATCTGAATACATAATTCCTCTTTATATACTGTATGATAAAAATTGAAAGTGGCCTTTCCATATTAGAACCAACTTATTAATCTGGGAAATTACTTAGAAATCTCGTTCATTGAGGATACGCAGTGCTCGTTATCACGGTAAGGGATAATTACTTGAGAGAGAGAGAGAGAGAGAGAGAGAGAGAGAGAGAGAGAGAGAGAGAGAGAGAGAGAGAGAGATTCACGTTCCATAAAGAAAGACGAGATGGGCTTCATCATTCCAAGACCTTATGAGCTAATAAACCTAAACTCGATCAAGGGGATTTTTATGCTGGCTTTATGAGCCATTGAATCGGCCTCAGGATGGTTTTAGTGAAAGATTAGGTGAGATTAATATCCGCTAAGTGATCTTTCAATGATAAATTTCCCTGGCGTCTTTTCCATACCTAAGGCTAGAGAGAGAGAGAGAGAGAGAGAGAGAGAGAGAGAGAGAGAGAGAGAGAGAGAGAGAGAGAGAGAGAGAGAGAGTGAATATTGTTCTTAATTTTTATTTCATTGATAAGGTTTTCTTATGTCCCCGGGGTCATTACCCCTTTTGAGGGTGGCATCGAGAAAAGACCACGAAAGGGAGAGAGAGAGAAAAAATGAGAATAATTCCTCAATGGTTATCATTAATCTTTCCCTGCCCACTATTCATTCAGTTCCAACCTTTTCCAACGACCAAAACGAAGAAAAACGACCCATAAATCATAAAGAAAGGTTCTTTGCAAACGTACGCATGAATATTTCAAGAGTCCGCGGAGCCATCTTTTAAGATTTCCTTTTTCGATATCCAAAAAGGCACCGTTGATGTTAACTTCTCGTGGCTGATGTAAAGTGCTTAACTAGACTCTTGTTCGGATGCAAATCCCATCAAACAGTAGAAGAATTCAGAACTTATCATCACGGTTACCTTTAGAAAAAAAAAATGCCGTTTTTATAGTTTTCAGGTCCATTTTTTATGAAATGGTACACGAGTTCAGAAGGTATTGGCAAATTTGCCATTGTGTAAATTGTGCTTATATTACGTTTTCTTACTAAGGATATACGGAAATCCGCAAACATTAGTAAATTTACTATTAGTAGATATCTCAGATCCTTTTTGCATCACTAAATTTACCTTTTGGAAAAAGTATTTAAACCATATTTCATTATCAAGCTGAAAATAAAATAGAACATATTTAGCCTCTGAAAAAAAGATATATGGACCAGTCTTTAGTAAAAAAAAAAAAAAAAAATTACAAGGTTCAGAAGAGAGATTGTCAAACAGATAAATTTTTTTTTTCTTTTTTTTTCTTTGGCGGGAGAAGAGGGGGAGGGGGCGTTAGGTAAAAAGTTTTTCCTTTTCGATCACAGATGAAACCAAGAACGAAACAATCTGGAAATGGCTAAAGAGCTACACTATCGAGGAGGGGTCTGCTCTGCAGCGGTACAGTGATAGGGTGTTTCGTATAACCATTACATTATTTATGAGGATACTTGGCCCTACAGGAAGGGGTATAGAAGCCCCGGTAACATGTTAAACATTTCACAATTACAGATGATTAATGCGTAGTAATGGCGAATTAGCTATTCCGGTGCCAGTAAACAGAATATATTGAAGAAGTATAATTTATGGAGGTTACGTATGCAGTCTTTAGTAATGCCATTAATCAAGTTTTCATTGTAATATATGCACATTGAATTAGTTAGAAAGATTGAGGTTTGTTTATAAATCTAGAGAACTTTATGAGGTAATAGATTTACAACTCCTTATGGAGTACATCTGCTTCTTCGTGGATTGAAGATGAAAATCTTCATGAAACGTTTATTTTGCCAAATATTTTGAAGACAATGTGTTACTATGCTGTACACCGTTCCCAAGGATTCTTGATAGTAAAACACAAACTCATTTAGCTCATGATACACTACAACAATGAACTTCCATGCGACCCTTATCCATCAAGATTTGATCTTACCTCCGACCCCCTATCAGCTTATGGTCTTGGTTAATATCCCTTATCAACGTTTTTATCTTGGTCTTGGCACCTTATCTTTACCTGATATTACATATAAATCTACTGTAAAATGCACTGTAGTCTATGCCTGTGTGTATAGAGGATAATATGATATTGTATTATATATCTTTGTGAAGGAAGTTTTTTATAATTTTCAATGTTTATAGAACATATATAGTACTATTTCAAATGAAACAATTTGTTTTTATTAAACATTTTACCTTCAAATATTTCTATTTTTTATATTGAGGATTCTGTGATAAAAATGAAATGAAGAAACAATCATAAATGAATGAGAGAAAAACCCTTTAATAATTATGATTATTCGTGATCCATTTACTAATAGTCAGCATATTATGATTCACCAATTAATTAAAATTATTTATATCTTTTTATTTTTTTTATACACAAAATATCATTCGTAGAAGTTCTTCGGAAGTTCAAACTTGCAGCAAAAGTATTTTTTTTTTTTTTTTTTTGTGAACACGCTGACATGTCTCATATTTTATTTACAACATATCTATTTTAACGTTGTTACGGATTTAAAGTATTTTATTTTCTACAATAAAAACTTTTCGTATAGTTCATTGATTTCCTTATTTCCTTTCCTCACAGGGATGTTTTTCCATGTTGAAACCCTTGGGCTTAGAGCATCCAGTTTTTTCCAACTAGTGATGTAGATTACCTAATGACAATGATAATAGCTACTATCGGTTTGTCTGGCTATCAGTCTCTCTCTCTAATGTCCTTTTTTCCATTCAAAGTGCCTTATAATAATAAAAGTAATATCATTATTACACGGAATAATAGTAAACGACTTACTTTAGAAAGAAAATTATTGTTCATACTTTTCAAAACAGTTGAAACTTTGTCCGCTGAAATGGTGAAAGTTGTGGGCTGAGTGTTCATATTTCCATGCGTCATCTCTTGCACGTGTTTGTACTCACAAACAACAAGTAAGTGACAGTCAAGTGATAGATTGAGAGAGAGAGAGAGAGAGAGAGAGAGAGAGAGAGAGAGAGAGAGAGAGAGAGAGAGAGAGAGATAATTTCTATGATGCAGTGCTTAACCAGTAGGTTATACTAATATTTGATTACCTAATCATCTTGTATCATTGCAGGGCCTCTTAATGGCAAAGGAATTACTAAAATAAATAATTCCTCTGGTTTCCTTAACCTACTCATCCTGCTAATCCCAATTCACCTGTAAGGGGGAGGGGTGGACCTGAGGATTTATTGACTACCTACAGTGTGCCTCACAAGGAATCAGTATACCGTACTTGAGAAAATTTGCAACTTATGTTATGACCCGTTCTGTTTAGAAATTTACTTTTGATAGTCCCTGCCCGGTAATCTATTGGACGGGAGGAGTCCCGCTCTAGCCGGATAGTTTTTATAGTGTTTACAACTTCATCATCCTTCTGAGCTATGGATGTGTTGTTTGGATTGGGATTGCTGAGTTATCAGCAGCCAATGCCTGGACCTCCCTGGTCATAGCTTGATGGTGGAGGAAGTTTGGGCCCTGATCCAATGTATACATGGTCAGTCTGTAGGGCATTGTCTTATCACTTGTTTCTGCTAATCATGAGTGATCTTTAAATCTTTAAACTGTCCAACTTCTTTAACTAAGTGATAAAGGAAACAAATACACCAATCTGTCAATGGGGAGAATTGGTACAGGCAAATAGTAATAATGGTAATGATAATCATGATTGATCTTCATTATCATGATCATCTTCATTGCCCTCTTATTCAACGATAATAACAATAATAATGGTGATAAATATCTCAAACATCATCATTATCTCAAATGATTGATAACACGTTTTCGGATGCTGGAGACAGTCCATATTCCTTCAACGAATGTGGTAACGAGGGACTTCATTTAGTCCGTGGATTGACCTGTCTACGGAGAAGCACTAAAACCCAAACAGCCTCTCCAGATGTCATTTTATATGTGGCATCATTTGAGCCACTTTGCGCTTTTATGGAACACTTTGCAAGGCTGCGCGTTTCCGCAATGTAGAGAGAAACGATGCCATGATTCTGCCAAATGGTCTCCGAGGGTTTTGGATGAAGGGGGGATGGAAGGTGATGTCATTCTTCCATTCATGATAAGAGATTTTATATATGAAGATGGTTTCGTTATTAGTTTTCATCTATTTTCGTCCAATTCAACTAATGATCTCTTAAATACTTTTTGTTTTTCGTTCATTTTTTTTTTTTTTACTTTAGTCTGTTAAAAATTAGGAATATGGAAACTTGTTTTATCTTCATATTTACTACTTATACTTTTCATAATTGGTTACTTTATTATAATGAATAATCTACTTTTCTTCCTATCTATTTAGTGTTTATCGCAAAGTCGAAGTTTTTTTCATTGCCATATATCGTTTCACCCATAAATTATTTAAAGGCATTTATAACGCATCCCATTTGGGTTAGGATAAACATCATATAGATATTAATTAGCCCCAAGAAAGCAGTTAAAGAAATGGACGTTACTGACAACAGTGACAAACTGTAGAGGTCTGTAGAGGTTTTAAGGTTTTTAACGATGCCTAGAGCATTTTCTTTGTACTTATTTAAGTTTTTGTATTTCTATTAAATCCTTCAGTTTGTAATCATTGAAGTTGATTATATTTGTGTCGCATTTCATTGACGCGCTACTTTTAAAAGCAAATCTCCATCGCACAAAATAGTATTTCAACCGGAATAAAAATTGTTTTGTTGTCATACTTATTCGAATGTTTTATGATCTTATAAATTCATAAGAGTATATGTCACATTTTAAGACAAAGGATGTCAGTATTTTTGGTCGATATCTATGGCTAATTGTTAATAAATAAGGTTTATATATACTGTATACTGTATGTTTTGATAAATAAAGGATGAACACCAATTAAAACGTAATATGATTAAATACACCATTAATTACAAAAAAAATTGCATGGGAATAGAGTTTACGTCAATAATACTTTAACAAAAAAGCCAGAGGCAAAAAAAGTAATGAAAAAAAATGGCAGTATATTTTATATGACAACAATAACGGTCTCTAATAATGGCTGAAGAAAACGCCAAGGTGAGATCCCCGGAACGAACGATTGTGTTGGAAGAAAACTAGTTATTAAACCAACCATGTATGGCCATCCACCAATTCCGCTGTTCAAGACACCACATAAAACTTTAACTAGAAAAAAAAAATCTACAAGCATACACCCTTGGTTCTCAAACTTTTTGGTATCGTTGCCCCAACCCCATCCCTCTTCAGTTCTGTGAAGTTATAATACACCTTACTACCTCAGCCAAAAGAACAAGCAAGAAGCAAGATTACGTTGTAAAATGCGGAGGTACGAAGAACAGTGAAGAGTTCGCAGCAATCAACAAAATTATATCACAAAGACTTGCCATGACAGTCTTTATTTTAATTATGAAAGAAATTACCTATCGCATGAATTATATATTAATCAATCATTTTATTTATTAATCGTTTATTTATCTGTTATTTATAAATTTACTTAATTCTATTCCTACTATTAGCTTTAGAAGTGCCTCCTTGTCCCCCAGAAACAAGTTCATTACCCCCAAAGTGTGTTAATTATCCCCAGTTTCAGATCCAATGCCCTAGATGTATATACTCTAACACGTGTGAAATTTTCATAATTATTACTATAATAAAAAGACGTTTCCAATTTTAAAGAAACTTGTGTAATGATAGTTTCAGGACTGTCCAAAGGTTTGTGAAGGAATGATGGGACACGAGGAGTTGCAACTATAGGTTCAACGAATGCGCAGACCACATAGTTATATTATTCATATACAACTAACGATTACTTATGGATGTATAATAGAGTGCAAAAGTGACTAGAAAAATAAAGAGATAAACTACCTCAGTTGAAATAGGAAAATACAAATGTAAATATAAACAAGAGAATACAGGATATTAACTCTTTGCTCATACTCTTCCCTCTGCAATCTTTCAGCCTGGGATAGTTTTTGATATTACGATTAGTCCCTAAACCTGATTGCTGAGTGAATTAACTTCATTTCGATAATATATATATATATATATATATATATATATATATATATATATATATATTATAATATATACATATATTATATATATATATATATATAATTGTATAAATTTCTTATTACAAAACATAATAAATGCAAAATAAATGGGAAGATTCTCGAGACTGGCTCTCTTATCCGTATTCTAATCGTCAAGAATATATAGAATCTAATAGCTGGACAAAATATACACTACACATGCGTGCAAACACTCACACAGATTGATAATAATGGTTCTTATAACAGAAATAGGGTATTCCAGCCTAACGTCTCAGGACGACAATCAAATTCTTTGATCGAAAGAAAAACATTTTAAATTCAGTTATCTAAAAGCTAAAAAAAAAAAAAAAGATATGCATGCAAAATAAATGACGTAATGAACCCAACAGTCGTGCAGATTATTTTTTCTTATATTTCATTTAATTTGTTAGTTTTTGAGATGTGGCAAGATCTCTCGTATAAAGATCATAATCGTATGGAAGCGATTCCGTTGGGGCATTAGGCCGAAACAATAAAATGACGAAATGCGCAGGTCGTGAGTAAACACTTCACCTGGAGATGGTGATACAATCGAAACATTTGATATCTATTGCCGCGGTGAAATATTAACGACCTGGTTTGTTGCTGAGAGAGAGAGAGAGAGAGAGAGAGAGAGAGAGAGAGAGAGAGAGAGAGAGAGAGATGGGTCGTTAATATTCTCTTCTACGAAGTGCCTTTGTCCAGAGAATGCATGACTGCTAGGGGCCATTATTACCTGCACATATTGTAGATGATTATGCTGAGGCAAAAGGCGATGAGCAAATCTTATCATACATATCAAAATTCCTTTGAATATAAAACTGAACTTTCGAATCGCTTATGCAATTAGAACTATATTATTCCAATTAAATACACATAAATAGGTATTGGCAAAGCGATTGAATTTCTTTAGGAACTTGACACTTTACAACATTATATTTCAAGGATAATGGTATTACAAATAAGATTATTTGCCATGTATTATTTCTCAAATACATAATATAAGATTGTCTATTCTTTTCACTCTAATTACATCTATCTATCTATCTCTGTATATATATATATATATATATATATATATATATATATATATATATATATATATATATATATATGTATATATATATATATATATATATATATATTTATATATATTTATATATATATATATATATATATATATATATATGTACATATATGTATATATATGTATATAGATATACAGGTCTGTTATCGTCATCAGCTTTATCATCGTCATCGCCTTTACCGTTGTCATCATCGTCATTTGCAGCGACGTCGTCGTCATTACAGCTGAAGATACTACTGTCATTGGTGAGTGTTAGAACACCATAATATCGTATCGTACGAGAGTACGTATGTGTGTGTGTATGAATGGTTTGTATGCAGTAATTAAAAACTGTAGATTTGAGTAAAATATGCGAGTGAATTAATGTATATTATTTCTAGATTTATGTAAAACATTTGTGAATGAATGTATTATACATTACAGTACTGTACTGTAATGATTTTATACTTTAAATACAATAGATTTAAGCATAATATACTGTATATATACTGAATATAAAGCATATATATACATAAAGTATTCTAAACATTCTTGTACCCACACACATACAAAAATTATGGGGGAGGGGCCCAATCCTACTTCGCGGATTTTCACCTATTGCGAGGGTCTCCGGTCCCAGTTAACCGTGATAAACGAGGTATCACTTACACATACATGTGTGAATATATAAATATATGCCTTGTGTGTGTCATACATATATACAAATTATACCCGTTAAACGAAAGCAATAACCATTAACTCGTGATATTTATTATAGAAGAAGAAGAAGAAGAAGAAGAAGAAGAAGAAGAAGAAGAAGAAGAAAAAAAACATTAAGACGCATTTGTAAAAAAATAAATGAATAAATAACGCACCCACCCCCCCCCCAAAAAAAAAAAAAAAACACCTATGATTATGGAGGAAGGTGGCGGTTCAGTGCTATAAGCATTGTTCTGGAGAGTAAGTATTAGAAACAAAAGGAGAAAGACTGCATAAACAGGAAAGAAAAAAAAAATAATTAGAATAAAAATTGAAGTGGTGAAAATCGTCTGAGAAAGAAAAGAGCGTTATATGATACTACAATTATAAAATGAGAGAGAGAGAGAGAGAGAGAGAGAGAGAGAGAGAGAGAGAGAGAGAGAGAGAGAGAGAGAGAGAGAGAGAGAGATTCGTGTGACACGTACGAGACAGGTGAGAGGCCCAAATTAATTGTTTACTTTGCCCCACTCTGAGAGGTAGGTTCCACTGAAAAGGGGAGATAAGGAGAAAAAACATAAGGGGAAGAAGACATAAGAAAATGAGTATTGTGAACATTGAGCGTTCTTCTTATGGATATATTTCGACATTTCTATATGCAAAATGGTATACCAATAACATTCACACTGCACTGTAAAGAAAAAGAACTTTCTGGTATTCCACATATTTTATTCTCCCAGGCTAAACTCTACCCATCATTATTCCAGGCAATCTTAGCAATTATGTGGCCTTACAAACCATGGTGTCACCTTGGTTAATTCTCCCATTGAAAAAAAAAATCAATCCATTCATTTCCTTGGACCGTTTCTCTCATTCAGATAAAACGTACACACCATGACCATTCGTTTAACTACACAATCACCACCTTAATGCAATATCTAGCTTGTAATCATATCAATTCATATCATATACAATATATGTACTATACCCTGGTGAAAGGGTTTGCGTATCGCCATGATCAGCAAAGATTTTCCAACTAATGTTATAGCTTAGATTATAATAATAATAATAATAATAATAATAATAATAATAATAATAATAATAATAATAATAATAATAATAATTGAAAAAAATACCCGTAAATTAATTATGATTAAATGCTACATATAATATAAGTCTATATATAAATAAATATATATATATATATATATATATATATATATATATATATATACAGAGTATATATATATATATATATATATATATATATACAAAGAGAGAGAGAGAGAGAGAGAGAGAGAGAGAGAGAGAGAGAGAGAGAGAGAGAGAGAGAGATTAATAAATCATTGTTTTTCTTGTTGTTGTTGTTGTTGTTGTTACTACTACTACTACTACTACTACTACTACTACTACTACTACTACTACTACTACTATTATTATTATTATTATTATCATCATCATCATTATTATTATTATTAGGGCCTATTGAAACCAGAGAAAGAGAATTTTTCGCGAGTTCTAAATGGCTTCGGAAGAAAATCGTGGTTCTCCAAATGGATTCAGAAGAAATTACCATAGACTTAGCATGGAATTCTGAATGATTCCACATGCAAATCTGAACGTCTTCGAAAGAAAACCCTGAATCTCTAAATGTCTTCAGAAGAAATAGCCGTAGACTTACCATTTATTATCATCATTATTATTATTATTATTATTATTGTTATTATTATTATTATTATTATTAGTTATTAGGGCCTATTGAAACCAGAGAAAAAAAGAGAATTTTTCGCGAGTCTTAAACGACTTCGGGAGAAAATCTTCGTGCATCTCCAAAAGGATTCAGAAGAAATTTCCATAGACTTAGCATGGAATTCTGAATGATTCCAGAAATCTCTGAACAACTTCGGAAGAAAATCTTCCTGAATCTCCTCTCCAAATGACTTCAGAAGAAATAGCCGTAGACTTAGCATAGAGTTCTGAATGACTCTAGAACGGAATCTTCCCGCAGCAGTTCTGAACGGCTCCGCCCCGGATTCCAAAAGACTTCTGAAGACCTGATCTCTCTTCTTTTTTTTTTTTAAACATACCTTGCAAAACCTCACGATCTGTATGTACTGTAGCTATGGAAGTTTGCGCAGTGAACATTGGGAGGATGATTTTACTTTACTCACAGAGCTCGCGTTCTGGCGGAACAGGTAACTGACTGTGAGAATTTTGTTACAGCTACAGGATGAACTGGAGGCTATTCGGAACACCTTCATCTACAGATAGTTTGGATAGGTGCTGCCGAAGTTGGCGAGCTTTGAAGATCATAATGTAAGCGCCTTGAAGGATAATTTGCTTGCGGTTTAGCGACAATGTCCTATAATTGGATTGCATTGGTGCAAAGCGGTGAGCGACGTGTGTTTCTTCAAAATTCGGCATTGAAGATAGAACATATCAGGACGGCATTGGTAAATATATTGTGTTGCTCTTCGTTGACTTTAGTATGATGGCGTATAGTGTATGTCGAGAAATCAATGGCATCCATGTCTTTACCCATCGCCCTTATAATTAAAGACATGAAAGCCATCGATTTCTCCGAGGAATCTGACGAACCGAGGACAAACAGCACTGAAATATCTCTTGAAATCTCGATGGAGACTGGCGAATTAAGCAAAGAAGATCTTGAAAGGTTATAAAAGACAGAAGAGAATAGAGAAGGAAAGCCTTTATATGAAGAAGTATGAAAAATAGCCTTTAATTATAGAGGTAAGTCACCTAAAAACCGAGGTCAAATAGCCTCTACTATTAGCGGTTAGTCGCCTTAAAACAGAGGTCTCAAAGAGCCTCTAGTGCTAGAAATAAAGCACCCAAAAATAAAGGTCAAAGAGCTTTTAATGTTAGAGGTAAGGGGATGATTAAAATAAAGGTCAAAGAAACTCTAATGCTAGAGTATAGCACCTCAAAATAGAGGTCAAAGAACCTCTAATACTAAAAGTAAGGAATCTCATAACAGAGGCCAAAGAGCCTCTAATGCTAAAAGTAAGGAGCCTCAAAATAGAGGTCAAAGACCCTCTAATGCTGAAAGTGAGGAGCAAAGAACCTCTAATACTAAAAGTAAGGAGCCTCAAAACAGAGGTCAAAGACCCTCTAATGCTAAACGTAAGAAGCCTCAAAATAGTGGTCAAAGAGCCTCTAATGCTCAAAGAAAGGAGCCTCAAAATAGAGGTCAAAGACCCTCTAATGCTAAAAGTAAGGACCCTCAAAATAGAGGCCAAAGACCCTCTAATGCTAAAAGAAGTCTCAAAATAGAGATCAAAGAGCCTCTAATGCTAAAAGTAAGGACCCTTAAAATGAGAGGTCATACAGCCTCTAATACTAAAAGTAAGGAACCTCAAAATAGAGGTCAAAGAGACTCTAATGCTAAAAGTGAGCAGTCTCAAAATAGAGGTCAAAGAGCCTTTAATGCTCAAAGTAAGGAGCCTCAAAATAGAGGTCAAAGACCCTCTAATGCTAAACTAAGGAGCCTCAAAATAGAGGTCAAAGACCCTCTAATGTTAAAAGTAAGGATCCTCAAAATAGAGGTCAAAGACCCTCTAATGCTAAAAGTAAGGAGCCTCAAAATAGAGGCCAAAGACCCTTTAATGCTAAAAGTAAGAAGCCTCAAATTAGAGGTCAAAGAGACTCTAATGCTGAAAGTGAGCAGTCTCAAATTAGAGGTCAAAGAGCCTCTAATGCTAAAAGTAATGAGCCCCAAAATAGAGGTCAAAGACCCTCTAATGCTAAACGTAAGGAGCCTCAAAATAGAGGTCAAAGACCCTCTAATGCTAAACGTAAGGAGCCTCAAATTGGAGATCAAAGACCCTCTAATGCTAAAAGTAAGGGGCCTCAAAATAGAGGTCAAAGAGACTCTAATGCTAAAAGTGAGCAGTCTCAAAATAGAGGTCAAAGAGCCTCTAATGCTAAACATAAGGACCCTCAAAATAGAGGTCAAAGACCCTCTAATGCTCAAAGTAAGGAGCCTCAAAATAGAGGTCAAGCAGCCTCTAATGCTCAAAGTAATGAGCCTCAAAATAGAGGTTAACGACCCTCTAATGAAAAAGTAAGGAGCCTCAAAATAGAGATCAAAGAAACTCTAATGCTAAAAGTGAGCAGTCTCAAAATAGAGGTCAAAAAACCTCTAATGCTAAAAGTAAGGAGCCTGAAAATAGAGGTAAAAAACCCTCTAATGCTCAAAGTAAGGAGCCTCAAAATAGAGGTAAAAAACCCTCTAATGCTCAAAGTAAGGAGCCTCAAAATAGAGGTCAAAGAGCCTCTAATGCTAAAAGTAAGGAGCCTCAAAATGGAGGTCAAAGACCCTCTAATGCTAAAAGTATGGAGCCTCAAAATAGAGGTCAAAGAGCCTCTAATGCTAGAGGTAAAGCACTTCAAATTAGAGATCAAAGAACATATAATGCTAAGATTATAGTACCTCAAAATAGAGGTCATAGAGCCCTTAATACTAAGGGTATAGCACCTCAAAATAAGAGTTTAAATATCCTCTAATGTTGGAATTATGGCACCTCAAAATAAAAGGTCAAAGAGCCTCTAATGCTAGAGGTAAGGTACCTCAAAATAGAGGCCAAATAGTCTGGCCTATTCTTTGCATATTCACCCTACGCATTGGTTTCCTACGCGCCAGCGCTTTTCTGTGCCTTCAGCAAAAACTGTGCTTCAGCAGAAACTGAGCACCAGCAGCATCCTGTGCACCAACGCTCCAGTACTCTCCTTCGCACTCGCGCGCGAGGCAAAAAGAATGAAAACTTTTTGACAGGTTAAAATTGCCCCGTTCCCCTCACCGCAAACACACGACAGCATGCCCGCCGGGCAAAAAGGGAAGAGGTTTCACAGAAGGGTTCAAGATCCCGAAGATTCCTTCTTCCAAGGCGAATCAAATGATTCCCCTGAAGAAAGGAAAGATGAATACTGTGAAGAACTGCAGAGTATAATAGGTGAGAACCCAGAGAGATATGAAAATTGTGATTAATGACTTCAATGCTAAAGTTGGAAGGAATAAACAAGGGATAGAAAATGTGATGGGTGTTGAGGTTCTTGGCGAAGTTGCAAATGAAAATGGGGCACATTTCATAAGTTATTGTTCAACAAACAATCTTGTTACTGGAGGTACTCTTTTCCAGCACAAGAAGATCCACAAATACAAGGACTTCACCATGTGGCAATTACAAATATCAAATAGATGACATAGCCATTGATAAAGAGAGAAGGAGGACTCTGGGAAATGTAACAAGCTATAGAGGTGCAATTATTGGTAGTGATCACCAGCTCCCCATTGCCACACAAATATTAAAACTGAAAGAACCCAACAGAAATGTAGATAGAATACCTAAGTTTGATACAACTAAGCTTCTAGAGGATGAGCACAGAAATCTTTGTAACTGAATGTAGGAATCGATTTACAGTCCTAAGAGATTTTAAGAGACGAAGTTTTGGGACATGCAGTTACAAGGAGAAAACCATGGATATCAAATGATACTTGGGATACTATAAAAAGAAGACAAAGACCTAAATTGATTTCTTAAAGTTTTGGAGGAAGTAATGAAAATTACAAGGCAGAGCATGCCAAATATTTCAATATTGATAGTGAGGTCAAAAGAAATATCAGAAATGATTGGAGAGAATATTTAGACAGGAAAGCAGATGAGGCTGACAAAGCTATGAATTCAGGGAGTGGCTTTGTTGTAGAAATTGCTCTTGGAATTATTAATGAAATCTCTACGGGAAAAGAGAAGCATATACCCATCAAAAAGAAAGATGGATCTGTAATAACAAAAGAACATGAAGAAAGGTAACGTTGGATTGAACACTTTAGTGAAGTCATGAATAGGAAATACGAAGGGAATAATTTGGTTGATATACCTGAAACTGATGAAGACCTTGATGTGCCCATGAATGAATTAGGTGTGTTTGAAGTCGAAGCTATTCTTAAAAAAAAAACTCAAAAGATGGAAAGCCCCTGGATACGAAGGAATAACTGCTGAGATGATATTGCCTGAAAATGAAGTGACTCCCAGATTACCTACAAGATTATTTTTTAGAATGTGGCGTGAAGAGGCAAAGCCTTATGTATGGGAGCTAGGAGTGCTGGTGAAAATGACAAAAAAAAGATCTGACTGACTGCAATCATTACAGAGGCATCACACTTACGTCAGCTGTCATGAAAATATATAGAATGCTCATTCTAAAGAGACTAGAAAGAAAGATTGACCAAAAGTTGAGAGATGAACAAGCAGGATTTATAAAAGGTAGAAGTTGTACTGACCAAATTTTCATTTAAGACATGTGGTGCAGCAATATGTAGAATATAGAATTCCACTTTTGATGGTATATGTGGGCTATGAAAAAGCTTTTGATTATGTGCTCTAGCAAATTTTGTGGAGAGTCCTGCGACATTATGGAGTTCCTCTCAAATATGTAAATTTAATTGTCTGTTCATAAGCATAGCAAATACAAAGTTAATGTTAGTGGCGTCTCATCAAACGAATTTTCAGTGAAAAGTGGAGTACTCTAAGGGAATGTGTTGTTACCTATGTTGCTTATCCTCCTCATAGATTTTGTAATGCATAGATCGGTTGGGGATGGTGAAGAAGGATTGGACTGGATTGGTAACAGAAAACTAGGAGACCTAGAGTATGCTGATGATGCTGTCCTAATTAGCAGAACACCACAGGGTTTGGAAAGTTTGCTTACCAGAATGCATGAAAAATCACATGAGGTTGGGCTCGAGATAAATAGAAGAAAGACAGATGATGAGAACGGAATATGCAATGGAAGATGAAATATCTTTGGAAGGATAAAGGATTAATGAGGTGGAATTATTTAAATATTTAGTAACTATGATATCTAATATAGGAGCTTTAGAACTTGAGTTTAATGAAAGATTGAAAAAAGCAAATCAGAGGATGGCTAGGGTTAAGTCAAATTTGGAAATCAGGTCGCCTAAAATTCCATATAATAATCAGGCTATATATCAGTTTAGTGAGATCGGTGTTACTGTATGGTATATTAATGAAACTCATTTTGTAGATTTGAGAACAAAGCCCTCAGAAGAATATTGGGTGTTAAATTACAGGACAGGATTAGAAATGAAACTAAGAGAGATTACTCGAGCGCCACATGTGGATGAGATCATGGTGAGGGGTAGATGGAGATGGTTTGGGGATGCTCTTTGTTCTCCCTAAGAGACATTAGTTCACCAAACTTTAAACTGGTCTCCACAAGGCACTAGAAGAGTTGGAAGACTCAGGACTATAAAGCATGAAGTAGGATATTGTGATTGGAGAAGTATTGAATTAAAAGCTGAAGATAGAGACGACTAGCGAAATCTAATTGAGGCCCTTTGCGTCAATAGGCGTGGGAGGAGATGATGATGATAATATGTGGGCAGTGGCTTCAAGCATCTTGCTCAAGGCGAGTCACTTAGCCTCCTTCTTCCTCTAAAAACCCTTTTGTTGCTCTACCAATGCAAAATAATGGACGATCCTTAATATCTTCCAAAATAATTTGAATTTCTTTTTTATTTCTTTTATTTTAAGTATAAATAAATCATTATCATTCACTATCGGGACTATCCTAGCAGTTCAATTATCACTATTTATTACCCGGGTCAATTTAGATTTTTTGTATTTACGTTAGTGTTTGCAGACATTTTTTCTTAAAGAATCGAGAGATATTTGGCTGCTTTGTATTTCCATGATAGGTCATGTTTCTATCTCTCTTTCTTTGTTTTCCCTTTTATTTTTCATTTCATTTTTTTTTCTTATATCTTCGATTGTATCCCTTTCTTTTGTAGGTAAAAGTATCTCTTTGATGGCTCGTTCATAGTATGAGGTAACAATGATAAGAATAAAATGGATAGGTACAACTTAGGACGAATATTGTTTATGGGATCAGCTTTGCCCCTCCTTGATGTATCTATCATGCTGTTCACTCTAATGTTGCTCGATTTAACACCATATCAAAAAGGCAACATGACTGTTATCAACATGGAAATTAACAGGAAGAGTGAAAATATATTCTATTTCAATTCCTGAAATTTTTATTTGGATATGTGAATTATTATAGGACTAATGTATATAGTAGAGTTTTTTTTTTTTTTTAGATATTGCCAGCATTTGGGTTTACACCCCTCTCGAGGATGTTACCATGTTTTGGTCAATCTTTTTGAAGGTTTCACCCCCTGAGTGTCAGCAGCTTTAAGAGTGTCCCCAGTATTAAATAACTTTTGAAAATCATATCATAACCATCGAGCTAGAAAGAAACTTTTTTTTTTAATGTAACTCTCAGGGTGTCACCTTAGGCAGACACCCTTTTTTCTGCACCCCTTATGTCTTATTTTGAATTTTTATGATTACATATATGCATATTTATACATAAAAGTATATTTGTGTGCTCGAATACAAAGTTTGCTTTACATATTCATATAGTAAGGCAAAATTGGACAGTTTTCAAAACCATGGTCAGGCAAAATTGGACAGGCAAACTTCTCAATTTTTTCTTGGCGAGGCAAAATTGGACAATCTTGGATTACGGACACAAAAATTTATGTAAGTCTATAATTTTTTCTAACATATTTATATTGATAGGGACCACAAATTGTCATAGTTTGCACAACTGAGCGTTGGCGCTTAACGGAGATACAGACGTGTCCAAAATTGCCTCACAGTCCAAAATTGCCTCGCTTCCGAGATATTTTTTTTTATTACTGTAATGCGAGAATTTCTAATTCATTGATGATTATGAAAGAAGCCATTTTTATAGATGAGACCTCCCTCTCTTGAAAACATGTTTGGTATTTGGTCATAAATTATTAATACAGATTTTGTACAAAGGTTACTAAAAAGGTGTCCAAAATTGCCTCACCCTACTATATCACTTATACATACATGAGTGAATATATAAACATTATTATTATTATCATTATTATTTGCTGAGCTACAACCCTAGTTGGAAAAGCAAGATGCTCTAAGCCCATTGGGTCCAACAGGGAAAATAACCCAGTGAGGAAAAGTCATAATGAAACAGCGAATAGTGTGCCTGAGTGTACCCTCAACCAAGAGAACTGTAGATTGTGGAAGCCCATGGCTATGGCACGACTCAAAACTAGAGGACAATGGTTTGATTTTGGAGTGTCCTCCTAAAAGACCTGCTTACCATAGCTAAAGAGCCTCTTCTTCCCTTATTAAGTGGAAAGTGACTACTGAACAATTAGAGTGCATTAGTTAAACCATTAAGTGAAGAATTATTTGGTTAGCTTAGTGTTGCCAGGTGTATGAGGAAAGAAAAGAATATGTAAAGAATAAGCAAAGGGAAAATGAGCCATAACTACTGATGTATACAATATAGTACTTGTTGGCCACTCAAAGGACCAATAACACTTTTAAATCAACATCTCTCTGCCTAGCCAAGGATTCGAACCCAAGTGCCAATGGGAAATAGTTATAAAAAGAGATATATTTCAAAATAAATTCTTATCTCTCATTATATATTTATAGCCCGATGGACAGCGTCAACCATTTACCTTTACTTGTAATCGACGCTAAGGCTTGAATCCTTGGCTGAGCAGAAGTATTTATCTCTTAATAGATTCTCACTATGACTCTATGATCTCATGGCAGGGTTAATTCAATATTAGGTATTTGTGGCTTATCTGAATATATATATATATACATATATATATATATATATATATATATATATATATATATATATATATATATATATATATATGTATATATATATATATATATATATATATATACAGCATACATAAATATACATGTAAATATATTCATATATTATATATAAATATATATATATGTATATATATGTATATATAAATACACACACACAAACACACACACACACACACACACACATATGCTGACCGGTTTCGTCTATAGTTAAGACTGTGCCTTCAGCAAAGGAAAGTATCTTTTATGATTACTACCCAGCCCTCTCTCTCTCTCTCTCTCTCTCTCTCTCTCTCTCTCAAAGCGATACGACCGTTCACCTATCCTTGCTTACATCACAGCATCAAATCCCCGCGTCTTCTCTCCTCTCCGTGCAATTTCAACTCCATAATTCTCACAGTTTATGCGACAGCCTCCAATTTTTCAACCGTTGCAAAAAAAAGAAAGGAGATGATCGAGTACGTGGATGGTGCGAAGAACGAGGCCGTAACTAACTAAGGATTGTCTAATAAAGAACGTTAAGGGATCGTGAAATGATCGTGAAAGCTGAAAGTGCCGTGCAGCCTATTCATAAATTTGCCCGTCGGGGGATAGTGAAGCATCCTACGGAACGCCTCCGGACAGAAGCGGGAAATTATGATCCTCCTCTTCGATTAATATATATATATATATATATATATATATATATATATATATATATATTATATATGTATATATATATATATATATTTAAATATATATATATATATATATATATATATATATATATATATATATATATATAGATATATATATATATATATATATATTT
>NC_090762.1:59025896-59030896 GCF_036898095.1 Palaemon carinicauda | reverse complement strand
TTAAAAAAACAATCATTTAGGTGGGATGATATTATTTCGGAATTTTCACGAAACTTGAATCTATTCAAATGAGTTTTTCGTTGATACTAGAGATAACTTATCGTTAATAATTAAGATTTCAATTTACAATATTTTAATATAACATTCTTATGTAAAACTGCATCATAAACAAATTTAATCTCTATATAAGAATATGGTGTTTAAGACGAGGAGTCAAAGCAAAGAATAAAAATTCGCATATATATCTACTTACAGGTGCAGCTGATTTCCCTAAAGAAATCCCAAAATGTCCAATTGAGACCATAAACTCTTTTCGGTCAATGTTTTATGAGATATATCAGCTTTTTATTCTCATCTCGTGTTGCGACAAGATGGCGAGGAGAGATGTGACAGAGAGTAGGCTATCAAATCGTGGCTATAGAAGGTCAGCTGCGTGATCTATAAAAGAGGTTATATCTTCGACCAGATGGGTCAGGCAAATGGGCATCTAAAGCCTCGGATACCATCAGATGCCCCGTTACGGGTAGTTTGAATAAGGAGGCTGAGGGGTCTCCGGTATCACCTTGGAAAGACGATAACTTTATCATTCCTTATTGTTTCCCTATGGTGGGGGAAACATGTATGTTTTGCTTTCAGATACTTTTTTTTTTCAAGCGTTGTTATTATTATTATTATTATTATTATTATTATTATTATTATTATTATTATTATTATCATGTGACAAGGACAACATCACATGAGCATTATTCTTAAGAGATTCGTGATCGTAGAAGTCCACAGCGTGACGAAGAGTGAAGGGAGCAGCTGAGTAATGATGTTACTTAACACAAGCAAATAAGGAGAAAGGCGAGAGTGAGATAGATAGGATACAAGGAGATATAAAAGAAATGGAGAAGTATGAAATTGGGATGATGATAATGATGAGAGACACGATATATGAAGATAGGGAATAGTGATGGATAAGAAAGATGGTCAAAACAAGAGAAAATAATTGAGGAATAAAAAGGAGCAATCTAGGAAAATGAGAATGGAGCGATATATGAAGAGAGAAAAAATATTGAAGTTAAACATTTAGATGCAGAGGGAGAGAGGACGGACGGGGAAAAACAAACAAGGGAAGAAAATGTGAATTATTACTATTGTTATTATTATTATTATTATTATTATTATTATTGTTGTTGTTGTTGTTGTTGTTGTTGTTGTTGTTGTTGTTGTTGTTGTTGTTGTTGTTGTTGTTGTTGTTGTTGTTGTTGTTGTTGTTGTTGTTGTTGTTGTTGTTCATCTAAGGTAGTTTTAATGGGTTGAGTTGCTTTTTCTAAACCAATTTAGGGGCAGTTTGAAGAATTCGATCTTCGATTTGAGGTGGAGGTTGAATCAAGAGATTGTTAAAGAAGACGGAGAGTAAAATAGAACAGACAAAAGGTAAGAAAGAATCTACCGAACAATTAGGTCTCAAAATAGCGATCTTATCTTGCAGTCACAGATGAGTGTCCAACAACACATTCTTAATTGATGAAACGGGCTTATAAAAAAAAGTCCCAGAAATGATGGTTGTTATTATTAAACGTAAAACGAAAAACTGCATTGAAGAGAAAGGGGAGGACGAGAAAGATAAGTTGCGTCTGTGCAAGATTTCGCACAAAATGACTTCTTTCTTTGTCTCCGAACAGCGCCACTCTTAGGGATTAAGGATTGTTGATCAATATTTAGGATAAGAACAGGTACTGTAGTGAGGATGCCTTTCAGTTTCACCTCTCTCTCTCTCTCTCTCTCTCTCTCTCTCTCTCTCTGTTTACTTGCTATTTAAAGGTTTAAAGGCCGCTCATGAATGGCAGGGTCAAGAGACAGTGACATTCCATATATACATACAGTATATACATATGATCAGCGCCCAAGCCACCTTCCCGCCCAAGCTAGGACTAAGGTGGGCCACACACTGGCTGCTGATGACTCAGCAGATAGACCTATAAGCTCCCCCACTTAGCTCACAAGGATGGCGTTCACCAGTCAGGGACGTTACCACATCAGCCACCACACTAAGGCATATTTTTATTTTTTTGTTTTCTAATTCATAGTGATATGGTATCATTATTTTGTCATTATTTGTGCTGCAAATCTAAACTGTTCATAGGAAAAGTGGTTGGAATCTACGAGAATTTCCCTCCAGCTTTAAAAGACTACTACTACTATATTTACTACTACAACTACTAAAGCTATTGATTAGTGCCTGTAGTATAACTAATATCAATTTCAAGAGCTAATGCAAGAAGTCATAGTCCTCGATATGAGATTATGCAGTTTTTATTCTTGAAAAAATGTAAAACGAGAATGCATATCAAACAAGAATATATATATATATATATATATATATATATATATATATATATATATATATATATATATATATATATAAATAATCTCTAGTTATGGCATCTTTATGCTAATATTAGATTTAATGAATAACTAAAAGTTCTGGCAGTTACAAATAGAAAAGTACCATCTGTTGGAATATGAGCAAGGAGCTTTTTCACTTCACTCTAAACATTAATTCATTATAACTTGCAACAGAACTTGGGAGTCTGGTGCCAGTGAAATTGTGTCACAATGAGGTCTGATGAATAACGAGTCAAAGAAACAGCAATATATATATATATATATATATATATATATATATATATATATATATATATATGTATATATAAAATGTTTGGCATGCGAGTATAAGGACAATGAATGACATTAACTCAGATAATGCCTCACCAAGGTAAATATTCCCACTAAATCTGATTCTTCCCTTATTGCATTTTTTGCAGATTCTGTCAACGTGACTACTTTAGTATCTTCACCATTTTGACCGAGGTCGGGCGCTAGTTTCAGTTATCAGTTGTGGTAAGGAAGAGGTGATAACCCTATGCTGGACCCTTATCTCTTATCCGAAATCGGGTAGACATGAGGGGCTGACGGGCAACTTCTCTTATAGCCGCGGGTTGATTAACCTCTACTGTAAAATTTGACAATTAACGCCTTCTGCCAACTACTTAACAAGTCAAGTAACAACTATTTAATGGGTGTTTAACAAAGCAAGTAACAAGTACTTATTTAGGATACAGAAATTTACTCGTCTTTAACAGTTTACTTGCATGAACGGCAATGTAGATGGTTTTGATTGAAGGAAAAACCAGACACAGCTGTAACATTACTGTGTAAAACATAAATCAAAGCCATTTGTAATTGTTACTTTCGTTGCTATCTATTCGAAGCTAACTGTTTGTATTACTCTTAAATCCAACTATCCATCTGCCAACAAAAAAATCTTCACATCTTTTGAGAATCCCATAAAGATTATAAGGAGTAAAGCACTGTAGGCTCTTTAAAATTCATCAAAGAATCTTCAAGAATTAAACATTTAATGTGACTTTAAGCCTATGAGGTTTGATAAAAGCTATCCTATTAGCGTTTACGAGCAACAAAATTATTTTTCCATGCATGCCATTATGAATGGTTGCGGTAAAAAAAAAAAAAAAAAAAAAAACTTGATTTTCCTGTTTATTTTCATACTTAGAACCTTTTAAAAGGTTGGGATGAGGTCCAGAGACTAAACACAAGATAGTTGAGGTCTTTATTTTCTTAAAATGCTTTCTTCGAATAATGTACTTAATATATATTACGTATAAATATAGCCTACTATATATATATATATATATATATATATATATATATATATATATATATATATATATATATATAAATTTATATATATGTATATATATAAATATATATATTTACAGTATATATATATATATATATATATATATATATATATATTCACAGTATATATATATATATATATATATATATATATATATATATACATATATATAGTAGGCTATATTTATATGTAATATATATCAAGTACATTATTCGGAATAAAGATGTCAACTATCTTGTGTCTAGTCTCTGGACCTCATCCCAACCTTTTAAATATATATATATATATATATATATATATATATATATATATATATATATATATATATATATATATACACACACACATATATATATATATATATATATATATATATATATTTACATAGCTTTTTTTATGTTCCCTTGTTGCCTTTTCTCCCGCATCGACAGCAGTTTTAGATAAATTCCCCTTTCTTGTTTACGGTTATTTCAACCAGTCAACCTATCTGACTATCTTTATAAGAGAGGAATTAATAAAGATTTTTAATAGATTGTCTTATTATTATTATTATTATTATTATTATTATTAGTAGTAGTAGTAGTAGTAGTAGTAGTAGTAGTAGTAGTAGTAGTAGTAGTAGTAGTAGTAGTAGTAGTAGTAGTAGTAGTAGTAGTAGTTTTTAGTTTTCAACATACAAGACTTGTTATATTTCATAATAAAAATTATGATATTAATAATGAGCATGATTGTATTATTACCATTGTTCAATTACCATTGTTATCTTCAAATATGAGACTATGTATGTATGAAATCTGCCATAAGACCCCTATTTTATTAAAGAAAATACGGAATTTATAATGCTTATAATCCATATTTTGGAAAAACGGAAAAAAAACAGACAAAAAAAGCTATTAGAAATGACTAAAAATAGAGAACCTTATCAAAAGCTATTTTGCTGTATCATGTCATCACCCTGACTAATAAAAGGAAGTCCCTCTTTTTCCTCAGTCCAGCAAGTATAGATCTGGTGTTGACCTGTTAACGTCATAATCCCCCGGTTGTTGCTGTTATCTGATAACAGATAAGATCACACCTCGAACGGCGTTTGGGCCACAGCACACGAAACGCTGATAACAGTGACGATATAACTTTGCCGTACCAGATGTTAGTGTATTATTATTATTATTATTATTACCAGCAAAACTACAACCCTAGTTGGAAAAGCAAGATGCTATAAGCCCAAGAGCTCCAACGGGGAAAAATAGCCCTGTAAGGAATAGAAATAGGGAAATAAATAAACGATATAAGT
>NC_090762.1:59018396-59020896 GCF_036898095.1 Palaemon carinicauda | reverse complement strand
GGAAGAAGAACTCTGCTGAGTAATTCTCGGATCTTTTTATATCACTTCGCCATTGTACTCATTTCATTTCAAGAGGTCGGCGATCTTAGATGAGGGGTCGAGTTAAAAACAATATCAGAAATAAGCTGGTTTACTACGACTTTAGAAAAAAGAAATATTTATACCTTAAAACGTGGGAATGGGTGACGTCAGCCATTAAGTGTAGTTAACTTTTTTTTATTTTGTCTTTGTGAGACGAGAGCACAATGAACAATGGCATTCTCAGGTCTTCGTTTTATTCAATGACTGATCATTGTTTACAGAAACGTAATTTGATTTGAAATCTGCTGTAAGTTTTTTTTTTTTTTTTACCAAGTGATTATCTTATACTTTAATGTGGTTCTTAAAAAATGAGTTATATATACGGATATATTTACAAACGAATACACACGTAAAAATACACACACACATATACATATATACATATATATATATATATATATATATATATATGTATATATATATATGTATATATATATATTTATATATATGTATATATATATATGTATATATATATTTATATATATATATATATGTATATATATATATTTATATATATATATATATGTATATATATATATATATATATATATATATATATATATATATATTTATATATATGTATTAATATATATATATATTTATTTATATACATAAATATATATTTGTATATACATATACATATTTATATATACATATATATATATATATATATATATATATATATATATATAATTTATATATATACAACATATATATGTATATATATAAATTCATATACATTTATATAATATACATATGCACCCACACACACACACACACACATATATATATATATATATATATATATATATATATATATATATATATATATATATATATACATATATAATTTATCATTTACCAAGGCCCTTCCCCAAATTTTGGGGGGTAGCCGACATCAAACAAAGGAACAAAAGGGGACCTTTCCTCTCTCCGCTCCTCCCTGCCTGACCAGGTATTTATCAGAGTCTGGCTGGTACTGCTAGGGGGCCACGGCCCACCCTCCCCTGTTATCCACCACAAATAAAGTTTCATACGCTCAATCCCCTACTGCTGCTACCTCCGCGGTCACCAAGGCGACCAGAGGAAGCAGCAGGGCCTACCAGAACCGAGTCACAATCGCTCGCCATTCATCCCTATTTCTAGCACGCTCTCTTGCCTCTCTCACATCTATCCTCCTATCACCAAGAGCTTTCTTCTCTCCATCCATCCCCTCAAACCTTAGCCTTCCTCTTGTACTTCTCCCATCAACTCTTGCATTCATCACCTTCTTTAGAAGACAGCCACATTCCATTATCTCAACATAACCAAACCACCTCAACACATTGATATCCATTGTAGCTGCTAAATTATTTCTTACACCTGTTCTCACCCTCACTACTTCGTTCCTAACCCTATCTAATTGAGATATACCAGCCATACTCCTCAGGCACTTCCTCTCAAACACATTCAACTTCTGTCTCTCCGTCACTTTCATACCCCACAACTCCGATCCATACATCACAGTTGGTACAATCACTTTCTCATACAGAACTCTTTTTACATTCATGCCTAACCCTTTATTCTCCCTTCACTGCCCCCAACACTTTGCATCCTTTATTCACTCTCTGACGTACATCTACTTAAACTCCACCATTTGCTGCAACAGCAGACCCCAAGTACTTAAACTGATCTGCTTCCTCAAGTAACTCTCCATTCAACATGACATTCAACCTTGCTCACCCTCCTTTCTTGTGCATCTCATATCCTTACTCTTACCCATATTAACTCTCAACTTCCTTCTTTCACATACCCTTCCAAATTCTGACACTAATCGACCAAGCTTCTCTTCCGAGTCTGCAACCAGTACAGTATCATCCGCAAACAGCAACTGATTTACCTCTCATTCATGATCACTCTCGTCTATCAGTTTCAATCCTCGACCAAGCACTCGAGAATTACTACGGGCTGCAAGATTGCAAGAGCCCGTGTCTGGCCAAAAGGGCCAGGCAACCTTCAACAACCACAAAGCACTCAAGTATTCACCTCTTTCACCACCCGATCAACAAACAAATTGAACAACCATGGCGACATCCCACATCCCTGTCTCAGCCCCACTCTCACTGGAAACCATTCACTCACTTCATTTCCTATCCTAACACACGCTTTACTACCTATATAGAAACTCTTCACTGCTTGCAACAACCTTCCACCAATTCCATGTAATCTCATCACATTCCACATCGCTTCCCTACAAACTCTTTCATACTCTTTCTCCAGATCCATAAACCCAACATACACCTCATTGCCTTTTGCTAAATATTTCTCACGTATCTGCCTAACTGTAAAAATCTGTTTCATACATCCCCTGTACTTCTAAGATTGCATTCTCTGTTTTATCATTAATCCTATTCTTTAGTACTCTACCATATACTTTTCC
>NC_090762.1:59008396-59010896 GCF_036898095.1 Palaemon carinicauda | reverse complement strand
TTCAGCTTGATTTCTGTTTTTTCAATTTGAATGGATTTGAAGATTGATAAGACTATAAATCCCATGTTGTATGTTCATAAATGTATTTATATATAAATACAGAATGTATATTCATATATACAACAAAAACAACAAATGCGGCCGTTTCTAGTCCACTGTAGGCCAAAAGTCTCAGACATGTTCTCATTCATGTCTGGGGTTTGGCCAGTTTTCATAACCACGCTTGCCAACTGCGGATTGGAGATGGGGAAAGATGTTTGTCTAATCGCTCATTGTAAACCAACCAAGTATCGGTGGCCCTAACTAATAAACCTTTGCCGATCATTGCGATACACAAATCCTTACACCACGGTAAGGTGGCCCCACCCAGAAAGGGTATATATATATATATATATATATATATATATATATATATATATATATATATATATATATATATATATATATATATATATCATCATCATCTCCAACGCCTGTTGACGCAAAGGGCCTCGGTTAAATTTCCCCAGTCGTCTCTATCTTGAGCTTTAAATTCAGTACTCCATTCATCATCTCCTACTTCCCGCTTCATAGTCCTCAGCCATGTAAGCCTGGGTCTTCCAACTCTTCTAGTCCCTTGTGGAGCCTGGCTGAACGTTTGGTGAACTAATCTCTCTTGGGGAGTGCGAAGAGCATATCCAAACCATCTCCATCTACCCCTCATCATGATCTCATTCACATATGGTACTCGAGTGATCTCTCTTATAATTTCATTTCTAATCCTGTCCTACCATCTAACTCCCAATAACCTTCTGAGGGCTTTGTCCTAAAATCTACTAAATCTTTTGTTTAATTGTCATACCATGAAACATGTCCATAAAATAACACCTACCTCATTAAACTGATATATAGTCTGATTTTCATATGTAATTTCAGGCGATTTGATTTCCAAATTTTACTTAACCTAACCATGGTCTGATTGGCTTTTTTCAGTCTTTCACTAAACTCTTATTCTAAAGACCCTGTATTGGAGATCATAGTTCCTAAATACTAAAATGATTCTACTTCATTAATCATTTCTCCTTCCAATGATATTTCATCTTCCATTGCATACTCCGTTCTCATCATGTCTATTTTTCTTTTTTCTTTTTTTTTGTATTCATCTTCAGCCCAACCTCGTGTGATATTTCATGCACTCTGGTAAGCAAGCATTGCAAATATAATGAATATAATAATCATATAAGTGTACAAAAATCATTTTCCAACGTACTTAACTACAATGTAGGCCTAAAAAACTACCCTTTTATTTCATGTTAATAAAATTTTGTTCTCAATGCCAAGACTTGAACTATAAAGGCTAATGGAGTGTAAAATAAAAAGCAAAAAAAAAAAAAAATATTTTCGAAAAAGCTTTATTTCCTTACCTACTATGATTATTGACCTTGAAAGTTGTGATGCCAAATCCACTTACAGAATCAACCATCTCTACTTTTTATCGTTCGTTCGTTATATAAATTTATATAAAGTAAGTTTTTAAAACAAGACAGACGGAGGATCGTGTTCCTCTCTGATATTCACTACTATTCAGAGTACTGTCAAAAGCAATTTCACTCTTAGATTTGGTTCGTTACCAAAGCAATACATGTTTTAATATAATTCAAAATATTTCTTACTTACCAAATATAGAAACCACTGTTTAGTTCATGATAATCTTCCAATTTTGTTCCAATAGCTGACACGGTTATCAAGTCTGTCAGCGATCTTGCCTAGACTGATGGACTGATTTATATTAGATTGTGTACTTTTGCCTGAGGCTACGCATTTGAATCTGGGTAGTATATTTACTTCAGAAGAAGGAATGGCCTCATTTGTATATTTATTATTCCTGCAAATATTTCTTAGTGATTGAACACGGAATATTCAATCACCTTTTAAAATTCTAAGCGGTGAAACTGGCAGTATAATTTCATTTAGAAATGCAGAAAAAAAGGATGATTCTATCAAGTAAGATGCCAAGGTGTTGTTTAGGATATGTAGATGTTTATCTCCCCAACAACAGCTGCTTGAAAGCACGAGGAAAATTTAGCATTGATGGTAGCGTTGTGTCCTCCACACCCAATCCTTGCAGAATATCAAGCAATGTTGATACTTGCAACAAGCTTTTGCATATATTACAAGCGGAAAATGGTCGTAATAAAGCTATAACAACGATAGAATAAGCGTAAAATATCAGGCACTGCAGAAAATTGCAACAGACAGTGGTGATTTGTATACGAGAAGTAATAGTTTGAAAGCCAGTAGCGAAAGTGTATACTTATATTTAAAGGAAGTATTGTAAGTTTTTAGTCACCATTTATGACACAACTTTGTTTCTCACTTTACTACCTGAATTTTCAGGATTTTAGCAATATATATGAGAATGAGTTAAAAGTGTCTGGTTGCAGTGCCAGTTTCATCAGTATAGATGCTCATCAGAAAAACAGCCGGACAAGCCCAACCCCCCAACTGTGGTGCCCAACCA
>NC_090762.1:58990896-59003396 GCF_036898095.1 Palaemon carinicauda | reverse complement strand
TTCAACTGTTCAGAAAAAAAGTGACGAGGGAAAGTGCCCTCAATTCATTTTTGTCAGCAATGACCATAGCTCATTCTTCTCTCTATACCCTTCATGGAGAGAGAGAGAGAGAGAGAGAGAGAGAGAGAGAGAGAGAGAGAGAGAATCCTTCCATTAATTCCACTGGTATTTGCAATTAACACAAGAGCAGTTTCGCGAAGCAGATTAGCGAACCCCATGGAAAGGAAAAGGAAAAGGCTGATGTCCAAGAGACCGTATTGATTAATAGGATGCCATTAAAACAGAATACAAATTATCTTTGCTGTAGGGTCGTGATGGCATTCGGTGCCCTCAAATGGGGTCGTGAAATACAAGACTGGGCACTTCCTCTTTTAGAATGGGGGTATAAGGTAACGGGTCATCGGAACAGAGGGACTCGCAGGTAATTAGGAACTTTGAACACACTGAGTACTGACCTGGGTATATTGATAACGATCACAAAACTGGCGCTGTCTAGGGTCACACAAAGAACCCTACAGACGAATGAACTGATAAGGAAAGGAAATGACTAATGAGTAAATAAAATGATTAATGAGTATAAGATGATGAAAAACCTGAAACATTTACTGAATAGAAGTGATGAAAAGCCTGGTGGGTAGATTGAATGGGTCATAGAAATAGCTATGATTCATGGCAGGTCATTCACTGACGATTGTTGCAAGAGTGTAAACTTTTGTGAATAGAACGAAATAGTAAATGAGTGAACGTGAGTAAGCCAGAAAAGGCAATTCAGATTTTAAAATAGAGATTCTTGAACGAATGAGTAAAGAATTATTAGGTATGAAGTCACAAAGAAAAAAATAAAAAATAAAGAAATTAGAAAGTGTGAACACATGGGCGGGACGTGAATAACCATGCTGGTTTTTGATGAGCAAAACCTTCATTGAATGAGTAATTAGTGTTTAAGCATCAGACACAGGAGTAATCCGATGAGAGATTAGTCTTAATTGGTGATGACTTAGTTGACATTAGTTTTGTCTCGTCTTCATTAAGCTCATTTTGAAGAGAATAGTTGAATTGACGAAGACGCCTACTGATATAATGTTTTGTAAAATAATGATGATAACGATGTAATGTTTTGTAAAATTATAATGACAACGATAAGATACTTTGCAAAATGATGATAACGATATGATATTTTGTAAAATGATGATGATAACAATATGATGTTTTGTAAAATTGTGATAACGATGAGATATTTTGTTAAAATGATTTTGATAACGATATGATGTTTTGTAAAATTACGAGGATAAAGATATATTTTGTAAAATGAAGATAACGATATAAAGATTTCTAAAATGATAATAATAACGATATGATGTTTTGTAAAAAGATCATGATAACTCCCACTCAGGAAGAGATCTTTGATTTCGAATGAAAAAATTATTTCACTGGAAATATTGAGAGAAAAAAAAAATCATTGGTTCGTATATTTGATGCACAAGCCCTTGTTTAGGTCACTTCGAAACTATGAGGAAATTCACTTTAGCAGACATTATATCAGGTAATAAAGACTGTTCCATCATCCACACGTTTCTTTATATGATCATTTATGTTTATTGATTTTCAAATGTTTTTTTCTTTATTTTATTTATAAACCCAAGTAGCATTTTCTAAGAGATTTATTTACAAGTTAACAGTCTTTCAAATTTGCTCTATAAAAAAGGTTGGCCTATTTTGTGTAATAATAATAATAATAATAATAATAATAATAATAATAATTTTCTCAATAACAATTATATTGATGATAACGATGACGGTGCATATTCACATAATAAAGTGAATGCTGAGTTATATTAATATTATGTGAAGATACTCTTTGCAATGATGATATTAATAATGATGGCAATAACGATAAAATTAACAACAACAACAATAATAATAATAATAATAATAATAATAATAATAATAATAAAAATAATAATAATAATGCTTAGTAAATTCGTCAAAGCTAGTTTCTCAGCTATGGTACTGATAATGTAATTTTCTGAACCGAGAGTTAATGAGGAGCGAATTCTTATATTTGGATGTAGCCCCTGTCTAAAAAAAAAAAAAAAAAAAAAAAAAATAAAAAAAAATACTAGGGGCGGGGGGAACAGGAGGGGCCGTGGCTTAACTATTGCACTAAGGATTTGACCAGCATCTTATGGTTCCTAGCCCTAAGGATTTACAAAACCAGGGACCATAAATCCTGTTGCATCTCTTCTTCCTTCTTAAATGTGTTTCGACTGAATAGAAATATAATGATTGTGAATTATTTACCTTCGAAGATTTGACGTTGTAAAAAAGGCTAATACGTTTGCTTGGCATGAGGGATTCCTAAATTCATCGAACGCAGGATAAATGAAACACCAGTATTGGATGTTGTGTAGAAAAGGAGGATTGAGATCACAGCAAATAATATGTATGAATTATATTGTTGACAATAATTCTAGTTAGAGATGATTACCAAATTCATTATTTTCAGATAGCCATATTTACAGTGCAGACTCAAATGTAGCAGTCAAGATTTAGCCAAAGTACAGTACCTCGCTACACAAGCAATACCCACAAACATGGACAGGTGCATTAATATGTATCTGTCCTTAGATCTGAAAGTCCGTTGAAGTGACAGACGATGAAAGTGTTGTACTCCGAAAAGAATTCCGTCAACATTGTATGTCTTCTATAAATCTTAAGCTAGGAAGCCTGACTTCGACATCTCTTGTTAACTTTAGACCCGAGCACCTGGAGAGACCCACCGCAGATCGCAATGAGATCGAAGCCATCCTTCACAGCAAGCAGCCTTCGAACAGTTCGAAAAAAGGAATAGAAAAAACCACAAGAGAACTGTCCCTTGCCCACCAAAGCATAAGAGACATTGGTTAACAAAACGTGTCACCGGGGTATGTGACATCGAGGACACACCGTCGTCCCATGCCCAAGAGGGTAGCCCGCTTCCTAAGGAGGCTGCTGCTCATGCAAGCATCGCGCGAGAAACCAGACAGGTAGCCGTGATAAATTGAACTCGTCTACGTCAAACGCCATTAGTGTGGCGTCTCCCGCGACCACTCTAGCATCCCTAATGTCAGAGGACTCCACCGTATCTCCAACGGCTTAGGAGGAATCAGGTGCTTCCTCGGTGCGTAGGGCAGTGCACCGGCAAACTGCATTTCACATGCATAATAATGAGTTCTTATAAATGCCAGTTGTTTGTTTATTTGGATCACTGTTTGTGATTAGATATCCAGTTCATTTTTTGTTATGTTATCAGAGCAATGAAAGAATAATTTTAACACGACTGTGTAAGCACGCACATTATAATACATACACAAACACACACACGCACACACAAATATATATATATATATATATATATATATATATATATATAAATGTGTATACATTATATAAATGTACGTATATATATATATATATATATATATATATATATATATATATATATATATATATATATAGTATATCTGAATATTTATAATATACATACACTTAAGTGTGTAGGGGGGTGCTTTGTATTATGATGGCCGTTGGTTGTAAAGTCGAAAAAGTGGCAATAATCATTACTGAATTTATCTATGTACCCGAGACAAACTTACACTATACCAGCCACTTCATACACCAATAAGAAGTCTCGTCTTACTGACAATACCAAATGCAGCTAGAATTGATTGTGGATAAGGAAACATTGAATGAAAGTCCTCTGCATAAAAAAATGAAGAATCCATTAAACATTTCATGAATTTCCCAGTCAAGCAATGCATTAAAAATTAAGAATTTGTATAAAAAAAAAAAAGCAATAGCACCCTGAATGGCGTAACAAACAGGCAGTAGCAACCTATCAGCACCCAATCTTAACAACAGCTTGAAATGCCCGACTGAAGGAGGGCGTCCTTCGACTGAAAAATACTGCGACTGCCAACGTACAACTGGCTTTGACAAAAATACTGCCTTCGGTCAAAAGTGATTATCTCTCTCTCTCTCTCTCTCTCTCTCTCTCTCTCTCTCTCTCTCTCCTCTCTCCCCTTCTTCTTCTTCATCTGCTCTGACAATAGCTGTTTTGTCCTACAGGAATCTTCTGATGCATGACTCTTTGGAAGCACCCATTATACTGCTTTTGTGCGTTTGTGTGCATACTTAATCGTACACGTACGCACACTCACAAACATTAACATTCCCACACATACAGTACATACTGTACATTCGCTAGTGCACGCGCGCACACACACATTTTATATACAAATATATATATATATATATATATATATATATATATATATATATATATATATATATATATATATATATATATATATATATACACACACAAGCATCTATGTGCAAATTGGCATGCAATTATGCACTTGTGTGCTTGTAACTATACAATATACAATGCTAGCCTTTTTTCTGTTGTATATATACACACATACATTCACAGAAATAAGAGTGAATACCTTTATTCTTGATAGCTCTATATATACGCATACATTAATGTACAACTATAAATTATTATTATTTTTATTCGGGGGGGGGGGGGGGGGAACTGTACATGTGGGCATCACATGTACTTGCAAGATCTTTGATCTTAGTAAATGATTTCAGCCCACTTTGGACTGCCAGCCAGCCCCTCCTAAGAACCTCATCATGACTGACAGAAAACAAGTCCGGACTTCCATATTTCATAGCGTTAATCGCTGGGACACCATTAGCGTTCCCAAAAAGGAACAGACGCACACATTTCTGGTTCAGCAGCCAATCCACTCCTTTTTTTTGTCCTCTTCTTTAACTTATCTTCTTTTGTATTTTACTTTATTGCCTTTATATCTTTTATCTCTTTTTCCTCAATTACAGTTTATCGCATTTACCTTACTTTTATTATTCCTTATTATTTTAGTACTGCGCTTCGTTATTCTAGTCTTCTATTGTCTTCACACTTTATATTCTACTCGAATCCTTCAGCTTACATAGATATTTACCTTTCTTTATAAACCTCTTCTTCACTCACTTTGCTTCCAATATTAATCGTCTTATTCCTTTCCAAGTCTTGTCAGGCAAAATATGTTTTTTATCCTTTCAACTCAAGAAAATTTCTTCGCTCCTTTTTATGTTTCCATTTTCATTTGCTCACTTTTAATCACCTCGTTGTTTCTTTGCTTTTCCATTATATTCTCCTCTTTGATTATTGTTACGTTATTTTCTCTATTTTCCTTCCGTTACCACGATACAAACCCATTACTTGATTACTTTACATGGAAAAATTACTTATTTTCTTGAGCCATGAATACGCCATAAGTATCCAAGGAAAAAAAATATCAGAACATGCATTATTGCAATGATAAAAAAGCGTATAAATGCAATGAAGCCAATGGATCGTGTGGGCATTTATGCATCCAGACATTGCATACGGCATGACATACATGCATTACATCTAATCAAATGCATTGTATGCTCACTTTCGCATGTCTCACGGCGCTTTGTTGCTCACCTGGTGGAATGCAAGGTATGAAAATTAACGTTAATACTGATTAACTTAATCTCTCTCTCTCTCTCTCTCTCTCTCTCTCTCTCTCTCTCTACATATATATATATATATATATATATAGATATATATATAGATATATATATATATATATATATATATATATATTTTTGGGCTCAAGCCATGTCGTCCTGATGGAAGTTCCTATAGGGTAGCTTCCTAGGGTATATTACAACTACGGCGATATTCCCAGAGAATTTACCTTAAGGTACCAGAATTCTAACTCCTGGAGCGAGTATCCCTCGTGAAAGGGATATCGCGACATATCAGAGGACGTATTCTAGACACGTCACATGGCAATCTACTACCTAAATAGAGATTCGTCTCGTAGGAGGGAGATTGACGAGATACGAATTCGGGAAGAAAAAGGGGGGAGCCGCTCCCAAGGCCTCCCAATCCCCCGATTCGTATGCGTGCCTGGCGCCAATCCTGGCGCCATCTGTATTCCTTTTTGCGTAGCTTAACAACTCGGTGTTTTTTTCCTGTTTTTCTCGCAAATCTTGGATTTATTCAGCTTTTCATGGCTTCTCCGTCTTCGTTGGCCTCGGATAAGTTGAGTATAGTGTCTGTTATGTATAAATGTAGGCTCTTGGTAAAATTTTGAGTGATTAATAGGATTAATCTTTGATACAAGAGCCGTAGCCTACCAGAGGTGTCCTGGACACTGTCACTCGCTAGGTATAAATTAGTTAGTCAGAGTGACATTCCTGGTTGTTTTGCTTAATAAATTTTAGCTATTTAGCTTTACATAGGATTTCCTTTCGTGCTTAGTATTATTTGGCGAAGTATTCGCCATTCTGGCCTACGCTAGGCCATGTAGCCTAGTCGTTTGGTCCTAGTACTTAATGCATGATTTTGGTTTTTCCGAGTGTAATTAAAAGTTTATTAAAGCTTTAGGCTATATTTTATACATTTTAGACTGTGTGGAATATTTCCAAGATTGTATACGTGAGAGTTTCGGTGAATTAGGTAATCGATTCTCTTGGTGCCTAGGTTAATTGCTTATGGAGCCTTAGTATACTTTATTATTCTCCCCGGTTGCTTTCTTTTCTTCGGAGAAGGTATGCAATCCCTTTCCCTCTGTTTAAGCCTTGGGCTTATCCCTAAGTGGTTTTTTCCGAATTTATTTTCGATAAAAACTATACTAGGGTGTTACTGTACCTTCCTGTTCCAGCAAAGTCTGGTTCAAAGAGGGACAGAACAACAGAGTTTTTTAGTCTGAGTCCGTGTTGTCTGGCTTGGGGCAGAGTTCCCCTCGCTGACCTAACACTTATAAAGGGAGCTTAGCTCCTTAGGTCACTATCGAAGGTTTCTGTAGTATGATTCCTCCTTTTGTGATCGACCAGACTAAGTCCTGTTGCTGTTCTTGGGGAGGATAAAATCTTCCCTTGGGAATAGCAACGCCTTCCTTGCTTTGGTGCTTTGGAAGCTGGCAAGTATTGCTGGCCCTTTCCCTTAGATCTCCCTTAGGCTAAGACAGAGTTCTTGGCTGCGGGTGATCTGTCACTAAAGCAAGGTTGGCAGGACCCTTTTGTCCCTTCCCCCTCTATCTCCGTAATGGCCTTGCCATTACTGTACTGTACCTTGCCGGCCGGCAGAGCTGGCTTGGCAGGGGTATTACTGTACTGTACGTCATTCTACTTCTGGACCTAGTATAGGTTGGGATATGGAATTGACTAAGGCCATTGCCGGCCGGCTGAGATGCTGGCCGGCAAGGGTCTTATGTTTTCGAGTGCTGCCCGGACCTCTCTTGGTCCCTCATCCATGCCTGCCGACAGAGCCGGACGGCATTGGTCAAGGAAGCCTGAATTAAGTTTCTCCCCTTCCTTATATGCACTCTTTCGGTTGCCGGGCTTGGGGGGTCGTGTACACTCTTATCCCGGCATCCATTCTATTTTCTTCTAGTGCTGTACCTGTCCCGGCTGCCGGCCTATGAGGCAGACAGCCGGGCAGGTGTAGTCTTCTGGTTCTTTTGCTGCCGGCTGGCATCGGTCTTGTACCTTTGCCGGCCGGCTTATGTCAGTCCTTGTCTGCCGGTCACCAAGAGTGTGGCCGGCAGCTAGGTACTACCTTGTGTAGTTACTGGCCGGCAGTCATTGCCGACCAACACTGGCTGTTGCTGGCCGGCAGCTACTGCCGCCGGCACAGGCATTTGAACCAGAAGGCTGCCGCCCTATAGCTGTTAAGTAGTATACTTTAAAGCTAATTGTGGTGTGTGCCGGCCGGCAAAGGCAGGCCGGCACACATCCTCCTATACTGTACTAGTATTCTTCTGTATAGCATATACAGTAAGAAGAAAACTATAGTAAAAGTTTAGGGTACAGCACTGTATCTTCTAACACTATTGTGTTTTTCTTGCACGGCCCTTTGCTGTTGCCCCTCAGACAGGAAGCAGAGTCTTCCCCGTCTATTATCCAGGATTTTAAAATCATTGCCTAGGTGTGAGCTCCACCTGTTTCCTCTGGAAACCTTGCATTGGTTACTCTAGTAGAGATAAACCAATTTTGATTTTATTATCTGGAAAGCTGCAACAATGGGTTGTGAGGGAAACACAAGTGTGTGTCTTTCATTTATGAATTGTTATGCTATACTATGCATATCTAGTGATACATAGTTCACTTGATACTCATGGAAATTTTTTTTTCTCTTTACAGGAGGACCCTCCGAAGTGCGGAAATGTTTTTCTGCAATGTCCGTAGCAGGAACCTCTGCGGACATGAGTGTTGTAGGAGACACGCAGCATGCGCTGTCTCCAAGGATGATCTCCAGTATTGGGACCCTCAGGTATGTACTGTATGCACTAACCTGATTACTGAGGCTTTTGATTCCCCTAGAACGGCGGAATCAAGGGATATAGCTAGGGAAAAGCTCCGTACTTGGGTAAGGGGCTTCAAGAAGAACACCTCTGGCCCTTATCTTCCTAGTGAGAAGATGAGGGCGTATCTTTTTCCCCAGGCATCAGCTGAAGCAGTGATTCCCCAGCCTCAAGAGGAGATCCCCCAAGACCTAGTCCAGGTGGACGAGGAAGTCGCAGATGCGATGCAAGACATCCAGTTGTGTGACAGGATGTCTGATGTGGACGAAGGTTTGGAAGAAGACCTCCTGGCAGAAGGTCAGGATCAAGTTCAAACCCCGGATGTCGCAGAGGATGGGGTCGACGAGGTGTCGGCTACTCCGGTTCAGATGCCGGAGCCCATCCCCTCAACATCCGCTGGTCTCCCAGTAGAACTGGGACAGGCCCTCTCTTCGATTGTTGGAATGATCCAACAAATGCAGAAGGAGAATCAGGAGAAGGCGGCTGCAATGGAACTGCGTATGCAGTCCCTAGCAGAATCACATGGGCCCCGGAAAAGGCTCAATGTGAAAGACCTTCCCATATGCTCAGATGCTAACCCATGGAGGTATGCTGAGCACATGCCAATGACGACTGGTAAGATCGTCATTTCGGATAAGCTGGGTTCAGTTCTCCTAGAGGAGGTAGAATTCTGGCCCAGCAAGGCATCATATCCGGACTGCTATGTCCGGCTGAGAAAAGAACCAGCTTCAAGGGAGGAGACAGAGCCGAAAGAGGTCATTATTATGGACCATGCTAAGGCTCAAGCCCTACTTTCATCCTCGATGAAAGAGAGGGGCTTCTCGAATTCGAAGGTAGCAGCATTGAGCAAGAAGCTCCCTTCTTTTGTGTCCTCTTCTGATAGAGCCTTCCCCTTTTTACAAAAAGGGTTTGCGGCTGTCCTAAAGGCAATCGAGGCCGGCAAGCCTTGCCCCTCCCTGGAGGAGTGTAAACCCTTGTCGCTGGCTCTGCCTATGGACCACAAGGACTGGAAGGATGTCCATCTGACATTCTCAGTGGGAAAGTTGGAGGCTGATATTGCCGGACGGCAATTCGGCGAGGACCTCCCCAAGTTGTCCGAATTTCTTTTACGAAGAGAGTTCGAGACAAAAGAAAGACTGGCTGCCTCAATGTCTCATCAGACTACTCTTGAGACGATGGCAAGTGACCCTAAGGTCCATGAAATGTTCATGGTTGTGGCTAAGTCTCACCTAGCCACAGTGACGAAGGACCTTTATGGCTTCGTCAAGGCAAGGAGAGCTTGCAGGGAGTTCGTGTTCACCGGGGCTTCGGTGAGACACGAGCCAAGGAAGTTAATATCCTCCAACATTTGGGGAAAAGACCTTTTCCCTACCGATGTGGTCAAAGAGGTTGTTGATAAGGCCGCCGTGGAGAATAGAAACCTTCTCCAGAAGTGGGGCCTGGCTATCAAAAGAAAATCTTCCCCGGATGAGGGTCCTCAACCAAAGAGGAAGAATATGAGGACTAGGCTACCGTCTCGACCAGCCAAGCCTTATAGACAGCAACAGCAACTGCAATTGCCTTTGCCTCCAGTGCCCCAGATGGTGGCACAAACCCCGACTACTTTTCAGTGGGTACCCCAGGCTGTGCCAGGTCAGTCAACCACATTCACCCCAACGTTCGAAGGACAGTCTTCTTCCTTTCGTGCAAAGCCTAGAGGAGCAGCCAGAGGCTCGTCTAGGCGCCCCTCAAGGGGAAGGGGATTCAGAGGTGGTCGTGGTCAGGGAGGCAAGACCTCAGGACGGCAGTCCAAGTGAAACGATACCGGTAGGAGGGAGACTAATGAAATTTTGGGATCGCTGGACCTTCGATCCCTGGGCCCAAAGCCTACTCAAGAATGGACTGGGTTGGAGCTGGTACAGCACTCCACCCCCATGCCTTCGGTTTTTCCAACACTCCACCCCCATTTTGGAGGAGTACGTTCAAGAACTGTTGGAGAAAAATGTGATCCGAAAGGTGAAGTCCATCAAATTCCAAGGGAGGCTGTTTTGTGTTCCCAAGAAAGACTCGGAAAAGCTCAGAGTCATTCTGGACTTGTCACCACTCAACAAGTTCATAGTGAATTGCAAATTCAAGATGCTAACACTGCAACACATAAGGACCTTACTGCCCAAGAGGGCATACTCAGTCTCTATAGACTTGTCAGACGCCTATTGGCACATCCCAATCAGCCGTCGACTCTCCCCCTACCTAGGGTTCAGGCTACAACGGAAACTGTACGCCTTCAGAGCCATGCCATTCGGGCTAAACATAGCCCCAAGGATTTTCACGAAGCTTGCGAGCGCAGCTCTCAAACAATTACGCCTAAAGGGAATTCAGGTAGTAGCCTACCTGGACGACTGGCTGGTGTGGGCAGCATCCGAGACCGAATGCTTACAAGCTTCCAGTCAGGTGATCCAGTTCCTAGAGTACCTAGGCTTCAAGATCAACAAGAAAAAGTCTCGACTTTCTCCATCCCAAAAGTTCCAGTGGCTGGGAATCCACTGGGACCTTTTGTCACACAGTTTCTCCATCCCAATGAAGAAAAGGAAGGAGATAGCGGGCTCTGTCAAGAGACTTCTAGATTCCAAAAGGATATCAAGACGCGAACAGGAGAGGGTACTAGGCTCTCTCCAGTTTGCTTCAGTGACAGACCCAGTGCTAAGAGCACAGCTAAAGGATGCAACCGGAGTTTGGAGAAGGTATGCATCAAACGCGCGAAGAGACCTGAGAAGACCAGTGCCGCCTCGGCTACGTACTCTTCTCAGACCTTGGTCCCAAGCCAGACATCTAAAGAAGTCGGTTCTTCTTCAGCCACCTCCCCCGTCGATGACGATTCACTCAGACGCCTCAAAGGAGGGATGGGGAGGTCACTCTCATCGGAAAAAAGTCCAGGGGACTTGGTCCAAGCTATTCAGGACCTTTCATATAAACTTTCTAGAAGCTATGGCAGTGCTCCTTACCTTAAAGAAAGTCTCCCCGCGTCACTCGATCCACATAAGATTGGTGACAGACAGCGAGGTGGTTGTGAGATGCTTGAATCGACAAGGGTCGAGGTCACCACCTCTCAACCAAGTGATGTTAGCCATTTTCCGATTGGCAGAAAAGAAGAAGTGGTACCTGTCGGCAGTTCACCTTCAAGGAGTCCGCAATGTGACAGCGGACGCTCTATCCAGGTTCACACCGATAGAGTCGGAATGGTCCTTAGACGCAGGATCATTTTCCTTCATTCTGAATCAAGTCCCAGAACTGCAAATAGACCTCTTTGCGACGAAAGACAACAAGAAGTTGCCCCTGTACGTGTCCCCGTACGAGGACCCCTTAGCGGAAGCAGTGGACGCAATGTCCCTCGACTGGAACAGGTGGTCCAGGATTTATCTGTTCCCTCCTCACAACCTTCTGTTGAGGGTCCTCAACAAACTGAGATCCTTCAAGGGGGGTAGCGGCAATAGTGGCCCACAAGTGGGCGAACAGTATGTGGTTCCCCTTGGCGTTGGAACTACAGATGAAGTTCGTGCCGCTACCACATCCAGTTCTGACCCAGCGAGTCCAGAAGTCGACTGTCTGCGCTTCATTACAGAAAACCCAGACCCTGCAGCTCATGATTTTCTCGCCCTAGCGGTGAGAAAGCGTTTCGGGATTTCAAGAGCTAGCATAGACTTCCTAGAGGAATACAAGTGCAAATCGACTAGAAGGCAATATGAGTCATCTTGGAGAAAGTGGGTGGCCTTTGTAAAGGCAAAGAATCCGCAGGAGATCTCAACAGACTTCTGCTTATCTTTCTTCATCCACCTCCATGGACAAGGATTGGCAGCTAACACGATTTCAGTATGTAAATCGGCTTTGATGAGACCCATTTTATTTGCCTTCCAGATCGACCTAGGTAACGAGATCTTTAATAAAGTTCCGAAAGCCTGCGCTAGGCTCAGACCTTCAGCACCTCCAAAGCCCATTTCATGGTCTTTAGACAAAGTTCTTCATTTCGCCTCCCTGTTGAGCAATGAAGAATGTGCGTTAAAGGATTTAACGCAAAAAGTTATTTTCCTATTTGCACTCGCGTCCGGGGCCAGGGTTAGTGAGATCGTAGCCCTC
>NC_090762.1:58975896-58980896 GCF_036898095.1 Palaemon carinicauda | reverse complement strand
TTTCGGGTGTACGGAGAGGAGTGGCGTGTGATCGTTAGTTAAAGTAACCGTGTCCCTCAAGTATCATGTAATAAATGTATGTAAATTTACTGCAGGAAATTACAGGCTATGTGTTAATCTCTCTCAGAGAGAGAGAGAGAGAGAGAGAGAGAGAGAGAGAGAGAGAGAGAGAGAGAGAGAGAGAGATTAGCACCATAACATCAGATCGAATGCCTAAAACAGATTTATATAAAAATTTTAATCTATATTAAAAAAAACATTTCAAAGATTAAAATTGATCATTGTATAAATAAACAACCAATCTCTCTCTCTCTCTCTCTCTCTCTCTCTCTCTCTCTCTGACAAAAACATGAACGAACACATGCACTAACAACACTCACGCACTCTTAGAATATCTTTCGTATTTACATCAAATGGAATATCGTCTTTTCGTCTTTGTCACAGTCATATACAAACACGATTACTATATATAGACAATAAAGTTTACACAAATAACACAGGAACTTTTAGGCGAGAATTATAATTTATCATAATCATAATATATACTTTGTATATGCATGCACACACACACACAAATATATATATATACATATATATATATATATATATATATATATATATATATATATATACAGTATATATATATATACATACATATGTATATGCATGCATGTATGTATGTATATAAGTGTGTATGTGTACACAGACAGACACACACACACACACACACACACACATATATATATATATATATATATATATATATATATATATATAAGACTATTAAATTAATAAATTTCAACTTTTTGGAATATAACTATTAAAACCAAATTTTCAAAAACCATCTTCCCCATCATCGAGGCTAAACCATGAACATGAACACAAATTAATAGACAATGATCTGTTACATAATAAGATTCAATTTATATTGCAAATACCATAACAATCCCATTAAAAAAATATGAATTATAATATTACTCATTTCAATGTAGCTTGGTTGTAATGAATATGGTCTAAGATGTGGAAGTTATTCTTTCAACCACCTTTCTGTCAAATCTTAATCTTTCAAGAAGCGAAAATAACATTCATTATACATATATATATATATATATATATATATATATATATATATATATATATATATATATATATATATATATATATACACTAGTGTACCCGAGCCGTCAAAACTGACGTCTAAATATTTATAAATATACACTCATACTCCCCGAAATTCAACCCTTCCCCCTGTCCTAACTGCAACCCTTTGGTTCTGCAATTTGTGGGAGTGTGTGGTCTCCGGGTATACCCCACAGGATAGCCCCCTCTCATCAGGGTATGACCACGCTCTCTCCACTCTGACCGTGGCTGGAAAGATATATATATATATATATATATATATATATATATATATATATATATATATATATATATATGCATATATATATATGTGTATGTGTGTGTATGTGTGTGTATAACGTGTGTGAGTTTGGGGTGGGGGGCAGCTAGGCAATTAACTGTTAAATTGAATTCAGCTAATTTGCGAGGTATTTGTGGTGCAAGTGGATTTGATAAGATGAAAAATTTGGTGGTACATTGAAGAAGCTGTAATGGGTTAATTTAAGTAAATGGGTGGGTCAAGACATTTTGAGGTGGCTTGGGCATGTGGTAAAAATGGACATATTAAGTTAATGGAGAGCGCTTTAGGGTAAGAGAAGAAGGGAAAGATAGGTTGGATAGGTGGCGAGTAAGACAGATTGGACAGGAAGGGGTCTTAATATCCAGGAAACACGAGTGATTACAAGAAAGGGTTAATGCTGCAGTGTGTTTAGGAAGTTAGACGTACTTATGATGAGCCTTCTATACTGGTGTATGAAACACCTAATGCTGATGAGTTTTAATTGAACAGTGGTATCATCCAATGTAGAGAAATTAAAGGACGAATGTGGCAGTGATCGTTGCGTTTACTTTACGCGTTAGCCATCCAACACAGGGGCAACCCAGAGCTAAAAACAAAGCTCTGCTAATGAGGCACCAATTATTGTTCTCTTTGCTAATTGTTTCTAAAACTTTAATAAATGTGAGGAATAAAAAAATAGTTATAAATACATGGGAGAGAACAGTAATCGGGTTGTGGCACTAAGTAGTCATATATTGACTAACTTCAATCCGAGCTATCTTTCCGAAGTCGAATGCCTGTCAATTTTCTTATTGTAAATAAAGATTAGCCGAGTCATAACATATAATCTATCTGACAAGGGCTGTCGACACAACAGGTTTTGTTGCCACTCATCAGGTAGTTTCACAATAGACAAATATTTTTTCCTGATGTTTATCGGCAATAAAGAGATACCCCACTGGTGACTAATAATACTTCTAATACCAACAAGATGTGGGTGGGATTCTATGTGGTTAAATTCATAACCAGTAGTAGTTCTTGGAGTAAACTTCTGAAAATCAATATAATGAAGCATTTGTTCAGCTTATTTCGAAAAGACAATTGATGTTGATATTTACATCTACAATTAACGAAATTTTCGTTGAAAGCATTTTCGGATACAACTCGACGGTGCACGTTGAATCTGCGTTTAGCCACCCCAACGCAGGACAACCAAACAGACAGCCAGACTAAATTTTTGACAGTACGGACTAGACTTAAACTTACCCATCTCCAATACCAAATACCCATGCCCTTGCTAATACTCATCAAACGTGTACTTCCCATTAATGTTGTCTAAAATAAAAAAATTAAAAAATAAACATTAGTATTACCAAGTATATCTTTGAAGCTTATTGCTCTCACAATTACATCATTATTTTTATAACAGTATTATCTGCACACATGTTTCTAATATGAGTAGAAATTGAACAACAAAACGTAAAAAATAGATTAATCTTATCGTAAAAGAAAATGATTGAAAATGGGTGAAGGAATTTCTAAGTTTGAACACAGTAATAATATATATTATCACATATCTAACCTATTTATTTACCTATATAAATATATAACTGTGGTTGATGAGGTATAAAAGGCTCCGTGGAGTCGATGGTCTGAAAAGTTTGGGTCCCCTTGGAGCATGTGATGTCCTAATAATTTCCGGTGCTATGCAGAAATCCCTTGATTATGCTCGGGAATTTCATATGATTGGCCTTGATTTTAGTGCTGCCTTTGACCATGTCAATCATGAGGCCATTGTGTTCTTCAAACTTGAACATATGAGAGTAGGTGGGTCTTTTCTTAACATTATCATTGAATTTTTAAGTAATAGATTGCAGAGTGGTTGTTGATGAGCACCATAATGACTATAGAAATGTTATATCTAGTGTTCTTCAAGATAGTGTAATTGGCCCGTTATTTTTCATAATACATGCGTATGATATGTGGTGTGGCCTATAAAAAAAGATCGTTGCATATGCAGATGATGCTACTCTCTTTGCATCAATTCCCTCTCCAGAATAAAGACCTATGGTTGCAGAATCCCTTAATTAGGATCTAGCTATAATTAGTGATCAGTGCAAATTATGGGGCATGAAGTTATTGTAAGTAGATCGAGGACAGTGGCTCTTGCAGATCTTTGCAGTGACGATATCTCTTTAAATATATACAAATAATTTAAAAGCTTACATGTGATTTTGATTGCAAATTCCTTTCAGAGAAACACATTTGGTTTGTTTCTTCCTCAATTGCACAAAAAAATTGAGTTATTGAGAAAGTCTTTTAAGATTTTCACTCATCAGACTCTCATTAGGAAATGATTTAATTCATTCATTCTAAATTTTTTCGAAAATCGTTCGCCTGTCTGGTTTTCAGCTAACTCTCATCTTTATTTGTTGGATAAAAACTTGCGGTCTATTAAATTTCTTATTCCTGATTTGAATATTACTATCAGACACCATCGTTCAGCTAATTCTATATGCATGTTTTATATAATTTTTCTTAACTCAGATCATCCATAGCATCAAGATCTTCCCAGACTGGACCCTCCTGTACGTAGTACTAGGTATGCAGTTAATTATAAGTCATGCCTTCTCCATCATAAGGCTCAATGCTATACAGTATTCAAGAAGTTTTATTCCAGTTGTAATCAGATTGTGGAACGATCTTCCTAATCATGCAGTTGAATAGTGGAACTTGAAAAGTTCAAAATTTTGTAAATGTTATTTCTGTTGATCATTTTGGTATAACTCTCGTTTTATAGTTTATATAATCTATCTCAACGATATTTTGTACTTGTTATTCATTGCTTATATAAAGTATAATTTATTTGTTATTTCCTTCCCTCACTAGGCAACTTTCCCCGTTGGAGCCCTTGGGCTTGTATTATTCTGCTTTCCCGTCCAGGGTTGTAACTTGGCTAATAATAATAATAATAATAATAATAATAATAATAATAATAATAATAATGATAATAATAATAATAGTTTGATACTACTACCAGCTAAGGCTTTGACCTTTTTGGTGAGGTACTATCCGGTGTACAAGCAACTCGGCACTTTTTTTTCCTATGCATCGTAATATCTTCGGTGAATAAACCCTAACAGGCAAGTTGAGCATATTTCATGAGGGAAATTTCAAGATGCCTAAAATTTCCTTCGTAAATGTTAAATGAATGGGGGTAATTTTACGATGGGAATTTAGCTCTATTAAAGATCTCTAGTTCTATAAGACACGTCACCAGGGGTTATCAAACTAGTATGTCCCACGCACCCTTTTCACCATCTGTCAGAATGTCATTTCCCCTCCTTTGAAAGGAGATTGACTGCCTCGAATTGTACAATTCAATTAACATGCATATAATAAAAAAAGGCTTTTATTTATTCTATATTAGTATATAAGCTGCGCATTTAAAATTTTACATGGATTATTTCTATAGTCCTCCCTGGGGAGCTCAAACGCAATAAAAAATCAACATTCTAAGTTTGAGTTTGGCAATCTGTAGTTCCAGTTCCCCACTCCCCTGCAAACCTGATATTCCCATTGGTTGAGAACTTCTGACTTG
>NC_090762.1:58953396-58973396 GCF_036898095.1 Palaemon carinicauda | reverse complement strand
TAGTTAACCCTTTGAGAGAAAAAGAATTGTTTAGTGATCTTAGTGTTGGCAGGTGTACAGTATGAGGACAGAGTAGAATCTGTAATGAATAGGCCAGACTATTCGGTGTATGTGAACCGTAACCAGAGAGATGGACCTAATGTAGTACTGTCTGGCCAGTCAAAGAACCCCATCACTCTCTAGCGGTAGTATCTCAACGGGTGGCTCGTCCCCTGGCCAACCTACTACCTATAAGAAAGATTACTCGAGTGCCATAAGTGGATGAGATCATGATGAGGGGTAGATGTAGATGGGTTGATAATGCTCTTCACTTCCCAAGAGAGATTAGTTCACCAAACATTCATCTGGGCTCCACAAGGCACCAGAAGAGTTGGAAGACACAGGTATACATGGCTGAGGACTATAAAGCGCCAAGTAGGAGATGATGAATGGAGAAGTATTGAATTAAAAGCTCAAGATAAAGATGACTGGCAAAATCTGAGGCCCTCTGCATCAATAGGCGTAGGAGGAGATGATGATGATGATGATGATGATGATGATTAATATTATTATAAGATAGCTCCCGTGTCTGGAAACCAAAATACAATATAATATATATTACGACTGGCAAGCTATACAACCTCTCGGGTTCCAAACTCACCTGTTTGTTTTTACATTAAATCTATAACACCTGGAAATATTAACACCCGAGCTCTGAGACAGTTAGGCAACTCCCAGACAGTAACACATAAAATACTGAATATCCAAAGGTCTCTTAAATACACTCAAACAAAATTGGGTAATTATTCTTAATAATCATTCCAACAACTCTTACCTCGATTCTTTACGGGATACGAGCGAATACCAATTTAAACACTGGTGTTGGAAAAATACATTCCACAAAAATAAATATAATCTATATGAATTAAAACACTTTGAAAGAAATTACAAAAACAAATAAATCACTCGAAATATTAAGTCTGAACAAAACTTAGATTAAGACAAAAATGTTACGATCTGAAAACTATATAATCACTTGACTTGAAATATCAAATCTGAATCACCCTTAGACTAAGAAAAAAGAAATAATACTTATGAAAATTATAAAATCACTTATTTCACTTGAAATTAAATCTGAATACAATAGCTAAGTTTGATACTTAATGATAATAGATAACCAGATCACGATACAAATGCCTTTCACCTTACTACAGGGCCATTTACAAAAGGTCTAAGAGAATTTTCATAAACACTCACTACGTTTACAAAAACCCATCACACCAAACCTTTGAAATTTCACAGAACACTTTTAAAACAATACACTGGACTGAGAGAGAGAGGGGGGATGGCTATAACTTAAGGCTGAAATTCTCTATCTGATCTATGCATGCCTGGGATTGCCTTTATATGAAACTTAGCTACTTCCAGAACATTCCAGGACTGAGATCTGGTAGCTTGGGGGCTGGCCTATGGGTGTCAGAATTACCTATTGCTCTCTTGAACGCGTACCCTTGCAACGTGAGACAGCTCTTTCTCTAAGCTAGCTCAGCCCACTCCTTGTCCTCGAAATACAAAAAGATAAGATCTAACGCTAGGATTTTCGGGAATATTCCGAAGCACATGGCAGACAAAAGAATTTACATAAAAACAAATAAATCACTCAAAATATTAAGTCAGAACAAAACTTAGATTAAAACAAAAAATGTTACGATCTGAAAACTATATAATCACTTGACTTGAAATATCAAATCTGAATCACCCTTAGACTAAGAAAAAAGAAATAATACTTATGAAAATTATAAAATCACTTATTTCACTTGAAATTAAATCTGAATACAATAGCTAAGTTTGATACTTAATGATAATAGATAACCAGATCACGATACAAATGCCTTTCACCTTACTACAGGGCCATTTACAAAAGGTCTAAGAGAATTTTCATAAACACTCACTACGTTTACAAAAACCCATCACACCAAACCTTTGAAATTTCACAGAACACTTTTAAAACAATACACTGGACTGAGAGAGAGAGGGGGGATGGCTATAACTTAAGGCTGAAATTCTCTATCTGATCTATGCATGCCTGGGATTGCCTTTATATGAAACTTAGCTACTTCCAGAACATTCCAGGACTGAGATCTGGTAGCTTGGGGGCTGGCCTATGGGTGTCAGAATTACCTATTGCTCTCTTGAACGCGTACCCTTGCAACGTGAGACAGCTCTTTCTCTAAGCTAGCTCAGCCCACTCCTTGTCCTCGAAATACAAAAAGATAAGATCTAACGCTAGGATTTTCGGGAATATTCCGAAGCACATGGCAGACAAAAGAATTTACATAAAAACAAATAAATCACTCAAAATATTAAGTCAGAACAAAACTTAGATTAAAACAAAAAATGTTACGATCTGAAAATTATATAATCACTTGACTTGAAATATCAAATCTGAATCAACCTTAGACTAAGAAAAAAGAAATAATACTTATGAAAATTATAAAATCACTTATTTCACTTGAAATTAAATCTGAATACATTAGCTAAGTTTGATACTTAATGATAATAGATAACCAGATCACGATACAAATGCCTATCACCTTACTACAGGGCCATTTACAAAAGGTCTAAGAGAATTTTCATAAACACTCACTACATTTACAAAAACCCATCACACCAAACCTTTGAAATTTCACTGAACACTTTTAAAACAATACACTGGACTGAGAGAGAGAGAGAGAGAGAGGGGGGATGGCTATAACTTAAGGCTGAAATTCTCTATCTGATCTATGAAACTTAGCTACTTCCAGAACATTCCAGGACCGAGTTCTGGTAGCTTGGAGGCTGGCCTATGGGCGTCATAATTACCAAGTATTGCTCTCTCGAACGCGTACCCACGCAACGTGAGACAGCTCTTTCTCTAAGCTAGCTCAGCCCACCCCTTGTCCTCGATATACAAAAAGATAAGTTCTAACGCTAGGATTTTCGGGAATATTCCGAAGCACATGGCAGACAAAAGAATTGTGTATTCTCTCTCTAATATGACGTAATACCTCATAAAAATAAAAATAAAACATTTACACAAGCCCTTGTTCCTATCTCGTATAGTCCCATAACACTCTCAAATACTTACATAAGCCTTTGTAAAAAAATTACGTGAAACGAAAATTCTTAAAAATAACAAAGTAACATATACTGACTTGAATAAAGAACACAGTGAAATTAAGGATAAAAATCTTACATAATTTACATAATAAACTAGGGGAGAGGTACTCATCTCAAGAGCTGACTTTTCACCTCTGCAATACACATGTGAAAACATAAATAAAATACATGAATAATCTACTGTATTTACTCTACACTAGACAGGCTTCGTAAGATAGCTCCCCCACAAAAAAGATTATTTATTCCGGGCCTCAATCTATCGATTCAGCCCGAGATAAATAATCTGCAACCACGTTATCTTTACCTGATATATGCTTTATATTAATACAATATGGTTGCAAACATAATGACCACCTAGTTAACCTTAGATCATTATTTTTCATCTTATTCACAAAAGTTAAAGGATTATGATCCGAATACACTATAATCTCTTCATTTTGTGGTCGATTCACATAGACCTCAAACTTGTTTATTACTGTAACTAACGCTAGTAGTTCCTTTACAACTGTTGAGTAGGCTTGCTGATGTTTCTTCAGCTTCGACGACATAAAACAAACAGGGTGAAGAATTCCTTCCTCGCCTTCTTGCGATAAAACAGCTCCAATCCCGTTACCCGATGCATCCACTTGGCTTAGGAATTTCTTTATAGAATGAAGTGCTCGCAGTCATCGGTTTCGACGTTAATATGGCCCTTATCCTGTCGAATGATTCTTGGCACTCGTTGGTCCATACAAATTTTTTCTTGGGGCTAGTCAAACCCTCAAAGATGCGACTACAGTTGACAAGTTCAGGCAAAAAGGTCGGGAGAATCCTGCCATCCCTAAAAAGCGTTGTAACTGCTTCCTCGTTGAAGAGAATGATGCTTTCCTTATTCCTTCGATGTTAGAGGCTACCGGGGCGATTAGTCCTCTTCCTACTTCAAATCCCAAATACCGAACTGTTGTCTTTCCAAATTCGCTCTTCTCCAGGTTAATTGTCAGGTATGCTCGTCGCAGCTTTTGAAATGCCTCTTCAGCATTCGGAGATGTTCTTCCTAGGTCGATGAATATACCACAAGATCATCAAGATATATGCCTCCTACTCCTATCGATCCTAGAACGTTATCCATCACACTTTGAAAAGTAGCGGGGGCATTCATTAGACCAAATGGCATGACAGTATATTGATATAACCCAAACGAGGTTATAAAAGCTGATAACAATTTTGCATCGTCGTCCAAAGGAATTTAATAATAGCCTTTCAACAAGTTGATCTTGGAGATGAACCTCACTTGTCCGATATTGTCGAGTAGTTGGTCAATGGGCGGCAATGGATAATTATCAGCCACACTGATCAAGTTTAACTTTCGGTAGTCCGCACACATAAAAGATCTGTCCAGTTTTTTCACGAGCAAGCATGAGGAACTGTGAGGGTTAGAACTTTGTTCGGTTAATCCGTTTTGTAACAAATAGTCTACTTCTTTTCTCATGACTTCTCAGTGATACGGCAACAGTCTATAGGAGCATTTTTTAAATGGCCTTTCCGTTGTTTTGAGGTGTATCTCATGCTTTGTCAGGTTGGTTCGTTTTGGGACGTTCGAGACAATTTCATGGAAACTTCTACTTAATCGACCTAATTCCAATTGTTGCTTCTGGTTCAAATAAGTTAATTTCCCTCCCAAATTCCGAATGGTAGACAAATTAATCACTTTGCTTACTGCACCTACCTCATATCCATCGTCGTCTTCCGTGGATGGTATGATTTACGCCATACACACTTGTGAAGCTTCGGTCTCGTTTTCACATAAGTAGGGTTTCAATGGGTAAACGTGTACTTTCCTCTGACTTTTCCTTCTTCCTGAGGTTTCGATAACGTAGGTCACATCACTGACCTTCTCCAAAATCTTGAATGGTCCTTGGAAATTGTTGGCGAGTAGGAATCTCCTTATCGGCAAGAATACCAATACCTTTTGTCCTACCGAAAACTGTCTGTCCTTACTTTTCATTTCGAGCCTTTTCTTCATTTTCTCTTGAATCATCTAAAGGTTTTCTAGGGAAAGTTTCCTATCCCGCCGATCCTTTTCCTCAAATTCTTGACATAGTCTCCATCTGTTTCCTCTCGATCCTTCCATTTTTCTGTTAACATTTTAATCTGTCCTCGCACTTCTCGTCCAAATACTATTTCATTCGGGCTACATCCCATGCTTTCTTGATAAGCATTACGTACCTCAAATAACATCAATGGTAGTCCGATGTCCCTTCGTTCCCAGTTTCATTGCAAAACTTCATTAACATACTTTTCAAAGTTTGATGAAACCTCTCTCATGCAACTTGAGTCTCCTGATGTTAAGCAGTTGATAGTAGTTGTTTCACATCCAACAGTTTCATTACGTCCTGAAACAATTTTTACGTGAAATTCGTACCTCAGTCACATTGAACGATTTCCGGAATACCAAACTTATTGAAAAGGTCTAGTAACTTCTCGGCGTTTATTTTGGCACTGGTGTTCCTGACAGGTATGGCTTCGGGGTATCTTGTCACTAGACACATCATGATTAACATATCGTGACCTTTTTTCCTCCTTGGTAAAGGTCCCACTATGTCGATCATTACTTTGCTAAAGAGTTCTCCTCGCACTTCTATCGGGTGTAAGGGAGCTTTCTTAATGTACTCGTTCGGCTTTCCAGCCATCTGACATATGTGACATGCATGGCAAAACTGGCTCATGTCCTTATACATGCCAGGCCAGAAAAAGTGTTTCATAATCTTCTCCGTTATCTTCCTTATCCCCATATGTCGCGTCCCGTGCGCTACATGGATCCCGTCTTCTCAACAGTGCGGGAGTTAATATCTGACGATATATCCCCCATTCGGCATTCCCGGGGTGTATTGGCGGGTCTATGCTTCCTTATAAGCAACCAGTCCTTAAGATAATAACAGGTCGGAGACTGCTGTGCCTCCCTCTCGTCCGCCACACGGAACAATAAGTCTGTTAACGTTGCATTCTTCCGTTGCAATCCTATCAGCCTTTTCCTACTCTCTTGTCATACTTCTAACAGTGAGTTTTCTATTTCTTCCAGGTCCATTTTTTCTTGGTTTTCTTGTCCACTTGTCTGTCCACTTCTCCTCTTGCGTACCATCAAGGGAATCCTCTTCTTTGGAAAACAAATCTTCCAAGTTCATTGCTCCTTCAATTTCTTTTCTTCATTTTCCACAGACACTTTCTTCGTCATACTTCTAATCATCACACAGTTATGGGTAGTCCTTCTCTACTTCAGTCGTAGGACTATACTTCAATGGTTTCTCCGTTACAATGGGAGAGGGCACAAACGGCTTTCCACCAACCTCATTACCCAGCAGGACGTCTACTTCTTCGACAGCCAATGAATCCTTTACTGCAAATTCAAAATTACCCGTCACCAACTTGCATGACAGTTTCAAACGGCAAATATGGGTAATTTCTTCACCTCCTATTCCCTTCAAAATAACCGAGTCTCCTATGAGAGACTATTCCACAAACGGGTGTACTCGTACCACCACACTATGGTTACAACCTGTTTCGCACACTATTCTGACCGGTGTTCTCACTCTTGTCTATTGCTGCTAACATACTTTCATAAATATATGGTTTAAAGGTATCCAACTTGTTTGGGTTTGTCCTGTTCGTCGTGTAAACGTTGGCTGATTTATTTTCCTTTTCGACCTTTACCGTTTGTTTCTTCGTCTTCAAATTCTGTGAAGTCAAATCATCCTTAATCACTTGGGCAACTGCTTTCGGTTGGTTTGACCAACATTCCTTACTGAAACACTAAAAACAGACAATATCTACCTTCAGCACATCTTTCACGATACTTGAAGGAGGACGATTAGACGATTGTTGCTGTGATACTATCACATTCTGCTTAGGAACAGTACCCATGCTACTTCCACTGTAACTGTTGAACTTGTTCACGTAGTTATTACTGAACTGGTTTCCATGGTTCAGCGGATACTTGACACTTGGTCGGAACGATGGTTGAAACTTCATGCCCGAGGAGGGTTTACAACTGATAATATTATAACCTTCTCTCAGCGAAACCTTCCACGTTACTAAGGGCCATTTTCAAAAGCTCCAAGAGAATTTTTATAAATACTCACTACGTTTATGAAAACCCATCACACCAAAACTTAGAAATTTCATCAAAAACTTTTAAAACAATACACTGGGCTGAGAGGGAGAGGGGAAGATGGCTGGGACTTGAAGCTGGATTTCTCTATCTGATCTATGCACTCCTGGGGTCGCCTTTATTTGAAACTTGAATACTTTCAGAACATTCCAGGACCGACCCTTTGACCTCGAAATAAATAAAAAGATAAGATCTAACGCTAGGATTTTTGGGAATCTTCCAAAGCACATGGCAGACAAAAGAATTGCGTATTTTATCTCACACGACGCAATACTTCATAAATTATAAAAAAAACATTTACATAAGCCCTTGTTCCTATCTCGTATGGTCACATAACACTCTCAGACAGATTATGTAAAACTTCATAACAAAATTATGTGAAATAAAAAGTTAATTCTTAAAAATAGCGTAAATTTACACATACTGATTGAATAAGGAATACAATGAAATTAATAATGAAAGTCTTACGCAATTCACATAATAAACTTATACCTACACGAGAGGAACTCATCTTGAGATCTGGCTTTTCACCTCTGCAATCCGCATGTGAAAACATGAATAAAATACATGAATAATCTACTGTATTTACCCTACACTAGACCAGCTTCATAAGAATATATCATATATATATATATATATATATATATATATATATATATATATATATATATATATATATATATAAAACGGATTTTGAGCGAAGCGAAAAATCTAGTTTTGGGTGAGATAGCCATGACGTCTTGATGGAAGGTTCCTTCAGTGGCTTCCTGAGGGTATATATGACTACAGTAGATATTCCCAGAGAATTAAACTAAAGGTTTCACAGAATTCTAACTTCTGGCGCGAGTACCCATAAGGTTTCCTTTTAGGATATCGTATAATAACAGGGTACGTATGCTTGACACGCCACATAGCTATCTGCACCCCACATAGCGTTTACACTTCGAGAGGGAAGTGTGACAAGTATCAGGAGGAGCCGTTACAAAACTCTCCTCCTGCGTTACTGTTACGGTACCTAGCAATGTAAACAAACGGCCGCTATAGCTGGCCGCCATCTTGGTTTACGTCACATCCGCACGCTTCATTCCTGATTCTATCCAGCGTAACTGTCAGCCTCCATGATACAATAAGAAAGGGAGGGGCCTGACAGGCCAGAATAGAGAACGAGGGCGGGTCCATCAGGACGTCATGGCTATCTCACCCAAAAATAGATTTTTCGCTTCGCTCAAAATCCGTTTTTTGGGCTCAAGCCATAACGTCCTAATGGAAGTGTACCAGAGAATTAGTGTATCATGGATTTTCCCTGTTTCGGTAGTGCCTTCTACTTCAAACAATATTCTTTTGGTTTGATGACCTTAGAGACCGTGACATCTCCATTACATGTCGCTACCAATGGCATAAACTATGATGTGGCTTCCTCCTCCCCTGGCAGGGAAGTCCTGTTTGGACGATAGGGGCAAATAAAACTCAGTAACAGTAGTATATTTCATATAGAGGGGCGAAATAAGACGCGTATGGTAGCGAAAATTCTATTTTATTCAAGAAAATATTCGCAATAATATGAAATAAGATAAATAATCTAAATAAAATTATTGAATAATAAACATAGATTAATGACTACATAAGACAAGGGTGTGGAATCTGAAAGGAAAACTTGTCATTACACACATGGGTTCCAAAGGAACTAAAAGTCTTTTAAGTCATAATACACTTCATGTCCGAATAAACATGTGGCACACGTGTTCAAATCTATGTTACTTCATCCTGTAGAAGAACAGTCTTTCATGCCACTAAATGGCACTTAAAATCACTATGTATCGCACTATGGTCAACACTAGCACCCGTTGAGTTAAGAGTCCCGAAATAACTCACTGTCCTACGCAGCACTAAGCAGCAGGTTTCAACACACTACCTGCGGCTACCATGAATCTTTTCACTTCGTGCACCTGCTTCGCATAGTGTTTAAAGAACACTCTTGAGGATTTCCAGCCTGTGAAGGATGAAAGGCTTTCGAAATCCATTCCTTGGAAAAAGTTTAGGGAAGAGGCGACTTTTCTAGGATCATGACCTGCGGGTGTACTGTCAGGATTTGCTCTGCGAATAAAGTAGGTGATTTTCGCCCTTAGTTGTTTAAGTGACAAATCACTACCCGATGTTTCTCCTTTAAAGAGTTGTCCTCCGCCAAAGTCTGAAGTTCTTCGAAGATAGACCTTTAGACTCTCCACTGGGCATAGAGAGACATCTTCCTTCAGAGGGCAGATTCTCCATGGACCCCACCTCTTAGTAGGGAGTTCATTCTTAGAGAGAAACGTTGGGTCAGGGAAGAGGGTAAGTTCCCTTGTTTCGGCGAACTGTATCTGGCCCTCTTCCCTAGATAAAGCCACTATTTCACTGACTCGTGCTCCCGAGGCGAGAGCAAAAAGGAAAATCACTTTTTGAGTCAAGCCTTTCAGAGGGCAAGATTCATTGTCCACGCTAGCGGCAAAATGGAGCACCTTATCCAGAGACCAGGAGATGGGTCTCGACGGGGGGGGGGGGGGGGGGGGTGCAGGACGGAGTCTAGCACATGCCTTCGGAAGTTTGTTAAAGATTTCGTTGGACAGGTCTATCTGGAAGACATACAGTAGTGGTCTTGCCAAGGCCGATTTACAAGTGGAAATCGTGTTGGCTGCTAAGCCTTGTCCATGAAGGTGAATGAAAAAGGACATACAGAAATCTATGGTTATTTCCGTAGGATTCTTTGCCTTGACGAAGGATACCCACTTCTTCCAGGATGACTCACATTGCCTTCTGGTAGACTTTGTTTTGTATTCCTCTAAGAAGTCTAAACATTTCCTCGAGATTCCAAACCTTTTCTTTACGGCTAGAGAGAGAAAATCATGAGATGAAGGTGTCTGGTTTTCCTTGATGAAGCGAAGACAGTCGACTTCTGAACCTGCTGGGAGAGAACTGGGTCCGGCAGAGGGATCAGCTTGGGCTGTTGCTCCAGGACTAGAAGGAACCAGTTGCTCTGGGTCCACTTGGGAGCCACTAGGGCTGCTGTTCCCTTGAAGGTTCTCAGTTTGGAGAGGACTTTCAGCAGAAGGTTGGGTGGAGGGAACAGGTAAATCTTGGACCATCTGTTCCAATCCAGGGACATGGCGTCCACCGCTTCCGCTTTGGGGTCCTCGTATGGAGTCAAGTATAGAGGAAGATGGTTGTTGTCGCTCGTCGCGAAGAGGTCGATCTGCAGTTCCGGGACTTGACGGGAGATGAAGGAGAATGATCTTGCGTCTAGAGACCATTCCGACTCTATGGGGCTTGTCCTCGATAGAGCGTCCGCTGTCACACTGCGGAATCTTTGTAAGTGAACTGCTGAGACGTGCCATTTCTTCCTGTCCACTAGGCGGAAGATGGGTAACAGCACCTGGTTGAGTTGGGGCAATTGTGAGCCCTGACGGTTGAGACATCTGACCACAACGGCGCTGTCCAGAGTAAGACGGATGTGGATCGAAGGACGAGGAGACAGTTTCTTCAGAGTGAGAAGAACCGCCATGGCCTCCAAGATGTTGATGTGGAATGTCTTGAATAGGGGAGACCATGTTTCTTGAACTTGTCGCTGGTGGGAGTGGCCTCCCCATCCTTCTAGCGAGGCATCCGTGGGGATGATGACCAACGGAGGTGGTGGTTGAAGAGGAACTGATCTTTTCAGGTTCTTTGCCTCCGACCACAGCTTGAGGAGTGAGCAAAGCCTGGTTGGCAGAGGTCTCTTGAGATCTCTTCGAGCGATGGATGCGTTTCATCTCCAGACTCCCGATGCATCTTTTAGATGTGCTCGTAGCACTGGGTCTGTCATTGAGGCGAACTGTAGGGAGCCGAGCACTCGTTCCTGTTGTCGTCTTGAAATCCGTTTGGATTTTAGAAGTCTCTTGACAGATCCGGCTATTTCCTTCCTTTTCTTCAGAGGGATGAAAAGATGGTGTGACTGAAGGCTCCAATGGATTCCCAACCATTGAAACTTCTGAGCTGGAGACAGTCGAGACTTTTTGGTATTGATTTTGAAACCCAGATGTTCCAGGAACTGGGTCACCTTTCTGCAGGCACGCGAGCATTCTTCTGACGATGTCGCCCAGACCAGCCAATTGTCTAGGTAAGCCATCACCTGGATGCCTTGAAGGCGTAGCTGTTGGAGGATCGTGTCTGCGAGCTTCGTGAAAATTCTTGGGGCCACGTTGAATCCGAAGGGCATAGCCCTGAAGGTGTATTGTCTTCTTTGAAGCTTGAATCCTAGGTAGGAGGAAGCCAGGTGATTCATTGGAATGTGCCAGTATGCGTCCGCCAGGTCTATTGAGACCGTATAAGCCTTGTGAGGCAGTAGGGATCTTATCTGTTGAAGAGTCAGCATCTTGAATTTGTTGTTCGCAATGAACTTGTTGAGAGGGGACAAGTCCAGAATGACTGAGTTTGTCCAAGTTTTTCTAGGGAACACAAAACAGTCTTCCCTGAAACCTGGTAGACTTTACCCTCTTGATCACCTTCTTGTTCAAGAGTTCTCGGACATATTCTTCCAGGATGGGGGTTGAGGGTTGGAAGAATTGGTGGAAGACTGGAAGTGGTTTTATCCAGCTCCACCCTAGTCCCTTCTTGACGATGTGCTGTGGGCCCAAGGATCAAAGGTCCAACGATCCTGGAAGAGGCGGAGTCTTCCTCCCACAGTAAGCACTTCATTGCTTCTGGTTTCCCGAGGGTTTACCACCTCGGCTGCTTGCTTCCCTTCCTCCTCTCCCTCTGGATGGACGACGAGAGGAGTCCTTGCCGGAGCCTCTGCCTCTGGGGTGAAAGGTAGTGGATTGTCTTTCGTAGGCAGGGGTGAAGAATGGTGACTGGGCCACCACCGGCTGAGGGACCAGCTGAAATGTCTGCTGTGGTTGAGCCACTAGCTGGGGAGTAGCGGGTGCCGGAAACTGGCGTTTGGCCTGACGCTGCTGGGGTCGGGGCTTGTTGAACTTTTTCTTAGGCTGTGGACCCTCATCCTGAGAAAATTTCCTCTTTCGGGACATGCCCATATTATTGAGAAGGTTCCGATTCTCAGTGGCGGCTTTGTCCGCAATCTCTTTCACCAGGTCTACTGGAAAGAGGTATTTGCCCCAGATGTTGGAGGAGATCAGTTTCCGGGGTTCGTGTTTAACGGTGGCATCCGCAAACACGAACTCTCTACAGGCTCTTCGGGCCTTGATGAAGCTGTACAAGTCCTTCAACAAGGTCACAAGGTGGGTCTTTGCAAGAACCATGTAGTGGTCCGGGACCCGAGTGTCGCCGGCCATTGTCTCAAGTTGTACTTGAAGAGACAGAGAGGCGACCAGCCTCTCTTTCGTGTCCTGTTCCCGACGCAAGAGATAGTCGGTGAGCTTGGGTAGGTCTTCATTAAACTGACGTCCAGCGACGTCAGCCTCCAGCTTTCCACCCGTGAAGGTAAGCTGGATGTCCTTCCAGCTTTTATCATCGGGAGGTAGGGCGAGGGAGAGAGGCCTACATTCCTCCAATGTAGGGCAGGGTTTTCCTTCCTCCACCGCCTTTAACACGGAATTCAGGGCCTTTTCCGCGAAGGGAAAGACCATGGTGGGAGGAACAAGAAAGGACGGGTGTTTCTTGCTCAGTGCCGGCATTTTGGAGTATGTATATCCTCTGCTCTTGAGGCAGTCAGCCAGCATAGCTTGAGCCTTGGCGTGGTCAAGCACTATGACCTCCTTAGGCTCGGTCTCCTCCTTGGAGACTGGTTCGGACTTGAGACCGATGTAACAGTCCGGGTAGGTGTCAAAACTAGGGTAGAACTCCACCTCTTCAAGGGGGACGGCACCTAGCTTATCGTTGATGAAGATGCGTCCAGTCGTGATTGGCAGTTGTTTTGCATGCCTCCAGGGATTGGTCACTGAGCAGGGGGAAGATCTTTGACGGAGATCTTCTTTGGCTGCTTCTTAAAGGTCATAAGCTCCCTCTTGAGGTCCACATGCCCCTTGTGGAACTTCTCGTCCAGGAATGCCACCAGAGCTTGGATGGTATCCTGGGTGCCCGGTACCACAGGTATCATGGTGGCAGATGTAGAGGGGACGGGTTCAGAGACCACGACGGAAGTCCCGGAGGGCGCACAGGCGACCTCGTCCTCAGAATCAGGGGCTTCCACCTGATCCTCTTCCTCTTCTTGACCCTCCGTCATGAGGGTCCTTTCGGTGTTTTCGGACGCATCCGACATCCTCTCAACCTCATCGAGACGACACTCTTGGAGAGCGGCCGCAACATCCGGTTCGACCGTTAGTTGGATGCAGGGGATCTCATCCTTAGAGATAACGGCATCAGCAGATACCTTAGGGAAGAGCATGGCTCTCATCTTCTCACTTGGGAGATAGGGGCCCGTGGAGTTTTTCTGAAACCTGTGCACCCACTTGCGCAGTTTCTCTCGGGCGTTATCCCTAGCCTCTGCTGACGGAGGGTTGTCGAACGCCTCATCCAGCAGACCCTTGCAGATGTTACAAGCCTGCGGATCCCAGTAGCGTTCCCCTTCATGACGGAACAACCGGCATGAGTCCGGCACGCCAGGTGGCCGTAAAAGTTAGGGCGACGAACACCGCAGAATGTGCTCTCACACTTCACATACTCCTCCTGTAAAAGAAAGAGGAAATGAGTATTAGGAAGTCAATACAAACATGACTTACATTAATCTTAGATCAGATTAAGTTAGTACACTTATAATATAAGATTCCAGTGTGTGTAGGCTTAGGATAGGTAAGCCAGAAAGGAGGTAGGAAAGACACATATTTGTGCATCCCGCCCAGCCAATTGCCGTGACCCCATGCTGTAACTAATTCTAGAAGACCTTCATAAGCCTTAGGGGGAGGAAAAAACATCCGTGATGGATGAGCCAAGCTTAGGCTTCCTCTAGGGAATTAGGTACAGTAAGAGGGGGAAGGTGAATTCATTAAGTATATAAGAAAAAGGTGTATAAGCTAGGCCCCTTATAAGATTAGGTCCCGGCAAGAGACTGCACATGGAAGCGCAGAATATGCTGGAAAAATTTTTACTGTACAAGAGTGGGGTAGGAAAAATCCTAGCCTAACCTTACCCGAAAGCATATCGAGGTAAGGAGGGGTAGGATGTAGCCTAGGCTACCTCAGAGGGAGGAGATTACCTTAGGAAAGGTAACTGGGGAGGTAAGGAAGTATACAATAAGCGAAATAACATCTGTGAAATCACTGAATCTTGTTTGTATAAATGCCTATGTCTTCATTTATAAAATAACACTAGGAACACTTATTATACCAGGCAAGAAGTAAACATGAACACTAGGCTATCGAGCCTAGGGGCTAGGCTAGAAATCTAGCATAGGGTAGGCAAACAAAGTTGCCTAAACGAATACTAACGCATAATATAACTAACTCCTAGCAATGAAGACTAAATAACTAATGAAGTTATTAGTTATAAGACCGGGAAGGTTGCTCTGGCTAACTAAATAAAGCATGCGAGGCGAGCAACAGTGTCGAAACATGATGCCTCTGGTCGGGCCACAGCTCAGCCACAAAACACAAGATTTAAAGATAAAAAGTCGTTACTTTACGGCTAGAGCTTATTTATACAATACAAGAATATGTTACTCAACTTTCCAGAAGAAGGCGAGGCTGAAGATTGCAACATGATGTGATAAAATAGCGAACACAGGGAAAAAACACTCTGTCAGGAACGCTACAGATACAGGAATGAACCACGTGGATGTGACGTAAACAAAGATGGCGGCCAGCTATGGCGGCCAGCTATGGCGGCCGTTTGTTTACATCGCTAGGTACCGTAACAGTAATGCAGGAGGAGAGTTTTGTAATGGCTCCTGCTGATACTTACCACACTTCCCCCTAGAAGCGTAAACGCTATGTGGGGAGCAGATAGCTATGTGGCGTGTCAAGCATACGTCCCCTGATATTATATGATATCCTAAAGGGAAACCTTAAGGGTACTCGCGCCAAAAGTTAGAATTCTGTGAAACCTTTAGTTTAATTCTCTGGGAATATCTACTGTAGTCATATATACCCTCAGGAAGCTACTGAAGGAACCTTCCATCAGGACGTCATGGCTATCTCACCCAAAAATTGATTTTTCGCTTCGCTCAAAATCCGTTTACTGTACAACCATACATAATAGTTTTCAGTCTAGGGTATAACTATGCCATAGGTGTACTGGCTATTATCCATAGCTGCATAATATTAGCTGCCGGCACGGGGCCGGCAGGAGGGAGGAGTAACTGTCCACTGTAACGCCAGGAATGGTGGCACCGGCAGCCTGGCGGCATGCCGGAGGCTCAACTGGCGCCAGCAGGTCCCCATCAAGGATGGACCCTTCCAAGCCATCAGTCTATGTGGCAGAGAGAGAGGGTAACATCTTAGGTGATGGCAGATCGCCGGCAAGCCGGCGGCTTCCGGCCGCCGGGAACGGTAACCGACACAGACATCATTCAATGAGACAAGTAGGGCACCGAAGACTCTGACAGCTGGCGCCGGCAGAGTGGGGGCGGCAGTAGACCGGCACTATGAGAGAGAGGGATAGGATAGGAGGAGAGAGAGGGAAGGGTAATACCCAGTACCCAATCCAATCTTCCTCCGGAAGGAGTGTTCAAATGAAAGGGAGGGGTACTCCTTTTCCTCCGGCGGCAGAGAGCCGGCAGTAGGCTATGTTGCCATTGGCGGCCCAAGGGAGGGCCGAAGAACACTCAAGAAGGGAGGTCCTCCGCTGGCAGACCGACCGACGAATGCTAACCCATAGTTCGACAATGTGCGGGCAGCACAGCAGTACGGACCAACCAACGAAAGGACCGAGCCGAACCGGCATCCCACCGGCTCTCGGTGGAGTTGTTGGATGGCGGACAGAGGTGTGAAGGCTAAGCCAACACTAAAGGGATAGAGGGGGAGGGGAAGAGGGTCCTGAGGGGGAGTGTAGGAGGGAGGCGTAGCTCCCACCGGCACTCCCAGGGGTGGGGATTCTGTTCAGGGCCAGCCTATCTAGGTAAGAAGAGTCCATTCTCCAGCCTAGGGTAGGTTAGCACAGAGTAGGTACAGCACTAATGTCCTGTCCTAAACTATAAAGAAGCAGAATCCCATGGACTGCCTAACCTAGGCTAGGTGAGCTAGTCTCCTAGACTAGGAAGGGCAGGGGGAGGACAAGTCGCTAGGCCACAGGGAGGACGGGACTTAACCCTACCAAGTGTGGACTAGGGGGAAAGGCACAGCCCCACCATCTTCACCCTCCAGCAGGGACCAGAAGGAGAGTACATTCTCCTAAAGGGGAGCTGGGGGCGAACGACTGGTACTCTGAGGTTCCGTCCCAGACTCAAAGCGCATGTACTATGGCAAGGAGTGGGGTAGGAAAAAATCCTAGCCGAACCTTACCCGAAAGCATATCGAGGTAAGGAGGGGTAGGATGTAGCCTAGGCTACCTCAGAGGGAGGAGATTACCTAAGGAAAGGTAACTGGGGAGGTAAGGGATTATACAATAGCCCCAGCGTTAGGTTAGGGGCAAGGGAGAAGACTACCAATATCACCGAAACCCATTGTATACTCCCTAGAAGGCGAAATAACATCTGTGCAATCACTGAATCTTGTTTGTATAAATGCCTATGTCTTCATTTATAAAATAACACTAGGAACACTTATCATATCATGCAGGAAGTAAACATGAACACTAGGCTATCGAGCCTAGGGGCTAGGCTAGCAATCTAGCATAGGGTAGGCTAACATAGTTGCCTAAACGAATACTAATGCATAATATAACTAACTCCTAGCAATGAAGACTAAATAACTAATGAAGTTATTAGTTATAAGACCAGGAAGGTTGCTCTGGCTAACTAAATAAAGCATGCGAGCCGAGCAACAGCGTCGAAACATGACGCCTCTGGTCGGGCCACAGCTCAGCCACAAAACACAAGATTTAAAGATAAAAAGTCGTTACTTTACGGCTAGAGCTTATTTATACAATACAAGAATATGGTACTCAACTTTCCAGAAGAAGGCGAGGCTGACGATTGCAACATGATGCGATAAAATAGCGAACACTGGGAAAAAACACTCTGTCAGGAACGCTACAGAATTAGGAATGAAGCACGCGGATGTGACGTAAACCAAGATGGCGGCCAACATGGCGACCATTTGTTTACATCGCTAGGTACCGCAACAGTAACACAGGAGGAGAGTTTTGTAATGGCTCCTCCTGATACTTACCACACTTCCCCCTAGAAGTGTAAACGCTATGTGGGGAGCAGATAGCTATGTGGCGTGTCAAGCATACGTCCCCTGTTATTATATGATATCCTAAAGGGAAACCTTATGGGTACTCGCGCCAAAAGTTAGAATTCTGTGAAACCTTTAGTTTAATTCTCTGGGAATATCTACTGTAGTCATATATACCCTCAGGGTGCTACTGAAGGAACCTTCCATCAGGACGTCATGGCTATCTCACCCAAAAAATAGATTTTTCGCTTCGCTCAAAATCCGTTTACTGTACAACCATACATAATAGTTTTCAGTCTAGGGTATAACTATGCCATAGGTGTACTGGCTATTATCCATAGCTGCATAATATTAGCTGCCGACACGGGGCCGGCAGGAGGGAGGAGTGACAATCCACTGTAACGCCAGGAATGGTGGCCCCGGCAGCCTGGCGGCATGCCGGAGGCTCAACTGGCGCCGGCAGGTCCCCATCAAGGATGGACCCTTCCCAGCCATCAGTCTATGTGGCAGAGAGAGAGGGTAACACCTTAGGTGATGGCAGATCGCCGGCAAGCGGCCGACAACGGTAACCGACACAGACATCATTCAATGAGATAGGTAGGGCACCGAAGACTCTGACGGCTGGCGCCGCCCCGGCAGTGGACCGGCACTATGAGAGAGAGGGATAGGATAGGAGGAGAAAGAGGGAAGGGTAATACCCAGTACCCAATCCAATCTTCCTCCGGAAGGGGTGTTCAAATGAAAGGGAGGGGTACTCCTTTTCATCCGGCGGCAGAGATCCGGCGGTAGGCTATGTTGCTAGTGGCGGCCCAAGGGAGGGCCGAAGAACACTCAAGAAGGGAGGTCCTCCGCTGGCAGACCGACCGACGATTGCTAACCCATAGTTCGACAATGTGCGGGCAGCACAGCAGTACGGACCAACCAACGAAAGGACCGAGCCGAACCGGCAACCCACCGGCTCTCGGTGGAGTTGTAGGATGGCGGACAGGGGTGTGAAGGCTATGCCAACACTAAAGGGATAGAGGGGGAGGGGAAGAGGGTCCTGGGGGGGAGTGTAGGAAGGAGGCGTAGCTCCCACCGGCACTCCCAGGGGTGGGGATTCTGTTCAGGGCCAGCCTATCTAGGTAAGAAGAGTCCATTCTCCAGCCTAGGGTAGGTTAGCAGAGAGTAGGTACAGCACTAATGTCTTGTCCTAAACTATAAAGAAGCAGAATCCCATGGACTGCATAACCTAGGCTAGGTGAGATAGTCTCCTAGACTAGGAAGGGCAGGGGGAGGACAAGTCGCTAGGCCACAGGGAGGACGGGACTTAACCCAACCAAGTGTGGACTAGGGGGAAAGGCACAGCCCCACCATCTTCACCCTCCAGCAGGGACCAGAAGGAGAGTACATTCTCCTAAAGGGGAGCTGGGGGCGAACGACTGGTACTCTGAGGTTCCGTCCCAGACTCAAAGCGCATGTACTATGGCAAGGAGTGGGGTAGGAAAAAATCCTAGCCGAACCTTACCCGAAAGCATATCGAGGTAAGGAGGAGTAGGATCTAGCCTAGGCTACCTCAGAGGGAGGAGATTACCTAAGGAAAGGTAACTGGGGAGGTAAGGGAGTATACAATAGCCCCAGCGTTAGGTTAGGGGCAAGGGAGAAGACTACCAATATCACCGAAACTCATTGTATACTCCCTAGAAGGCGAAATAACATCTGTGCAATCACTGAATCTTGTTTGTATAAATGCCTATGTCTTCATTTATAAAATAACACTAGGAACACTAATCATATCATGCAAGAAGTAAACATGAACACTAGGCTATCGAGCCTAGGGGCTAGGCTAGCAATCTAGCATAGGGTAGGCTAACATAGTTGCCTAAACGAATACTAACGCATAATATAACTAACTCCTAGCAATGAAGACTAAATAACTAATGAAGTTATTAGTTATAAGACCGGGAAGGTTGCTCTGGCTAACTAAATAAAGCATGCGAGGCGAGCAACAGCATCGAAAGATAACGCCTCCGGTCGGGACACAGCTCAGCCACAAAACACAAGAGTTAAAGATAAAAAGTCGTTACTTTACGGCTAGAGCTTATTTATACAATACAAGAATATGGTACTCAACTTTCCAGAAGAAGGCGAAGCTGAAGATTGTGACATGATGTGATAAAATAGCGAACACTGGGAAAAAACACACTGTCAGGAACGCTACAGATACAGGAATGGAGCACGCGGATGTAACGTAAACCAAGATGGGGGCCAGCTATGGCGGCCGTTTGTTTACATTGCTAGGTACCGTAACAGTAACGCAGGAGGAGAGTTTTGTAACGGCTCCTCCTGATATTTGTCACACTTCCCCCTCAAAGCGTAAACTCTATGTGGGGTGCAGATAGCTATGTGGCGTGTCAAGCATACGTCCCTTGTTATTATACGATATCCTAAAGGGAAACCTTATGGGTACTTGCGCCAGAAGTTAGAATTCTGTGAAA
>NC_090762.1:58943396-58950896 GCF_036898095.1 Palaemon carinicauda | reverse complement strand
CTGAGACATGTCAATTTAAGTCTGGGTTTTACCATTTTCATCACCACGCTGGCCATTGCGGATTGTTGTTGGGAGACTAGTCTGATCGCTAACAACAAACTAACCTATTATGAGTAGTCTTTAAGACTCCTGATTAGCACTGCTTTGCTGATCTTGGCATACATAAACCCTTTCATCACGTTAAGATACTCTGAGAAATATATATATATATATATATATATATATATATATATATATATATATATATATATATATATATATATATATATATATATATATGTGTGTGTGTGTGTGTGTGTGTGTGTGTGTGTGTGTGTGTGTGCGCGCGCGTGTGTGTGTATAAAATCTCTGGTAGGTCCTACCCGCCATAGGGTGCCATAATTGAGACGACTACATTCTCTAGGGCCTAGGCCTAGGCTGACGTTTGGGTAAGTCCTTCGATTATTAAAGTCCGTGCCTGGGTACGTCGATCGATCTTGGCTTACCATCTATTCTATGGATTACCAAATACTGTAATAAGTCACATTGCCGTAAATATGTACCCGCGTCTGCCATGGTTAAGAGCTTAGTATGGGGATGGGCGTGCAACTTCACCCTGAAAGACCTGGTCAGAAACCTATTCCACTAACGTAGAAAATGCGTAACGTTAACACAGAGTACACACACACACACACACACACATATATATATATATATATATATATATATATATATATATATATATATATATATGTGTGTGTGTGTGGGGGGGGGGGGGGGGTAATTGCGTGCATGTGTTTATGTACCCTATGTCAGAGGGTGCATATACTCCCCTGTCCCTTTGGAAAGGATGGATGGAACTACAGGGGTACAAGTGCTGATAGCCTTACGGTGTATTGAATAAATAAATATGAAAATGTCAATTACATAGTAGTCTATAACAAATGGTAATATAAACAGTTACTATGGGAAAAGGAAGGACGAGCTAGCAATATTTGAGAAAAACCAATCACCAGAGCTCGCGGAGAGTCAAGTAGACGATTTGATTGTTTACGTCAGAAATTTGCCTAATTAAAACCACTATTACAATTCTTTGGTCGATTCGTATTAATCGGATTATTGGTTAGTGATATACGATGACGGCAAAGGCCTGCACGACAGCCATAACTATGCTATTTACCTAATAAATCAAGAAGACTAACCTTTGTTTCTAATTATGTCATCCTGATAACACAAGCGGATCTAGACTACGAGAAGAATGCCTTTGGAGCGCATGCGCAGAATCATTTGGCGCACCATCACGTCCGAGAAGAGGAAAGGTAACACAACGATCCATTTTCCCTGGTTTGGGAAGGTCGACTGAGACAAGGTCGACTCTATGTCAAGGCCAGACTATGGTAGCAGCGAGAGGATGGTGACGTCGTCATTTGAAGCTATTTCAGTTTGCAACAGTTTCATAAAAGGCAGTTAAAACTTTCAGCCGAGTTATTTCAGTGGACCTGTGAACTGTCATGGCGGTTATATCATATACTACGTCACGTCGTTTGTATTGTACGGTATTTCAAGGTATGGGTCATCCATTTCACTTATTTTTCTTTAACCAAAATTGTTGTTACATCCATAAATGTTATGAAATTAATCGTATGAAACTACTATCCTGTATGTCCTAGTAAATAACCCAGGGAAATTACGGGTGAGACTTGGTCAGGTCTGCCTAGTCCAGCTTCGGTTATGCTATGGTCTTGATAAGCATATCACGGTTATGCCTTTATTATTTTTATTTCGCTATACTGTAAGTTGCTTGGACCTTATTATAGTTTGGTTTTACATAAGTTAGGTATTTTTATTTAGCTATACTGTAAGTTGCTTGGACCTTATTATAGTTTGGTTTTACGTAAGTTAGGTATTTTTATTTCGCTATACTGTAAGTTGCTTGGACCTTATTATAGTTTGGTTTTACGTAAGTTAGGTATTTTTATTTCGCTATACTGTAAGTTGCTTGGACCTTATTATAGTTTGGTTTTACGTAAATTAGGTATTTTTATTTCGCTATACTGTAAGTTGCTTGGACCTTATTATAGTTTGGTTTTACGTAAGTTAGGTATTTTTATTTCGCTATACTGTAAGTTGCTTGGACCTTATTATAGTTTGGTTTTACGTAAGTTAGGTATTTTTATTTCGCTATACTGTAAGTTGCTTGGACCTTATTATAGTTTGGTTTTACGTAAGTTAGGTATTTTTATTTCGCTATACTGGAAGTTGCTTGGACGTTATTATAGTTTGGTTTTACGTAAATTAGGACCCGAGACAAAATTTATATTCGGAAGTTTGAGTCTAGTCGATGGTAAAACAATGTTCTTAGACAGTCTCCAAGATCTCTCTCTCTCTCTCTCTCTCTCTCTCTCTCTCTCATGATTCGTATTTGATCGGGTTCATTACACGACCTTACTATTTATTAACAGATAACTGGTTTCAACCGTTTCATGGCTTAAAGACGATGTTGCTCGTATACCTGCTTACTTTTATTTAAAGTTGCTTCGGTCGTTGTTTAGCAGATTCTATAAATACAATGCTTTCCTGGCTATTATAAGGATAATCTGTTGTAAACTGCGATACGTAGATTGCTTGGCTAAGTTTATCAATTTATTGGCACGGTTTGTATTTTCCCGCCAAAATTTCCACTAGTTGCCAAGGGCTCAGCATCAACCAGCAGCCTCATATTGGGACTTCGTTGCCTATTGATAGGGCCGATTGAAATATCTATACATTCCCAACCTCATATTGAAGAAAAAGTGGATTAATAATGAAATACATTATGTATGAGGAATTTCTGTAATGCCTAGCGTATAAATGTTGATATTTGTTTTAGGAAAGCGGCGGTAGATTGTAGGCTACCCCTATCATAAAGGTTTGTAAAGGTTACATTTCATTCATGACATATCAACAGGAAACGGACAAAAAAGCGCCACATCCTACATTATTAGCGTGTTTATGCAATTATTAATATTGAGTTTATTTCCTGTTTAAAAACATATTCTACAGCTATCTAAAAACTAGTACTATGCGTGTCGAACGAATCGAACCGTATGTCAACCTAAGCACCGAATAAGGTGGTGGTTTCCACAGATGCCAATATAAGGTGCTCAATGAGAATAAAGTGTAAGTAACGAGCCCCTGAGAGAGAGAGAGAGAGAGAGAGAGAGAGAGAGAGAGAGAGAGAGAGAGATATGAGTATTGCCTTGCGAGTCTCCTTTTTTTATGCTATATTTTCAAGAAATAACTCTCTCTCTCTCTCTCTCTCTCTCTCTCTCTCTCTCTCTGAAGCTGGTCCTGCAACGTTTTGACCAGCCGTCTTGCTAGATTTTAGAGGAAGCGTCTCATCGTCCATGCCCCTCCTATTTGGGGATCAAACACTGATCTAAACTCTGATCATCGTTTTCTACCATTGTGGTATGGGAAACATTTTGATAAAAATTAAAATTATAGTTTATAAGCGTTTTCATGCAATTAATAATATACTACTTGTTTAAAAGCTGTATTTTCCCCCGGGCAAATTAGCGTGGATTGTTCCCCTCTCCCAAGAAACGTAGCCGGATTTTTTTAGTCCCCCCCCCCCCCACCCGTATTTTGTATATTTTCTTTTTCTCTAGTCCACTACCCATTGATTTATACACAGGACGTCAGAGTGTTGCTTATCGCAGGAATGTTATGTTATACAGATATTCTTCGTGACTAACCACATCTACCAAACCTAAATCTCGAGTAGACAGGTCCTTACGGTAGGTGGTAAGCTCCTCTTCCCCTTCTTGGTCCATAACCTGGACCTACAACGCCGCATGTCTTGGAACATCTTCATTAATCCATCTTTGTACTTATAATAGTTGTATTAACCTTATTTTATTCAAAATTATAAGTTACTCATATTTTCGTAATGTTCAATCATTCGTTTAGTAATAGTCAAATCATTGTTGTAATATTGAACTTTTATAATGCAGAAGAATATACTAGTTTAATGGTATTCATTTTAACGAGGTAATGAAGTCTCTCTCTCTCTCTCTCTCTCTCTCTCTCTCTCTCTCCCCCCAGATGTATCCCACAACGTTCAACAATTTACCAGGTACATTATGAAGATCAATAGTACTTAATGCGAGTTTTCATCCTACCGGTTAAGAATCATTTCATGATCTCCGTTTTTTCGTATACAAATTGACGGGATGACGAACTCTCACGGTATTCTCTTATTATCTTTCCAAAACGGCTAAGTGACAACTAGGCCCCTATTTCATATCTTAGGCCAAGAGTCTCGCTAGATTTTAGAAGAAATCTATATCAACTTTCTCATGCTGTTAGATGGTCGAAAGCCACAGTCCTAGGTTGTGAGCCGAGTATCCTGCCGCTGAGAGAGAGAGAGAGAGAGAGAGAGAGAGAGAGAGAGAGAGAGAGAGAGAGAGAGAGAGAGAATGTGGTGCAAGGAATTATTCAAATTTAAAGCATATTTTTTAATACTTGTTAGACAAATATTTTTCGCATAGTTTTTTATGTTTCTTTTAATACTAAAAAAATAGTTCTGTTGATAACTCCCTAGAGAGAGAGAGAGAGAGAGAGAGAGAGAGAGAGAGAGAGAGAGAGAGAGAGAGAGAGAGAGAGAGAGAGAGAGAGAGAGAGAGTAATGGGAAATTTTCCTGTTTCTAGATTTATACTATTTAAGAGTATAATACAGAGCAATTACTTTTACAACGATGAGAAAGTAACATCCTGATTTATATATTAATTATTTGAAATAATTATTTGTAGCAAAAGCAAAAGAGAGAGAGAGAGAGAGAGAATGTGGGGTGGGCCGGAATCAGAGGTAGGAGGTAAACAGATCTGCAAGCAGCAAAATTAGGGTTGTAGAATTTCAGTCTTTTGTCACTAATTAGCAACTTAAACATTGGACACATTTATTACATATTTGAATTTACAAAAAAGTGTTGGAAAATATATTAAAATATGGTCCACAGAACGCTAATTGAATGGTAAACTGTGTCAAAATATTAAGAAAACATACACGAATCTTCGTTTAGTAAGCCATATACAGTTGTACATTAGTTTTATATTATTATTTTTTTTTATTGAAGAATAAATGTTAATATTTAGTTTATGAGTTCTAGCAAAAAACAAAATTAATCCTGTTAAATTTTACGAATTTAATTATAAAACGATCATATAAAATTTTCCAATGAGGTACGTTGGGTTAATTTTGTGATAATGAAATTGCAAAGTAAGCATTACATTAAATAAAGCACTACATAATACTGGATTAAATCAGGAAACTTTAAAACTCGATATTTAATGTGAGACTAGGAAACATTTTGCTAACGCTAACAATGGGAAAGATACAGTAACACACACACACACACACACACACATATATATATATATATATATATACTATATATATATATATATATATATATATATATATATATATATATATGCCCATTGGGTGTAATTGAGAAGACTACACTCTATGGCCTAGGCTAGTGTTATATAGTTAGTCCTTCGATTATTGTTAGGTTCGTCAGTGTACGTCGATAGGTCTTGACTAACCACATACAGATTACCAACTACTATAGTAGACAGTATTGCTGTTAATGTATCCCAGAGTCTGATATGTTTAAGAAAATGAACACAGATACATACATATACAGTATATATATATATATATATATATATATATATATATATATATATATATATATATATATATATATACATATATATATATATATATGTGTGTGTGTGTGCATGCATTTTCTTAAACATATCAGACGCTGGTACACATTAACAGCAATGTGTGTGTATACTCCCCTATCCACCTTGAATGGGTGTGTGGTATTATAGGGGTATAACAGCGTTGATAGCTGTATGTTAAATTCAATAAATATGAAAATATCGGTCACATATAAGTATGATAAATGGTCAAAATACTTTTCCCCACCAAAACCATCAACCAGATCTCATGGAGAATCAAGTAGCTGATTTGATTGTTTACGTCATGAGCTTACCCAATTAAACCACTACTACACTTCTTTCGTCGATTCGCGTTAATCGGATTATTTGTTGTGATAAACGACAACCGCAAAGACCTGAACGACAGCCATAGCTAATTATCTAATTAATCAAAAGACTTACCAATTTTTTTAATTATGTGATCCTGATAACACAAGCACAGATGGTAGAAGAATGTGCGAGGGGTTGAAAGCCCTTAGTGCGCATGCTCAGAATCATTTGGTGCATCATCTTGTCGGAGATTAGGTCGCGTTACCCGACGATCCGTTTTCCCTGGTTTGGGAAGGTCGACTAGACAAGGTTGTCTCTATGTCAAGGCCAAACCATGGCTGCTAAGGCGACGTCATAATTTGAACCTATCTGAATTTGCAACAGTTTCATAAAAGTCTGTTAAAACTCTCAAGAGATCCATTTCAGTCACCTGGGAACCGTCTTGGCGCTTTCATCACATTCTATGTCACGTCGTTCACATTGTATTTCAGGTATGGGTCATCCTTTTCACTTTTTTATTATAACGAAATTGTAACTACATCCATAAATGTTAGGAAATTATGTGAAAACCGATTTCCTTCAACGTATTAAACAACTATTCAATAACCGTTTAATCTCACGAGTGAGACTAGGCCTAGTCTAGTCTTGGCTATGGAATCGGGACGTTCTCGATAAGCTTATGATGATTATGCATTTATTTATATTACATTATAGTTTTATTGTAAGTTACTCTGACCATATGATACTTTGGTTTTACGTAAATTAGGTCCCGAAGGAGAATTTATATTCTGAAGTTTGAGTGAGTCGATAGAAAATATGCTCCAATCTCTCTCTCTCTCTCTCTCTCTCTCTCTCTCTCTCTCTCTCTCTCTCTCTCTCTCTCCTCTCTCTCTCTCTCGTATGGTTTGTATATAATTCAGTTAATTACTTACTTTTGCCATTTATAAGCATATGTACTGGTTTCATGGTTTTAAGCTGGTATCCCTCGTATACCAGCTTACTTTTGTTTAAAGTTGGTTCGGTCTTTGTTTCACTTATATTATAAAGACGATGCTTTTTTTTGCTTTTATAAGGGTAATCCTCTGTAAAATGGGTTAAGTACAGATTTCTTGGCTAAATTTATCATTTTAGCTGCAAGTTTTTGTATTTTCCCGCCAAAATTTCCATGCAGCCTTAGCGAGGACTTTGTTTGTTGCTAGGCCTGATTAAAATATCTATACAATCCCAACCTTACAGTGAAGAGAAAGTGGATTAAATATGGCATTACATTCGCTATGTATGAGTAATTCCTGTAATGCCTAGCGTATAAATGATTTTTTGATAGGGAAGGGCGTTAGATTCTAGGATACTTCAGCTATCAGGTTAGGAAAGATTAAATTCTATATATAATCAAATCACCAGGATACGGCGAAGAAGCACAACATTCTACTTTATTAGCGTGTTTATCCAATTATTAGGTTCATTACCTGTTTAAAAGCA
>NC_090762.1:58872560-58940396 GCF_036898095.1 Palaemon carinicauda | reverse complement strand
GAAATTTAAATTGCCGTTCATAGTTTTGAAAATATTTGTCGTCATAGACTTTGAAGTATATTACAGTACGACTAATTTTAAAACAAGAATATAACATACTGATTTATATGTTTTTATGTTGAACCAGCAGACTTAAGTCTTTTTATAGTTTATATATGAAATATCTGTTTTGTTTGATGGTGTTCCTGTTTTCAAAATATTTTTGTTTTAATTGTTCATTATATCTCATATCATGTATATATTTTCTGATTTCCTTTTATCACTGGGCTATTTTTCCCTATTGGAGCTCTTGGGCTTATAGCATCTTTGTGTGCGTCTGTGTATGAGTGGCTTTAGCTTATACGGATCTACCACCACCAAATTAATGCTTTGGAATATCAATCTTTTGTCACTAACTGGCAACATGGCATTGGACGCATTTATATCATATTTGAAAGTAAAACATGTATTGCAAAATATGACTAAATGTGGTCCACAGAATTCGAATTTACAGTTAAAAAGTTTGTCAAAATATTAAGAAACCTTACTTGAAACTTCGTTTAGTAAGCTACGTTTTATATTTTTAATCGAAAAATAAATAAAGAATTACAAACCATTCGATTAACTGAACACTTCATTGAACTGCTCTGCATGGAACTTTAAAACTTGAGATTCCATGCGAGACTAGGGAACATTTTGGTAAGATTTAGCTATGGGAAAGATGATTGATATATATATATATATATATATTATATATATATATATATATATATATATATATATATATATATATATATATATTATATAGATAGATAGATAGATAGGCATATATATATATATATATATATATATATATTATATAGATAGATAGATAGATAGGCATATATATAATATATATATATATATATATATATATATATATATATATATATATATATATATATATATATATATATATGCACGTGTGTGTGTTCGTTCACACGCGCGCGCTTGTGTGGTTATAATCCCTCGCTTGTTGTGTATGCGTCTAAATGTGTGTACTCCCTTATTCCCTTTGAATGGGCGAATGGTACCTTAGGGATACAATAGTGGTAATGTCCTGACGCTGTATTGAATAAATGTATATGAAAATGTCAGCAACAAGAAATCTCTAATAAACGGTAAACAAACACACTTGATTGAGAAAATGACGGAAAATCTAGCAGTATTTAAGAAAACCCGAGAGTCAAGTAGCTGATTTTATTGTTTAAGTCATGAGCCTGGCTAATTAAAACCAGTATTACACTTCTTTCGTCGATTCGTCTTAATCGGACAATTCTATCTGATAGACGACGACGGCGGCAAAGGTTTGCACGACAGCTTTAACTATTTATCTAATAAATCAAGAGGACTAACATTTATTTCTGATTATGTAATCTCGATAATCGTCTGCTAGATCGTTCGTTCATTTTAGATCGATTTGCACAGAAGGTGCAAGCCACGGGCTCTTGAAGGCGTGCGAGGTTGATAGCCTTTAATGCGCATGCGCATTATCATTTAGTGCACCATCATGTCGGAGAAGAGGTCACGTCACCCGACGATCCGTTTTCGCTGGTTTGGAAAGGGTGTCTCTATGTCAAGGGCAGACCATGGTCGCTATGGTGACGTCGTCATTTGAAGCTATTTCAATTTGCAACAGTTTCATGGAAGTCAGTTAAAACTTTTAACGGGATCATTTCAGTCATCTGTGAACCGTCATCGGGGTCTTGGCGCTTACATCACCTTCCACATCACGTCTTTCCTGATGTATTTATGGTATGTGTCATCCTTTTCACTTTTATCTTAACCAAAATTGCTTTGCATCCAAAAAATTTTATGAAATTAAATGACAACCAATTTCCTTCTACGTAATAAACAACTTCCATGTCCTCGGAAATAACCCACATTAAGCGTACGTGTGAGCCTAGGCCTAGTCCAGTCTCCGCTATGGTATCGGGACATTCTCGATAAGCGTATTATGGCTAGGCCTTTATTTTTTACACATCGCTATAATGTAAGTTGCTTTGACCGTATTATAGTTTGGTTTTACGTAAATTATTAGGTCCTTGGGGAAAATTTACACTCTGAAGTTTGTCTACTCGGTGGTGACCAGTGTTCTTAAATATGCCCCAAGTCTCTCTCTCTCTCTCTCTCTCTCTCTCTCTCTCTTTCCATGGTTCGTATAAGATTCAGATAATTACTCAATATTGCTATCTATAAGCATATATACTGGATTTGTAGCTTCAAGACGATGTCACTCGTATACCTGCTTACTTTAAATTTGGTTCGGTCTTTGTTTCGCTTATTTAATGAAGACAACGTTTTCCTTGCTTATATAAGGGCAATTAATTATAATCCTTCGGTAATTGTAGAATACTTAGCTATTGCCACCCTGGCTAAATTTATCGGCAGCGTTTTGCATTTTCCCGCCAAAAATTTTATCAAGTTATCGCCAAGAGTGATGGCATTTCTGTTGGTACCGAGTGTCAACCAGCAGCTGAGCATGGGTAGTCTATTTATAGGTCAGATTATAAAATATATATCTAATACATTTCGAACCTGATTGCCAATATACAGGATATTGATATTGTATATGTCTCTATATAAGGAATTCCCTTAATGCTTAGCTTATATTTAAAAGATACAATTTAATGTTGCTGTTCTTAAAATATTTTGTTTTGATCGTGTATTACTTCTATTGTAGTTTATTTAATTCGTTGTTATCTTTCCTCACTGGGCTATTTAACCTCTTGGAGCCCATGTAGGGAGTATAACATCCTGTTTTTTTTTTTTTTTTTAACTAAGGTTGTAGCTTCTTAGCTTGTAATGATAATACCGCGAATAGCCGGTTAGGTAAGAGATTCTATTCATAATTAAATCAACACAAAACCGACGAGAACGCACAACATTCTGATTTAAAAGCGTCTTATGCAATTAATAATATTACGTTTACTGCCTTTTTAAAACGTATTCAGCGACTATCTATCACTAGTTTCTAAAAAAAAAAAAAAAGTGTTAAAGGCGTTGAACGAATGGGACCGTATGTCATCTTAATTTCTTAAACTCCCAATACCCTCATGGGTGATGGTATCAACAGATACCGATTATAAGGTGTTCGTTAAAAGTTAAGTTTAAGGAAACGAACCCCTAAGAAGGAAACACTTTATAATCCCGGTGTGGTAAGGAGACTCTCTCTCTCTCTCTCTCTCTCTCTCTCTCTCTCTCTCTCTGCAACGCTCGATGACATTTTTCTATTCTAATAGTCAGCGCTGACGATAGGTTCTAGGTCTCTAGGATCAGTCTAGGATAAGCGTCTCATCGTCCGTGCTGGTGCTGTTTGCGGATCGAACACTGATCTCCTGAGCTGTGATCATAGTTTCCTACCAATACGACATGGGAAACTGAGGAACTACAAGTGTAAAGAGCTCTCCTGAGAGAGAGAGAGAGAGAGAGAGAGAGAGAGAGAGAGAGAGAGAGAGAGAGAGAGAGATGGTTTAATCTCGCAGGGGTTAAGTTGATTTTCCTCCCTGACTGAAGTTCCCCGAGGCAAAGTAGCCTGGGTTGTTCCCCTCTCCCAGAAAAGTAGCTGGATTTTTTTTCCATGTGCTTATCCTCATCCTTATATATTTTCCGTTCTCTTGCCCTCTTGTGATTTATACAGGACATAGCCGTGTTGCTTATCACAGGGGGAAAATACAGGTATGCATAGTAACTAACGACACCTACCTAACCTAAACCCTGGGTTGCCAAGTCCTTACCGAAGGTGGCAAATTCCTCTTCCCTTCCTGTTCCGTAACCTGGACCTACGACACTGTCTTGGAAAATATTTACTAACCCATCCATGTAAAATCATTATAATAGGTGTATTAACCTTATTTTGTTCAAAATTAAAAGTCACTCTGATTTTCATAATGTTCATCCTTAGTTATTAATAATAAAGTCATTGTTGTATTGTTAAACTCATATACATCAGGTGTTATATTAGTAAATTTATTATCTCTCTCTCTCTCTCTCTCTCTCTCTCTCTCTCTCTCTCTCTCAGGTGTACCCAACAACGTTCAACAAATTGTCATGTACCTTGGTATTCTCTCTTCATTTTCCTCAACTGCATCCCATAACGGCTAAGTAACAACTACTGTAGGCACATTATTCACATCTTAGGCCAACAGTCTCGCTAGATTTTAGAGGAAATTTATATCGACTTTCTCATGTGGTTAGAAGATCGAAAGCCTCAGTCTCTCTCTCTCTCTCTCTCTCTCTCTCTCTCTCTCTCTCAGAGAGAGAGAGAGAGAGAGAGAGAGAGAGAGAGAGAGAGAGAGAGAGAGAGAGAGAGAGAGCATTGGAAATTGAAGGTTATATTTTTCTACGTTTCTCATTTTAGAAATATTTGTCATAGAGTTTAGAATATATTACAGTGCAAATACTTTTAAAACAAGATGATAACATCCTGATTTCTATATTAATTATTTGAAAGGAATTTTGTAGCAAAAAGCATGTGTGTCTATGTGAGGGGGGGGGGGGGGGAGGCTACATCGGAAGTAGGAGGAAATACGGATCTACAAGCGGCAAAATTGGTGTTTTGGACTTTCAATCTTTTGCCACTAATTGGCAACGTAGCATTGAACACATTCATTTCATATTTAAATTTAAAAAGATATATATATATATATATATATATATATATATATATATATATATATATATATATATATATATATATATATATATATATATATATAATTTGGTCCAGAAATCGAATCAACTGTTAAAACATGTATCAAAATATTAAGAAAACATTCTTGAAACATAGTTAAAGTAAGCTATGTACTGTAATTCATTACTTTGTTTTATACTAAATTTTTATCGAAGAATAAATTTTGATAACATTACAGAGTATGATTTTAAGAAAAATAATCTCGTTAAGTTTGACGACTTTAATTTAAAATAAAATTATCATCAAATTTTTAATGAGTCGTGTTTTGAGTTCGTTTAGTGATGATGCAAAATATATCAATAAATAAAGCAATACAGAACTTATGATTATGCTGTGCGCGTTGTTAACCCACGAATGTTTGTGTGTACTCTGTCAAAATGCCACTCTTATTTCCCGATTTTTGAAAATATCTTTGGAAATTGCTTATCAGATTATTTCCATAACAATAGAATGTTGTATATACCAATGGAATCGACAGAAAATGAGGATTATTACTGTAATTTTTTATTTTTATTCTTTATTTTGCAGAGAATATATGGTTCATTTTCAACTTTTCGTCGACGAAACACCTGTACAGGTCGTACTTTTCCACCATTTCATGAATTAACAAGAGCTAAATTTATCGTAGGAATTGGAGAAAAAATTCAGGCATATATAACAGTAGCTCAAAGGGTGCTTGACATTTAACGAAACCATCTCACAGTTTCAAGAGAATCGTCCTCTCTCAATTAATTGTTACAGCGTTATCAACAAGTACCCAATTAAAAGTAAACAGAACTTTAACTAACCTTATTTACATATATGCACTTTGTACATGTTTTCATTCTCTACTCTTCAGAGTTCCGTTTTGGACGCCCTGTTGCCAGCATCGCTCACGAAGGCCAACATTGCATCCTGGTCACCAGTGGTCTGACCGCTTTGGGCAAACTGCTCGTAGTATCAGTTTTAAGAGCCTTGATTGACGGCAACCACCAGGCGCAGATGTTTCACCTGAGAGTGAGTATTTTGCCGATAGTTTATATCTACATTTACAACAGCGATATCTAGCAAATTGGTGAAGACTTTTTTTTTTTCCCCAATACCGTCCTGATGGTCATTGCGTAGCACACTGGTTTAGATTTTTGACAATGAGATCTACTCCTCCCATACCGATGTTATAGTCATTTATAACTTTCGACTTTGCAACATCCTGTGTATTTTTGCAAAGTTGTGTTCTGCATGAGCATAAGAGGACAGGAAATACACAGGCTTTCCGAATAACTTTTCCTTTGAACCCACACAGATAACGCTGACCTTTTTTCACCTAGAAAGGCTCCACAACTTTTCATTTTTTCTCTCAAAAATTTGTGGCAGTCCCTTCTAGTTTCTACGAATAGTGCCTGTCAGTGTTGTTTTGTGCTTAAGGAATGCTGCGGCTAATGGCACCTTTGTGTAAAAATTGATACCAAATGATAACCCTTATTCAAAAGCCACCCCTTTTCCATGATATTCATAACTTTTCTGAACCGGCAGCATAGAATTCCCTGCCTGAGTACAAGTCTATATGAAAAAACACGACCAGTATCTGTTTCCCATAGCTCACATTTCTCAATTTCGCGTGTACTGTGGCGTTATCCGTCATATTCTGAATATTCTCGAAATTGGTTTTGCATGCCAATCGTACTTTCATCAATAGACATGGTCTCATTAGTCTTGTAGTCTCTCTTCAATCAACTAGTACAAGAATAAAAAATATATTTCATGGTATATTTTATACCATGGATCACTTCGAGGTTTTACTTTTGAGCTGTCACTAACATGGAAAAAAAATCTACTAGTGATAAGGAGAAAATCATCGCGCTGACAGTCTCGGAAAAAAATGTATACGGGTTTCCCGACGGGCAGACCATTTCTCTCTTCCTTTCCACAAATAAGTCCCATCAACAAAATCAATCCTAAATATTTTGTTATTTTGTACTCGGTCACAAACTCGCAGGGTCCCAGCAGCGAAATCAGCTGCGCTTATGGGAAGCAATGCAGTCAATTTTGGTTGGGGGTACATCAGCTACATTATGTTTGTTTTACAGTATTATCAACGACATTGTCAGTCATAACAAATAAAGGTATTGAATAGGCTCATGGGCTGGGAATTTCTTTGAGGCTCAGTAATTGATCGTGTATGGCTTTCTGTAAAAACTAATTTTGTACTGTAACCACAATGTCTCCCGGCGGGTAGGCTCGTGTCCACACACACTTGGTCATTATCTTCGATAACAGTATCACTGTCACTTTCAACATCACATTTCTCACTTACGCTATCACTATCAGAACCCTGACTTACGTCATAATCATTATCACTAAGTGACCAATCACTATAACTTCTTTCATTCGTCATTATTATATGATGATATCAACAAATCACATAGAAAACTCAATTTCACGGCCGCCGTCATGCAAAGGAAAAAAATCACGGAAACTGACCAAAAGTTGCTCAAGCGCATTATTACCTCATTTCAAAAATTAGATACACTGTGGTAACACTCCTTATCTGTCTTCTGAATGGTTTGTTAACCCTATGACATCATGAAACCCCGCCTCCAACACTTTCTGTTTTTACCCGCGTGATTTGAAATTTAAAGCATCGATGGAATCGACGATCACATTTTACTACTAGTAAGTAGTAGAACACATTTTTTATTTAGATACGTGCCGCCGTTCGTGGGTTATGCTGCCTTTCAGGGAAATTTCTGGAAACCTTAATTTCCTTATTAGACTAGGAAACATTTTGCGAAGATGGGAAAGACATATGGAAGTTTTAATAATGCTGTAAATATTGCAATTTTTTCTTCCGAGAAATTCCAAGATGAAATAATAATTTATATTTCTTTTCAGATGTAATCGTGTATTTGGTTCGATACTTGTGGTTGATCAACCAGGTAGTAATATGTTACATAGGCCGTTGTACACTCTTCCACCGTTCTTCTTAAGCGCCATCACCACTGAGATCCTTCAACGGTTTCTTTCTACATTAAACGGTAATCTTTAACTTTTATGTATTTAGTTGAGGGGGTGGGACGATTGCTAATGAAATTTATATTTTTTATTTGTTGGTTAAAGAAAGAATTTAATGTATAAGTTCGCGACCTTACTAATATGAATGATAAAAGTAAAACAAAACAAAGTTCCGGTTTCACAGTAAGTAGCAACAGCCCAGTGACTTGCCAGAACTTGGGAAATTTGAGCAATACAAAACAATTGTCTCCCTCCTGTTTTGACACGTGCTTTCCTTAATGTGTCTAAATTATGATTTATGGTCTTATGTTGTGGAAGGAATTTTGTTATAGACCTACAAATGTTAAAATCTATCAGCGCGAATGAAGCTGAACTACTTAAGTATGCGCAAACTATAGCTATTTGGAATTTACACACACACACACACACACACACACACACATATATATATATATATATATATATATATATATATATATATATATATATATATATATATATATACACGTTTGACACGCACGCACTTTTAAGGGGAGATTAACTTGTATCATGGGGCTAGTCTAATTGGAAGAGAGATCCTGTAGAGTCTGCCTACTTGGCTGGTTAGGAGGCAAGAAAAGGAGGGAACTTATTCATGATCTGAATCATGTCCCTGCCTCTTTTGTCAGTTGTATGTGGGCATTATTTGTATAAAAATAGAAGATGTAATGAGGTCCATTTGTAAGCAAAAAGTGGGTTTGTTATTAATATGTTAACCCTTGTCCTAGATTTTAATCGGTTAAGGCATATGTGACTTCTAATATGTCCTTTCTTTGAGAGTGTAATGCTTTCATTTTCCTATGTTTGAGGGTTAGTTTAATCATGCGTGAGTAATCGTGAGCTCTCTCTGGTCCTGTTGATAGCTCGGTGTATATCCTTAATTAAGGTTTTTAACCTATATTCAGCCCAGATTCTGGAAGTATTCTTCAGTGAGGATGAGACCTTGTCCAAAACCTTGGTCTGCATGGAGCGTGGTCAACCCACAGTTTTGTATTCAGTTACCTTATTGCATGCCTCTTCTTTTGCATTTGTCACTCTGATCAGTAAATTATTGTACAAGAAGCGAGGACTGTTGGAAGTTATTCAAGTTTGTCTCTAATGAAGTGGATCAGCTCAAGAAAGATTTTGACTGTGAGGTGCTTATAGAGTATCTTGATTCTACATATGACTAGATTGTTGGGTCCCATGTTATGGAGGGCTTCCATTTTTTTTTTGGTAATGTTTATGGGATTATAAAATTTTCTTAGGGGTCTTCTCTTTGTTGTTGTCTTTCATCTTCAGGTATCTGAAGGTGTAATCATTTCAAGGATATATCTCTATTATTGGCAAGTAACTATCTAAATTTTAGTCAAGTCATTAATTCAATTTCTTCTACAGATAATTCGTATTTTTTTAGGGCCCAAGTTGTCTTTGCATATGGTTCTTTTTGCAAATGTAGGTATTTTCTGAAATTTTGTACAATTTAATCTAACGAGATGCAAGTCTTTCACAAAACAATGAAACCCTTTGATTTCCTATCAGAATATCAACAGTGGGAAATGGAGTGTCCATGCTCGTAAGTGACGCCCCTATACTTACATGCCCTTATCTTAGAAGACTTTGAGTTTTGGTGTATTGACCCACAAGCCTAGCAACCATTTTAATTTACTTGTCAGTCAAATTTAAACTCTAACTTACTGTCTTACCAAAAAGTTGACCAAAGTGTTAGTTTCCAATCATCACCTGAACTCGTGCATCAGTATTTTATCCTCCTTCAATGCTGAGACTTCCACCATTGTACCTTTAGATTAGATGATTGGTATTATCCTAGATTAGGTATGTAGGATGGACAACACATCTAACCTTAGCATCTTCGAAGAAGACCCTGCTAGATACCCATACAAATAAGGGCCAAGTTTGTCCGCCCTGGGTGCTGACTTTCTCATTATGCTTGTGGATTAGATGATTGGGATTATCCTAGATTAAGTATGTAGGATGGGCAACATCTATCCTTAGCATCCTTGTAGAAGCCCCTGCTAGAAACCCGTACGGAGAAGGGCCAAGTGTGTCCTCCCTGGATGCTGACTTTCACCATTTTGCCTCTGGATAAGATGATTGGGATTATCCTAGATTTAAGTATGTAGGAGGGACAACACATCTAACCTTTTTGAAGAAGACCCAGCTAGAAACCCGTACAAAGAACGGCCAAGTTTATCCTAACTGGATGTTGACTTTCACTATTATGCTTCTGGATTAGATGGTTGGTTTTATCCTAAATTAGGTATGTAGGATGGATAACACATCTAAATTTAGCCTTTTTGAAGAAGACCGTGCTAGAAACCCATACGAAAAAGGGCCAAGTTTATCCTCCCTTGATGCTGCTGACTTTCACCATTATGCATGTGGATTACATGATTTGGATTATCTTAGATTAGGTATGTAGGATGGACAACACATCTAACCTTAGCATCCTTGAAGAGGACCCTGCTAGAAGCTTGTACAAAGATGGGACAATTACTGTAGGGATTTTATTTTCTTTGAGGTTCCTTTATCTAATTCCTACATGGACTAACAGTAAGGCCTATTAATAGCAAGATTTCCCACTCTGAGCATACCATGACCAAATGAATAACACCGCTGCATTGGAAGAGATGAAACAAAGCCTGAAGGCCTTAGGGAAGATTTTTGAAGAATGCCTAGTCCCTAATTAAACAGTGAAAATAGTCATAAAGGCACCTTCACATATCTTGACACCTAAGTGAAGTAGAGCTCAATATGTTGCCTCACAGTTCTACATATAACCCAAAATCCAGGTCTTTTGACTCAGTGACTTCAGGGAGTGTCCAGAAGGATATAGAAGGACAATTATGACATTTTCCTCTAGAGGATCCTCATAAATCTCTTGAAAAACCATTGGGGATTTTTTTTTCAATCGCCAGGTTTAGAGATGAATCTGAACCATGATGGACAAATAGCACCATGACTGAAGAACCAACTAAAAGAAAATCAGCTGCATCATCAAAGTGCTTTTTTGATAAGGAATGACATGGAAAATGCTGAGGAGATGGAGATTATAAAAATATCCTCTCCAATAACGTATCTTTCACCTGCCCAGAAGATACCATCGAGTTCATAATTTATGATAGGAGCTTTTGAATATATAAATTATTTCTGCAATACAACCTAGTGCCCCCTGAGGAGGTGGAATCTGGTATACTTATTTTAATACTGTTCGATAAATGCCGTCAGAACTAGATATGCATGGTTACAGAATGTCTTTCCTAATGTCCCTATTGCTTACATAAGGAGGATGCAATTCATAACCACTGTCAGAAAGAGCAACATTCTAGTGGCCTTGCACATACAGGAGAAGAAGCAGGAAGTAAAGACAGTAAAGGAGGCAGAATCTCTCCGCTTACATCCTTAGAATGCAGGAAAAGTGACTGGTGTCAATTATGGCGCCATATGCCAGTCTAATCTAATAGCAGTATAATGCGGCCAATGACTACATTCATAGTTCCTCAGTAGATGATGAGAGTAGTATGATAGAGTTCTTAGATGGGGTGCTACTGCTCCTGCAGTTTCAATCCATACCTATTGTTCATCTGGCCAATCCTGGACTTTCATACCTTGCCACATGTTTGGTACGACAGATGATGATTTGGGACCACTTGACCTCTTATCTGGTGTATACCTGTGGCCTTTTTAAAGTGAAATGTGCAATGCAATTTCCCTCTATGGTAGTGACCCCATTGTTAATACTCCTTCTTTGACCATATACTTACTAGCCAGGGTATCTAAATTAGATATTGGAATTTTTCATTTCTCTAAGGTTGAGTTTGTTTGGTCTTTGTATTTATATTGAGGTCTGCTAGATTTTCGGTGCCCGTTTCTTAGTTATCATTATAAAAGTTGTACTGATAGCCACTCGTCAAACGAATGGATCTTGTGACCAAGCCAGTACAGTTGGAGTTTGGTGAGCATGGTTTTTATGTTTTTTTCATCCTGTTTGTCCAGAATCTCTCTTGTGTGGAATCCAATCTTTTCAGGTAAGGCCAATGATTTTATACAAACAGGAAAGTGAAAATGTTCCAGTTTCTTAAGATAGCTTTTATTTAGAATCCCTTTTCTCTGCACCATATATGAGATTTTGAATGCATACTGCTTTATATACTTGGATTTGAGCGGTCTGTCATTAGTGGTTGCTCTGGACAACTCTGGTGCACAGCCAGCCAGGAACAATGAAGCCCTGTTTATTTTCTCCAGCACACCATTGTGGATAAAACAATGTAACCAAAATATATAAAAAATAGCACCACCAACATTTCTGTATCATTAACAGGCAAGACAGGCACATTCTGATTTGGTTGAGTTTAGTTTATTGTAGTATGACTTCTGCTTTCTTTATATTCATAAGTATGTCAGATGCCTTTTATATTGAAGATATGACGTCAAGGAGATTTTGCATTGTTTCTTGGATATGGGCCAAAATGGCAACATTATCAGTATATTGCAGGTCAAATTAGTTGATTATCATGTAGATGTTTTTATTTGGGGTGAAATCGTCTGATGTTGAACAGGCTGCTATCTGTTCGTCATTCTATTTGGGCCCTGTCTTATTTTCAAAGTTTTACCAGCAGTAGTCATTATTGACATAAGCCATCTGATGTTGAATATGCTACTGTTTGTTATTGTATTTGGGTTTTATCTTATTTTCAAAGTTTTATCTGTAGTAGTTATTGACACGAACCCTCTGATGTTGGACAGGGTACTCTGTTATTCTCTTTGGGCCCTGTATAATTTTCAAAGTTTTACCTGCAGTACTCTTTATTGACATGAACCTTCTGATGTTTGACAGGCTACTATCTGTTCGTTATTATATTTGGGCCCTGTCTTATTTTAAATGTTTTACCTGCAGTAGACGTTATTGACATGAACCGTCTGATGTTAAACAGGCTACTATCTGTTCGTTATTCTATTTGTGCCCTATCTTATTTTAAAAGTTTTACCTGGAGTGGTTGTTATTGACGTGATCCATCTGATGTTGACAGGCTACTATGTGTTCATTATTCTATCTGTGGCCTGTCTTATTTTCAAAGTTTTACCTGCAGTAGTTTTTATTGACATTAACCGTCAGATGCTGGACAGGCTACTATCTTTTCGTTATTGTATTTGGGTCGCTTATTATCAAAGTTTTTCCTGCAGTAGTCGTTATTGACATGACCCGTCTGATGTTGAACAGGCTACTATTATTCGTTGTTCTATTTGGGCCGGCTTATTTTCAAGGATTTACATGCAGTAGTCATCATTGACATGAACCGTCAGATGTTGGATATGCTACTATCTGTTCCTTATTCTATTTGGGCCCTGTCTTATTTTAAAAGTTTTACGTGCAGTAGTCATTATTGACATGAACTGTGTGATATTGGACAGGCTACTATCTGTTCGTTATTGTATTTGGGCCCTGTCTTATTTTCAAAGTTTTACCTGCAGTAGTTGTTATTGACATGAACCGTCCGATGTTGAATAGGTTACTATCTCTTCGATATTCAATTTGGGCCCTGTTTATTTTCAAAGTTTTAACTGCTGTAGTCTTTATTATGAACCGTCTGATGTTAAACCGGCTACTCTCTGTTTGTTATTCTATCAGGGTCCTGTCTTATTTTGAAAGTTTTATATGCAGCAGTCATTATTTACATGACCCGTCTGGTGTTGAACAGAATACTGTTTGTTCGCTATTCTATTATGGCCCTATCTTATTTTCAAAGTTTTATCTGGAGTAATCTTTATTGACATTTACGGATTGAAAGGAAAAAACCTCAAAAACATTAAACAACTTTACTCCCATTTCCACAGGTAAGGATGAGGACTCCAAGTTGCAAATAAACGGATTTTGAGTGAAGCGAAAAATCTATTTTTGGGTGAGGTAGCCATGTCGTCCTGATGGAAGTTCCTTCAAAGGTAGCTTCCTAGGTATATTTGACTACAGTGATATATCCCATACAAAAGCCCAAGGCAACAGGAATTTTCATGTTCACAAGACAGACAATGTTACAGAGGCGAAACACAGACATGTTTATTCTGGTTCTTTTTAGTGCGAGGGAAGAGTGAAGATACAAGCATAATATGTACAAAATGAATTATGTACGATCGTGTGACACACGGTTGGTACATGGCTCCCCCCCTAAAAATGACATACTGTACATGTTAATTAGGGCGCCCTGATCCGGAAAGGCGAACTGTAGGCGGGTCATCTGGCAGAAGATAAGCAGGTTTTAGACGATCAATGGAGACCCAGTCTTCTTTGCCACGAATGTTTAGTAGGAATGCTTTCGGACTGCGGCGGATCACAAGGAAAGGGCCCGTGTAAGGGGGCGTTAGCGCTGGCTTGCTAGTGTCGTTGCGCAGGAAGACGTGCGTTGCAGAGTGCAAGTCTGTTGGTATGTGATGCTTCGCTGGGGGCTTGTAAGTCTGGCGGCATGAAGTAAATTTTCCCACGACGTGATGTATGCACTGGAGATCGTCGGAGGAGGTTCTAGAGGGAAAAAAATTCGGCAGGGACGACCAACCGGTCGCCATACACCATTTCAGCTGCCGAGACGTTGAGGGCGTCTTTAGGAGTGGTCCTTAGTCCCAGGGGGACCCAGGGAAGCTGAGTAAACCAGTTGCAATCCTTGCAGCGGGACATCAAAGCTGCTTTGAGGGTGCGATGAAAACGTTCAACCATTCCATTGGCAGCGGAGTTGTAGGCCGTTGTCTGATGTAGGGTGATGCCCAGGAGATTCGCTAATGATGTCCACAATTGAGAGGTGAAAGTGGTTCCCCTGTCAGAAGTGATATGCTCAGGGATACCAAATCTTGCAATCCATCCAGAGAGTAAGGCAGATGTACATGATGCGAACGTTGCAGTTTCCATGGGAATGGCTTCAGGCCAACGAGTGGAGCGGTCGATGACGGTAAACAGGTAACGATGTCCTTGTGATGTGGGTAGGGGGCTTACAACGTCGACGTGAATGTGTGCGAAACGACGCTGAGGTTGAGGAAAGGTGCCCACTCCGGAATCCGTGTGTCGATGTACTTTGGAAGTTTGGCAAGAAGTACAAGCGCGGACCCAATCCTTAGCATCCTTAGAAATGCCGTGCCAAATGAACTTTGCCTTCAGCAGCTGTGCAGTAGAATGGCATGAGGGATGTGAAAGGCCGTGAATGAAATCAAACACCTGCCGGCGCATGGGAGCAGGAATCCAAGGTCGCGGTCTACCAGTACTGACATCACAGAGGAGGGTGGTGTTGGAGTCTTCCCAACGGAGGGACGTGCAGGATGTCCTACATGCTTGATACTCTGGATCCTGTCGTTGGGCTTCAGCCAGGGCGTTGTAATCCAATCCCAGTTGAACGGCAGCCAACGTGTTTCTTGACTCGGCAACGGGATTCATTTTCCCAGGGACGTATTGAAGGGTGCAATTGTATTCAGCCACGGCGGAGAGATGTCGGCGTTGCCGGGCGGACCAGGCATCAGACTGTCGAGTAAAGGCGTGCACCAGAGGCATGTGGTCTGTGCGAATGACGAAGGGCGTACCTTCTAAGAAATGGCGAAAGTGATGAACAGCCAAGTGCACCGCCAGCAATTCTCGATTGAAGGTAGAATAACCTGATTCTGCCTTGGACAGTTTTCTGCTGAAGAAGGCCAATGGGCGGGGCGAGCCGTTGACCACCTGCTCGAGTACTGCACCAATAGCGACGTCGCTGGCATCGGTGGAGAGATGGAGAGGGGCATGGGGGATAGGAAAAGTGAGAGCCGCAGCAGTTGATAGGGCCTTCTTTGCATTGCAGAAGGCTGCTTCTTAAAGGGGACCCCACTTCAGGTCCTTTGGCTTGCCCTTGAGGGAGGCGTAGAGGGGAGCAAGAGTGGCGGCAATGGTTGGCAGAAAACGGTGATAATAGTTGATCATGCCCAATAATTCCTGCAGAGCTTTGATGGTCGAGGGCGCGGGGAAGTTCTGAACGACTGCTACCTTCTCAGGGAGGGGATGGACTCCTTCAGGAGTGATGCGGTGTCCTAAGAACAACACTTCGTTGGGGCCAAAGGTACACTTGTCGTAGCGGACTACAAGGCCGTTTTGTTGCAGGCAGTCGAGCACGATGCGCAGGTGACGGAGGTATTCCTCTTTTGAGGAGGAGAACACAAGTATGTCGTACACATAACATACACAGAAAGGGAGGTCCCCTAAGATGCCATCCATGAGACGTTGAAACGTGGCCCCAGCGTTACGAAGGCCAAAACAGGAGTAATTGAAGGTGTACGTACCAAACGGAGTGATGATGGTAGTTTTGGGGTTGTCTTCTGGGTTCATAGGCACCTGATAATACCCCTTCATGAGGTCAAGCGTAGAGAAAACCTTTGCTTTGTGCAGGTAGGTCACGTCGGCAATGTTTGTGAGGGGGTAGTGATCCAGTTCTGTTTGCATGTTCAAGCGCCTGTAATCCCCGCATGGACGGAGGGAGCCGTCTTTCTTCAGAACGATGTGTAAGGGTGACGACCATGGGCTGGAGGCCTTTTGGCAAAGGCCCATTTGTCTCACACTTAACCTGTATAACTTAATTCAGCCGATCACATCTGTGTCGGCTCCAAACAGATATAACTAATTAGGTGACTAATTATCTTACCCTCATTGATTGTGACCAACCGACAATTGGACCAAAAAGTCTCATTAAGATTGAGTTAATAAAATTAAGGAAATCTCGATAAAGAATGAAACTAAAGCACAATACCTGCAGACTTTTTGGAACGAACGGTCGTCAAAATCTTTAGCCCTGACGGCTTTAACTGTTTAACAGGTAACTGCCTGTCAATTAGAAAATTGACAGTTGGTCACGTAGTCCTCTATCCCTCCCCCACCAATGGTGGGGGGGCATCCCTCCACCAACCGGTTATTGAGCCATTCTTTATTCATCTGTTGTCACAGAAGCACGTTTGTGCTTTCGCTCCAACACTCTGATATAATTGAATTCTTTTTGGTTTTGTTAACGACTACACCTTGGATTTGTCGTCTTCAAGTGATTTTGGATCCTTTGATGGTGTTAGTGATTTATGAATATGCCATCTGACTCTGAGACTCGACGCTCCTGCACTAATTGTTCGACTAGGATAAGTAGAAAGTTTGCCTTTGATACTCATTCTCTTTGTCAATCATGTAGGGGTATTAAGTGTGACATTAATGTTACTTGTAACGAGTGTAAGGGTTGGTCTAAAGAAGACCGTAAGTTATATGTTAAGCATATGGATTCTTTAGCCAAGAAACGTAGTAGTTATAAGTCGAGTAAGACCACGAAGAGTGGCCTACCGGAGGACGAGATTAGGTCTTCTCCTTCCCAGGAGATTAGTTCAGCCTTAGGGGAGGGGGTAGATCCTCCGGAGGACAATGTCCCTGTAGGAGGGGTTAGTAGTTTTAGCTCCTCGGTAGATGTTGCCCGGTCCGTTTCTCCTGCTACAACGGTTACCGCCAAGTGTTCTAATGCTTTTATAAGTTGTCTTGAGAAAGTGCAAGCTATTTGGGAGGCTAAGTTCTCAAAGGTGAGTGAGGACATTTCCTCTTTAGTGAATTGCTTTAATGCTTTAAATGTTCCTGTATTGCCTTCCAGCTCTGCACCTGCCCTTGGTACGCCAGTCGCTGAGGCGAGCGGACACCGTGAGGTGATCCCCTCCCCAAAGCAGGGCAGGTCGCAGGTCCAGTTCGCCATCACCCCTGATGGGTGTATGAGCAACTTGGACGAAGAAACCCCATCGCTACTTCGTTCTCCCCATCGTCAGCGAGGGAGCACCCCGACACCGTCGCAAGCTCCTTTATCTTCAGACCCAGGGAGGTCAAGATTTCGTTCTCCTAATTGTCGACGAGGGAGCTCCCCTGCGCCTTCGCAGGACCATGAACCTTCAGACCCTGTGAAGTCTTCTCCGCGTTCCAGTCGCAGGAAATATTCTTCTAGAAGCTCGTCTCGCAGTAGGAGGCATACCTCTCATCAGTCCAACTCAAGCATGTCTCCTGAGGGTAGATCCACATCGAGACCCTATCATAGAGACCTATCTCGTCACTCTTCAAGCCGCACACCCGGACTTTCATCCCTCAGGTCCCTGAGGGACTCCAGTGTTTCCTCTGACCGAAGGTCCAGAAGCCAGTCTTCAAGGAGAAGCAACCGGAGTTGGTCCCATCATTCCCCAGACCACCTTTCTCCTTATTCCAGGTCTCATTGGAAGGACCAGAGACCTAGCCGTTCATCTGTTAGATCCCACCATAGATCTCCTTCCAAACATTCTCGTCGGTCCTTATCCAGTAGTACTGGGAGACGTCTCTCCCCAAGCCATTCCCCTTCCAGGAGTAGACATCTTTCGTCTACCAGAAGCCCCAGATCTTCGCATCGTTCTCAGCCAAGGACCCGCCATGATCACAGGTCTCCTTCTACAGGTTCCTCACCCAATGATGGAGATGCTGAATTCTCCAGGAGACTTTGGGCAGCAGCGGAGAAATTTAGAATTCTTCAGGATGACGAGATGGATGACACAGCTCTTGAAACTTTGATCCCTAATTCCTTCAGGGAATTGATGAGTCTTTCCGAGAATGCCTTCCCAGAGAGTGTTCGTCAAGTGAAGGAGGTTCTTGCTTCCTCTAAGCCCCCCCTGAATCGTTTTGTTCAGGGTCTGGAGAAGCAGAAGTTTGACAGATTACCCAAATGGACCCCATCAGAACCCTTAGAATTAACTCGCCAGGGAGTCAGGAAACGAGCAAAGGAAAGATGTCAGGCCGGACGCATTCCATACCCCACCATTGCTCTAGGCAAGACCAAGAGATACCTGCAGCTGGAAGAAGAGTCTTACGGTCCAGCTCCCGCCCCTCTCAACCCCTCCTTTGAGGACGTGTTACCCTCACGAGTGAAGGGCGAACGTGCCTTGGTTGGTATCTCTGTAGAAGAGTGCAAGAGACTGGAAGCCTCCACTAGAAGAATACAGGAGATTGGGAACATGCTGGCCTGGCTGTGGTATGTTTTGACAGCTTTTCTGAAGGAACCTTCTTTCCTCACAACGCATCGACCTCTCTACCTCCAGATAGCCAGGTCTATTGGGCGCTGCCTTGAGGACCAGATGAAAGAGACTACTTTCCACGAGGCTTACCTGACTGGTAAAAGAAGGGACCATTATCTCAGCAGGGCCCCTGCTTCTCTCTCCATACGTCATAAAGATCTACTAAGGGAATCCCAGATGTTTGGACATCACCTTTTTGAACCTGCTATTCTGGAGGATGTTCTCTCTCGGGCCCAACTGTCTTCCAAGATGCGGAAGGAAGATATGTTAAATGACTTGTTAAAGAAATCACTTTCATTTAAGCCGCAACAGAAACAGCCCTACCCTCAAAGGGATTCGGGTAAACGCCCTATTCCTCAGCAAGGAGGTCGAGGAAATGATAATAGATATGGGAAGAAGCAGAAGTCCACAGTTGCTGCTTCATCAAACTTCCAAGCCAGGAAACAGGACAAGAAGAAGGACTTTAGGTCCTCACAGAACCCTGTCCCAAAGGGTTTTCAGAAATAGGGGCCAGTTCCTTCACACGAACACGTACAAGTGGGTTGCTGCTTACAACATCATTGGCAGGCTTGGGAGGCCCTGAATTCGGACCCTTGGGTGACCATCGTACTAAGGGAGGGGTACAGGATACCTCTCAAGTCTCAACCACCCTTGACCAGTCATTCGCTACCATCCATCAGTTACTCCGGCAGGTCCGTAAAGCAACAAGCGCTCAGGGAGGAGATGCTTCAGCTGAAGTACAAAGGGGCCATAGAGCTAGCCCCGCCCAACTCCTGGAGTTTTCACAGCCACATGTTTGTGGTGACGAAAGCTTCAGGAGGGTGGAGACCCATCATCGATCTCTCTATCCTCAACTCCTTCGTAGAGATTACGAAGTTCAAGATGGAGACTCCGAAGACGGTTCTTCTAGCTATAAGGGAAGAGGACTGGTTCTTTACCATCGACCTCCAGGATGCTTATCTCCAAGTCCCAATTCATCAGGACTCTCGCCATCTTCTGCGCTTCCGCTGGGGAGAGGAGACTTGGCAGTTCAAGTGTCTCTGCTTCGGACTGGCAACGGCTCCTCAGGTCTTCACCAGGATCATGGCCCCAGTTGCAGCCAAATTCCACCGGATGGGTATTCGGATGTGCCGCTATCTGGACGACTGGCTCTTCCTATCTCCTTCCCTTCAGGAAGCTCTTCGTGTGAAGGAATTGGTCCTGGATCTTTGCAGGACTCTTGGAATAAAGATAAACTACAAGAAGTCTGCTCTCACACCATCTCAACAGACGACTTATTTGGGAATGAAGATTGTATCTCCTCTCTTAAGGGTCTTCCCGTCTCAAGAGAGGAAAGACAACCTCAGGAGAATTATAGAGGAGTTCTTGTTACTTCCGACCCCAAGAGTTTCTCTATGGATGAGCCTTCTAGGCCACCTTGCTTCTCTCACGTTACTAGTTCCCAACGGAAGACGCCGTATGAGGGATCTTCAATTCACATTGAGACAACATTGGGACTGGCAGGACAACACCAAACAAATTCAGTGGACAGCACGCAGTCAGGAGGATCTTCTTTGGTGGTCCCAGGAGATACACTTGAATGCAGGACTGTCTCTCAAAGTCCTCGAACCTACGCTTGTTCTACATACAGACGCTTCAGACATAGGATGGGGAGCTTCTCTAGAGCAGGAGAGCATTGCTCATTTATGGACTCCTTCCCAGATCTCCAGGTCCATAAACTGGAGAGAACTCAAGGCAATCAGGGAGGCTCTTCTCCATTTCACTCCTCTGTGTACATCCGAAGTAGTCGCAGTGTATGCAGACAACTCCACCGCGATCTCCTATTTGAAGAAGGAAGGAGGAACAAAGTCCCAACCTCTCAACCTTCTCGCTCAGGAGATCCTCCAGTGGGCAGAGGATCACAACGTTATTCTCCGACCTCAATTCATTCCGGGAAAGAAGAATGTCATTGCGGATGCTCTGAGCAGGGGGGACCAGGTGCTAGGTTCCGAATGGACTCTTTGTCAGGAGGTAGTAGATCGCCTTGTTCACCTTTGGCCAGCAAACATAGACCTGTTTGCAACTGCTTTAAATTTCCGTCTTCCAGCATATTTCAGCCCTCAGACAGATCCTCAGTCTGCAGGGGTCGACGCTATGCTTCAAGACTGGAGGGACCTTCAGACTTACGCCTTTCCACCATTAGGGATGATAGACCAGGTCTTACACAAATTTCAGTCATCACAGAGGTGCACAATGACCCTGGTAGCCCCGTTCTGGCCTCAGAAAGAATGGTTTGCAAGACTCCTAGAACTTTCCATAGACATTCCAAGGAGGTTGCCTGTCAGGTACGACCTCTTACGCCAACCTCACTTCCACAGGTTCCACCTTCGACCGTCCTCGTTACTTCTAACCGCCTGGAGACTGTCAAGCGTATCGCTAGAGCGAGTGGAGTATCTTCAGCAGTGGCTGAACAGCTCACCAAGGCACGAAGACACTCTACCAATTTGAACTACCAGCGTAAGTGGGTAGTTTATAGAGGTTGGTGTAAGAGGAACCGCCACACCTCTTCTAGACCTACAGTTCCAAAGATTGCGGATTTCCTTCTTTATCTACGGAAGGAGAGAAAGCTTTCAGTGTCGGCCGTTAAAGCTTATAAGTCGGCACTAGCCTCTGTGTTTAGGCTGTCTTTTGGTGAGGTTTTTGAGGACCCTATTCTCTCTGACCTGATCAGATCTTTTGAGATTGAGGTTCCCAAGTTTTCCATTAGTCCTCCCATGTGGGACTTGAATGTGGTTCTCAAGCTTCTAGCTGGGGCTCCCTTTGAACCTCTCAGGTTAGCTTCTCTACAAGACTTGACTACCAAGGCACTTTTCTTGGTTACTTTAGCTACAGCCAAGAGACTGGGAGAGATACAAGCCATCTCTGCTTCTGTAGGAACAAGAGGAAAGGACATGGTCCTTACGTACCTTCCAGAATTCAGAGCCAAGACGGAATCAGAGTCCAACCCTCTTCCCAGAGAGTTTCTTCTTTCCTCTTTAAGTGAAACTGTTGGGCATCTGGAAGAGGAGAGACTGTACTGCCCAGTGAGAACCCTACGCTATTATCTAGCCAGAACCAAGGCTATCCCTCACAGACCCCGGGCTCTCTTCGTCTCCCCTAAACTACAGTCGAAGGCCATGACGAAAAATGCTGTTTCTTTCTTTATCAGGAGACTCATAGCAAAGGCTTCTCCCCAATCTTTATCAGGCTGTGCGTCCAAGAAGGGAAGAGGTACCCACAGTCTGAGGGGTTATTCCACGTCTCTTTCTTTTTGGAAGAACTCTTCATTGAAGTCCGTCCTGAATGCTGCTCTATGGAAAGGGAATACAGTTTTTGCTTCCCACTACCTTAAGGACGTGGAGTTGGTGTATGACAACATACGATCTCTCGGTCCAATTGTCGCAGCTGGAGAAATTGTTGGTTAACATCTACTTGGCCTTCTACCCTAAATACTTAGTGTATGTAAGGAAGAATGTAAGGCATGAATGAGATGGGATATGAATAAGGGCTCACTCCGTGCGAATGAAAACCTCGCGTAGGCAGGTTGTATAAATGCATGAGAGGAAGTAAGGTAGTGACGGCCCATCGGGGGCCTACACCTACCTTACTTCAGAGACATATGACTAAACTAACGGACTTAACCGACGTATGCAAGTTGTTGATACAAGGTTAGGAACTTAGTTTAGAATAGGGTAGTTAGTCGACTAGGCGTTAAGACTGACCCAGCCATGACTAAACTTGACTGTTGGGGATCCAGTTCACTGCAACACATGGAGATGTCCTATATCAGTCAAGGTAACTACTCTCAGGTCCTCTCAGGTCTGTTTGTATTCTTTAAAGATTACTTAATTATATCAGCTGTTTATATTTCTACTTATGCCCTCCAACCAGGATAAATGCTGGTAATCGGCTGAATTAAGTTATACAGGTTAAGTGTGAGACAAATGAATTTTTAAATTTAAAATTAATTTTCGAACACTTACCTGTATAACTTAATGGAAGACCCTTCCCACCTCCCCACATTATCATAAGCAGCTTTACGACAACATATTCTTGAAGAATGGCTCAATAACCGGTTGGTGGAGGGATGCCCCCCCACCATTGGTGGGGGAGGGATAGAGGACCACGTGACCAACTGTCAATTTTCTAATTGACAGGCAGTTACCTGTTAAACAGTTAAAGCCGTCAGGGCTAAAGATTTTGACGACCGTTCGTTCCAAAAAGTCTGCAGGTATTGTGCTTTAGTTTCATTCTTTATCGAGATTTCCTTAATTTTATTAACTCAATCTTAATGAGACTTTTTGGTCCAATTGTCGGTTGGTCACAATCAATGAGGGTAAGATAATTAGTCACCTAATTAGTTATATCTGTTTGGAGCCGACACAGATGTGATCGGCTGAATTAAATTATACAGGTAAGTGTTCGAAAATTAATTTTAAATTTAAAAATTCATTTCCTCCATTTCGGCGAACGTCTGTTTGGCGGCTGCCAAGCGTTCCGGTGCCAGACGTCTGAATTTTGCGAAGACTGGGGGTCCTGTCATCTTGATATGGGGATAAATACCATGCTTGGCAGGAACCGTGGGCGTTTGGCGAAGTTCTGGACGGAAAACTTGCGGGTACGACGTGAGGAGGTGGGCGTAGGCATCCGTGGGTGCGCTGATGTGGAGAGCAAGGTTAGAGGGGGCGGGTTGAAGAGGTGTCGACAAGTACGAGTCTGCCTTGACCAATCATCGGTGGGTGACATCGACCAGAAGGTGGAAATGAGAGAGGAAATCCACACCGAGGATTGGCAATGTGACGTCAGCAATGAGAAACTTCCGTTTCCGAACGATAATGTGAGGTTCTCGTAACCGTAGGTGGGTATCGCAGATCCGTTGGCAGCTACCAAGCGGACGTCGGCAGATGTAGACAGACTTAAGTCGTGTCTTGAAGAGTTTCCTTGGCAAAAGAGAACGACAAGCACCCGTGTCTACCAAAAATCGCACGCCCGTTCTTGCATCATGTAAAAAGAAAAGATTAGAAACACGGGAGGCCACCGCCATGAGCGATGGCCTACTTACACGTTTTTTGGCCACTGACAATCCTCGGCACATTTCTTCGCGGTTGCCCCGAATCTGAAGTGGTAGTAGCAAAACTGCGGCGGATGGGAGGTAGTAAGTGGCTGTAGAAGTCGTTTGTTGGGGCGCGAGCGAGTGGTGGGTGGTGGGCGGCTTTGTCGCTGCTTCGGCACGTCACGGGGTAGGCGTGTATGTCTTACGGCATTCATGTCAGCTTCGGTTGACATTGAATAGGCATCCTCTTCGTCAGGGGTGGAGAGTTGATGGAGGTCTTGAAGTGGCTGTCCATAAGGGCGTCGGCTTTGATCATCAAGTCCTTTATGGGTAAACTATCGACATCGGGTATGGCAGCGCATATAGGTCCGGGTAAACGGCGTATCCAAAGGGCACGAAGTAGGTTCACCTCACGAGGAGAGCCGTATGCGGCAGGTTGAAGGCGAGCGATACTGGTCATTTCCCTGAGGGCAAGCGAAGCCTTTTGGTCCCCCAACGGTTTTTGCGAGAGATGAAAAAGCTTTGCTATACGGGCAGCTGGCGACAGCGAGTACTGCTGCAGAAGGTATGTTTTGAGGGCGTCATACGCTATTGGGGTGTCTCCTTGTTCACAAAGCCAGTCGGATAATTCCGGGAAGGTGTCCTCGGGTATCGCCGCGAGAACATAATCCGCTTTGGTGGTTGAGCGAGTCATGCCCTTGATGCGAAACTGAACTTCTGCGCGCTGAAACCAAACAAACGCCTCTCCGCTGGCGAACGGTGAAAGTTTCACTGGGGCAGCCGCAGCGCAACTTCTGTAGAGTCCGTCATAGTACCAATGATGGAGGGGTGAGGGGGGTGGGGATGGAAGGCGGTGGGAGCGAGTCGACTTCCGGGGTCACCAATGTGACAGCCGAGAGAAGGTTGTGAACTCAAAGGCAGTTGGAAAGGAACTGAGTTAATTTATTATACAACACACTCCTTTATATACAAAAGCCCAAGGCAACAGGAATTTTCATGTTCACAAGACAGACAATGTTACAGAGGCGAAACGCAGACATGTTTATTCTAGTTCTTTTTAGTGCGAGGGAAGAGCGAAGATACAAGCATAATATATACAAAATGAATTATGTACGATCGTGTGACACATGGTTGGTACAGTATCCAGAATTCTAACTCCTGGAGCGAATATCCCTTAAAATTTTAAAAAGGGATATCGTGTAATATCAGAGGACGTATTCTTGACACGTCTCATGGCTATCTACACCCCCAATAGCGCTTTCACTTCGAGAGGAAAGAGAGGCAAGAATAAGGAGAGTCGTTAAAGAGGAGACACTCCTACTGTACTGTAAATGGTGCGCCAAATCGCCACCGCGATTCGCCACCAAGCCATTCTTTGTAGCTTTGTAGGTGTTGCAGATACAGTACCATAGGGAGGGAATCTTTATCCTTTTGTCCAAAAGAGGGTGGGTCCATCAGGACGACATGGCTACCTCGCCCAAAAATAGATTCCGTTTTTTGGGCTCAGGCCCTGTCATCGTGATGGAAGTTTACCAGAGCATTAATGTATCTCTGGATTTTCAATAGTGCTGTTCATCTCGAGATAAATCTTTCCTTTTGGTCTTTTAGACCTAGAGACACATGATTTTACCGTTATACATCAATCAGCTGATCATGAAATATGTCAGTGCTTCCTGCCCCCTACAGGGAAGAGTCTGGGTAGACTCAAGAAAAAAACCCGGGGATTGTGAGTTCAAGGAAACAATCTAGCAAACAGTTTGTGTGTTAGTGTCATCATATACGTAAAGCATAGTCTGTATTAGGATGGTATTGATCTGTGCAGGTTACTGTACCTCCCAGGTCTGTCGATAAAGAGACGGACAGGTTTATATACGTGTAGGAAACTTTAAACAGTAAAATGAACAGTCTAGTACAACAAGATCTTACCTGTTTGCTTGGAACAATATAATTCTTAGTTCCGATATTTTCTTAAATATCAAAAGAGTCAAGGATACTCTGACTTATACATACACTGGAATGTTTGGGGCGAAAGAGACGCAAAGAATCTTTCTATTGTTTATTACAAAAATAGAAATCATGATTGTATTCAATTACATTGTATGCTGAACAATTCTGCATAAAAGCATAAACAGTAATAACAGAAATAAAATAGGTTTCACCTGAAAAGGAAACATAGCCACTCTAAGGGAAATATAGAATTTCACTATACATTCTGTTGTTACTAGGAACACTGTGCATAAGTATGCCTGGCACTTGTGTCAGTCTATTATGCTTAATGTCACCTATGTAGAGAGAACAGTCTATAGTGTCATCACTAAACACAATACTCAACATGATATGCCTTACGAGTCTATCATGTACACCCTTCACTATAAGTCCCAAATAGTGCACTGTTCTTCGCAGTAATCAAGCAGCAGGTTTTATTACACTGCCCGCCGCCACCACATGAAATTTAATTTCTTGCAATTGCTTCGCATAGTGCTTGAGGAAAACCCTGGAGGACTTCCATCCAGCATAAGCATGAAGGCTTTCAAACGACATCGTCTGAAAGAAATTCAGAGACGAGGCAACTTTTCTCGGATCATGACCTGCGGGTGTACTGTCTGGATCCGCTCTGCGTATAAAGTAAGTGATTTTTGCCCTTATCTGTTTCAAGGATTACGTTGAACCGGAAGTCTCTCCCCTGAAAAGCTGACCTCCCTTAAAGTCTGAAGTTCTACAAAGATAGACCTTTAGGCATTCCACTGGGCAGAGGGATGCTTCTTCCTTCAGAGTGCAGATTCTCCAGGGACCCCATCTCTTAGTGGGCAGCTCGTTCTTGGTGAGAAACGTCGGGTCCGGAAAGAGGTTCAGTTCTCCGTTGTCTGTGAACTGAATGTGGCCATCATCCCTCGAGAGGGCCACTATTTCGCTAACTCTGGCTCCCGAGGCTAGTGCAAACAAGAATATCACCTTCTGAGTCAAGTCTTTCAGCGCGCAATCCTCATTTTTCAGGATTGATGCTAAATGAAGAACTTTGTCCAAAGACCATGAAATGGGCTTAGGAGCTGCGGGCCGAAGTTTAACGCAGGCTTTAAGGATCTTGTTGAAGATTTCATTGGAAAAGTCTACCTGGAAGGCGTAAAGCATTGGTCTGGCCAGGGCAGATTTACATGTAGTAATCGTATTGGCTGCTAAACCTTGTTCATGAAGATGGATGAAGAAGGACAAACAGAAATCCATAGAAATCTCCTTAGGTTTCTTCGCCTTGACAAAGGCCACCCACTTCTTCCAGGAAGACTCATATGGTCTTCTTGTTGACTTTGACTTGTATTCTTCTAAGAAGTTAATACTGTCCCTAGAAATCCCGAACCGTTTCTTGACCGCTAAGGCGAGAAAATCATGAGATGAAGGTTCTGGGTTTTCACTGATGAAGCAGAGACAGTCGATTTCTGCACTTGCTGAGTCAGAACTGGGTCCGGCAACGGGATCAGCTTCAGGCGTAGTTCCGTTACCAGAGGGAACCAAACGCTGTTGGGCCACTTGTGGGCCACTATTGCTGCTGTCCCTCGAAAGGATCTCAGTTTGTCGAGGACTTCAAGCAGAAGGTTGGTTGGAGGGAATAGGTAGATCTTGGACCATTTGTTCCAATCTATGGACATTGCATCCATTGCTTCCGCTAGAGGATCCTCGTACGGGGCTACATATCGGGGTAGCTTCTTGTTGTCGCTCGTTGCGAAGAGGTCTATTTACAGTCCCGGGACTTTGTGTAAGATGAAGGAGAATGATCTTACGTCTAGGGACCATTCTGACTATCGGTTTGGTCCTGGATAGAGCGTCAGCTGTCACATTGCGGAACCCTTGAAGGTGGACTGCTGACAAGTGCCATCTCTTCTTCTCCGCTAGGCGTAGGATGGCTAGTATCACTTGGTTTATGTGAGGCGATCTCGAGCCCTGTCGGTTTAGGCATCTCATTATGACTTCGCTGTCTAGAACCAGACGGATGTGGATTGAGCAGCGGAGTTTCAGTTTCTTCAGGGAAAGAAAAACTGCCAGGAAATTGATGTGGAAGGTTTTGAAGAGGGCAGACCAGGTTCCTTGGACTTTCCGATGATGAGAGTGACCTCCCCACCCTTCGTTCGAGGCATCCGTGTGAACGGTGGAGGCGATTGTAAGGGAACCTTGTTCCTTAGGTTTTTGGCCTCCGACCATGGCTTGAGTAGGGATCGCAGACAATTTGGTATCGGTCTTTGTAGATCTCTTCGAGCGTTTGATGCGTATTTTCTCCAAACTCCTGATGCATCTTTTAATTGTGCTCTCAATACTGGATCTGTCACTGAGGCGAACTGGAGAGACCCCAACACACTCTCCTGTTGCCTTCTTGATATCCTTGTGGACCGAAGAAGGTTTTTGACAGATCCTGCTATCTCTTTCCTTTTCTTTGATGGAATGGAAAGGCAGTGTGACTGCAAGTTTCAGTGGACGCCCAGCCACTGAAACTTTTGAGCTGGAGACAGTCGAGATTTTTCCAAGTTGATATTGAATCCCAAGTGTTCCAGGAACCGGATCACTTCCTTGGAGGCTTGCTTGCACTGTTCTACGGATGCTGCCCACACCAGTCAGTCGTCCAGGTAGGCTACCACCTGGATTCCTTTTAGGCGTAGTTGATGAAGGACTGCATTCGCAAGCTTGGTGAATACCCTTGGAGCTATGTTCAGACCGAAGGTCATGGCTCTGAAAACATACTGTCTTCTTTGTAGTTTGAATCCCAGGTAGGGGGAAACTTGACGGCTGATTGGAGACTGTGTATGCCCGTTTGGGCAACAGGGTCCTGATGTGTTGAAGCGTCAGCATTTTGAACTTGTAGTTCACTAGGGCGGAAATAGACTGAGAGGACGACCAAGAGATACATGGGTGAAAACCTTCAAGAAAGCAAATAGAGGCGAGACATTTCAGCAGCTGGCACAGATGGCATTGGATAGGAGTCTCTGGAGAGAATGGCGATATCAGATGCAGGACCCAACCCGGAGAATTCCGGACGGGATTTAGTGAGTGAGTTCACTATGAACTTGTTGAGTGGTGACAAGTTCAGAATTACTCTGAGCTTTTCCGAGTCCTTCTTCGGAACACAAAATAGCCTTCCTTGGAATCTGACAGACTTCGCCTTCCTTATAACTCTTTTGTTCAAGAGTTCCTGAACATATTCTTCCAATGTGGGTTTTGAGTGTTGGAAGAATTGAGGGAAGGTCGGTAGAGTTGAGCTCCAACTCCACCCTAGTCCGTTCTTGATTAGGCTGTGGGCCCAGGGATCAAAGGTCCAACGATCCCGGAAGAAGAAGAGTCTCCCTCCTACTGGTAGCATCTCACTTTGAGTGCTGGGTGGAGGATTTACCTCCTTGGCCACGTCCACCCTTGTTGCCCCTACCTCTGAAGGGGCGTCTGGAGGAACCTTGAAAGGAACCTCGAGACTTCGGCCGAAAGGTCGTAGATTGCCTTTCAAACACTGGGGTGAACACTGGTGACTGAGTCGCCAGTTGGAAGGTGGTGGGTGGTTGTGCCACTGTCTGGGATAACGTGGCCACGGGAAGCTGTTGCTGTTGCTTAGGCCGAGAGGGCTCTTTAGGTCGTTTTGGTCTATTCTTCGGCTGAGGACCCTCATCAGCTGAAGATTTTCTTATAGAGGACAAGCCCCATTTAGAGAGAAGGTTTCTATTCTCAGTGGCGGCTTTGTCTATGACCTCTTTGACCACTTCACTTGGGAAGAGGTCTTTTCCCCAGATGTTAGAAGCTATCAGCTTCCTTGGTTCATATCTCACCGCAGCCGAGGCGAACACGAACTCTCTGCAAGCCCTTCGGGCTTTAATAAAGTTGTACAGGTCTTTGGTTACTGTCGCCAAATGGGATTTGGCGAAGACCATGTACATGTCCGGGGTATCTGGGATGCTTGCCATTGTCTCCAGGCCAGTCTGCAGAGACAAGGAAGCAGCAAGACGTTCTTTTGTCTCCTGTTCCCTACGCAGGAGAAAGTCTGACAGCTTCGGGAGGTCTTCACTGAACTGTCGTCAGGCAATATCTGCCTCCAGCTTCCCAACTGTGAAGGTGTTGTGCACATCCTTTCAGTCTGCATCGTCTGATGGGAAGGCAAGGGTGAAGGGTCTACACTCTTCCGGTGTAGGGCACGGTTTCCCTGCCTCAACTGCCTTTAAGGCTGCCTTAAGCCCTTTGTCCATAAAGGGAAAGGCACGTTTGGGGTCAGCAATGAAGGATGGGTGCTTCTTGCTGAGAGCCGGCACCTTAGAGCTAGTAAAGGCCCTCTCCTTTAAGGTGGTGGTATATAAGGCCTGAGCCTTGGAGAGTTCAAGGACAATAGTTTCCTTCGGCTCTGTCTCCACTTTGGATGCAGGTTCTGTCTTAAGACGGACATAGCAATCCGGGTAGGCCCCTTTGCTGGGCCAGAACTCTATTTCCTCTACTGGGACAGTGCCCAGTTTTTCTGAGAGGAAGATCTTCCCCCCCGACATTGGCATGTGCTCTGCGTACCTCCAGGGGTTTCAACGTCAGAGAAGGTGGGGAGATCCTTAACGTTTAGCTTTTTCGGGGCCAATCGTGTTGCAACTAGCTGATGCATTTCTGTCCGAAGAGAGGCCTCCTTATCGGACGATTTCTTTTGAATGTCCTGCACCATGGACAACAACGAGTACAACGTACTCTTGATAGAATCTAGTTGGGGTACAGTGGAAGAGGTCGAAGGCACCGGCTCATTCACTGTGGCCGATGATACCGAAATCGTTTCGGCTCTCTCGACTTCTGTCTCAGGTGGTACGTCATCCGCCTGATCCAATTCCTCCACTAGGAGATTGTTTTCAGTCTGCTCTGAGACAACTGACATGTTGTCCTCTAATTGGATGCTCTCTAAGGCATCTGAAACTTCAGATTCAACCGGAATCTGAACCAGGGGAATCTCAGGTTGAGCCTGGGGAATAACCGCATCCGAAGATGCCCTAGGGAAAAGACAAGCCCTCATCTTTTCATTAGGAAGGTATGGGCCAGAAGTGTTCTTCTGGAAACCCCTAACCCATTTTCGCAGCATTTCCCTTGCTGCGTCCCTTGACTCGGTGGACTTTTGATCATCAAAAGCCCCTCTTACCAGTTTTTCACAAACGGTACATACCTGGGGGACCCAGTACTTGAGAGCCCCCTTGGTGACTGCATAGCGAGCATGGGCCCTGCACATGTGGCCGTGGAAGTTCTTACTACGGACCCTGCAAAATCTGTTCCCGCACTCGGGATGCTCCTCCTGTAAAGAAAGAAAAGCATATAAGTATTCGGTAAAATTCTCAGATTTCAGCATACATAATATTAATAATATTAGCTTGGATAGGGTAAGCTAGAGATAGGAAAGACACCTACATGTGTTTCCTGTCCAGCCAATTGTTATGACCTCCAATATTGAAAGTAGAATTCATAGGAATTCTTAGGGGAAGATGATATCCTTTGATATGAAGTGTCTTCTTGACACAATCTTCCAGGTTCAATATTGGGGATTAAAGACAATAATGGATAATAATCATTAATGGTAGAGAGAATCGCTCTCTTAAATGTGATGGTCTCACAATAGGCTGCCCATGAAGCACCTTGTAGGTTGGAAAAACTGGGCTACAGCACTGACTGTTGGTAACAAGTTGCCAGTCCTGTCAGGCCTGCTGGCACATGCCGGGCCTGCCAGCGTCTGCTGGGCAAGCCGGCACATGCCGGACCTGCCGGCGTCTGCTGGGCAAGCCGGCACATGCCGGGTCTGCCGGCGTCTGCTGGGCAAGCCGGCACATGCCGGGCCTGCCGGCGTCTGCTGGGCAAGCCGGCACATGCCGGCCTATTCTGGGCTATTGAAGGCAATAACTGTCTTCATAATAATGGGTGGCAGGCCGCCGGCAACGGCTCTGCCGGCCGGCAGCCGAGGATTCTTCCATCAAGTAGGACCCGGCGGCAGCCGGCGGCAGATGACCAGGTATGGGTGGCCAGCTGCCAGCCGGCAACTCGGCGGCCGGCAGCCAGTCCCAGAATGTCTATTGTCTTTGGGTTGTCGATCAACGACGTTCACAGTAAGCGGTGGCAGGGCAACTGCCGGCCGGCAGACAATTGACATGGCCCAGTAACGAAAGTAAGAGAAAGAGAGGATGGAGGCAGACAAGGGCTCAGCCTTGCCGGCCTGCATCCAGAATGAAGGTTTAAGTGGAAGGGGGAATAAAATTTGGGCTTCCACCCAACCATATCACAGTCATAAGGGCTATGGAAGGCAGTCCAAGGGAGGACTGAAGAACACTAAAGAATATGAGGGTACCCGCCGGAAGCCGGCTCGGCCGGCGGCAGACAGGGGACCTCAGGCCAGTCCTACAATAACCCTTAGGGTCAATGTAGAACGATGGCCAGGAGGGTGTTGGTTCATTCAACACGAAAGAGATAGAGGGGAGGGAGTAGGTGTCCTACAGGTAAGGTAATGCCCGAAGGTACTACTTAACCTAAGGGATTCTGGTCTCATGGAGTAACCTCAGGTAGAAGAAATCATTTCCCCAGGGGAGAGAGCATCCGTAGGATACCATCTCACAAGAGAACAGAATCTCGTGCCAGAGACTTTAGGCAGTGAAGAAGTCATTTCTTCGGTCTAAGGTCTACCAGCACAGGACTGTCTGCTAGGCCAAGGAAGGGGGAATTGTCATACAAAAACCCCCAAGTATGGTCTAGGGAGGTCTAGCCTCCTGTAAGAGCAGCTTAACCTGACATGGGAAATAATTTCGCCAAGACAGGAAGATGCCTAACACAGACTTATACTCTGATGTCCCGTTCCAAACTCAAAACTGACTCGGTGGTTAGGAGAAAGAAAACGGAACGTCTCAGTGAAACTTTGCCAGAACTCGTTTCACAGCAAAGAAAACTGAGAATAGCCTGGGCTAATCAGAGGGAAGGGGTATTGCTCTTAAATATCCTAGGAAATAGTATCGACTTAAAAGGTATAGGAGGTGTCAGTCTCCCCTTAAAGGGCAATACAAGAGCAATGGGGACATGTATGAAAGTATACTAAAGCCCCTAGGCTAGTAGCCTAGGAGCATTGAGAATCATTCACTGAAACTCTCTGTATACTATCTTGGAAGAGGAAAGCATAATACAGTAATATCATAAATGTGTAAAATATTGCCTGTGCTTCAATAAAACTTTACCAGGAAGGTTATATCATGCATGAAGTGTGTGGGTGCCTAGGCTAGGAAGCCTATTACTCGTGAGGCTCGAAATGAATAGCCAAATCCACGACAACAATGACATAATATAAGAATCCCTAGCTAAAATTCTAAATAGCTAAAGTTATTAAAGTGAATAATGCCGGGAAAGGGTCGTTCTGGCTAACTAAATGTACAGAAAGAACGACCGCGTCCATGACGCCATCCGGCTGGCAACAGCTCTTGTTACCAATTACGATCTCAATCGAAAAGCAAAACTGGCAAGAGCTTACATTTACACAAATTAAAGATATTACTTATCTTTCCAGAAGCTGATGAGGCTGGTGAAGACATCATAGCGGCCAAAAAACACGGGATAACACCGGTCAACGAAGTTACGAGTGAAAGAATGGCTTGGTGGCGCCTCGCGGTGGCGATTTGGCGCACTATTTACAGTACATTAGGAGTGTCGCCTCTTTAACGACTCTCCTTATTCTTGCCTCTCTTTCCCCTCGAAGTGAAGCGCTATTGGGGGTATAGATAGCCATGAGACTTGTCAAGAATACGTCCTCTGATATTACGCGATATCCCTTTTTAAAATTTTAAGGGATATTCGCTCCAGGAGTTAGAATTCTGGATACCTTTGGTAAATTCTCTGGGATATATCACTGTAGTCAAATATACCTAGGAAGCTACCTTTGAAGGAACTTCCATCACGACGACATGGCCTGAGCCCAAAAAACGGACGCGAAAAATCTATTTTTGGGTGAGATAGCCATGTCGTCCTGATGGAAGGTTCCTTCAGTAGCTTCCTAGGGTATATTTAACTACAGTGGATATTCCCAGAGAATTAAACTAAAGGTTAACACAGAATTCTAACTTCTGGTGCGAGTACCCTAAAGGTTTCGCTCTAGGATATCGTATATCAGCAGGGGACGCATGTATTAACACGCCACATAGCTATCTGCACCCCATATAGAGTTAACGCTTCGATATGGGAAGGAGGCTGAGTAACTGCAGAGCCGTTCCTAAGTTACTCTCATTCGTGGCTACTTTTGGTACTCGAGACGTAAACAAACGGGTGCCATTGCTAAATGACGTCATGTCTGTCTTCATCCTAAGCTCAGCTCCTACCAATCTCCGCGATACAGTAGGTCAGGGAGGGGCCTGAAAGGCTGAACTAGAATAGACGGGAGGGTCCATCAGGATGACATGGCTATCTCACCCAAAAATAGATGTTTCGCTTCGCTCAAAATCCGTTTTTTGGGCTCAAGCCATGTCGTCCTGATGGAGGTGTACCAGAGAATTAATGTATCGTGGATTTTTTCCCTTAATCCAAGTGCCAAGGGCTTCGAGCAATATTCCTATGGTCTAGAGACCGTAAAGACTATGACAATTTTTAGTAATTGTCCTTACCAGAGATTCTATGATGAACTGGCTTCCTGCCCCCCTGGCAGGGAAGTCCTGGTGGACAAGAGGAATACCAATTGCTCTGGGGCCACTTGGGACCCACTAGGTCCGCTGTCCCTTTGAAGGTTCTCAGTTTGGATAGGACTTTCAGCAGAAGGTTGGGTGGAGGGAACAGGTAGATCTTGGACCACCGCTTCTGCCTTGGGGTCCTCGTATGGGGCCACATATTGAGGAAGTTTATTGTTGTCGCTCGTCGCCAAGAGATCGATCTGAAGTTCCGGGACTTGGTGGGAGAAGAAGGAGAATGATCTTGCGTCTAGAGACCATTCCGACTCTATTGGTCTTGTCCTTGATAGAGCGTCCGCTGTCACGTTGCGGAATCCTTGTAGGTGAACTGCAGACAGGGGCCATTTTTTCCTTTCTGCCAAACGAAAAATAGGGAGAAGCACCTGATTTATCTGGGGCGATCTCGAGCCCTGACGATTGAGACATCTGACTACCACCGAGTTGTCCAGAGTCAGACGGATGTGGATCGAGGGAGGCGGGGAGAGTTTCTTCAGGGTGAGAAGAACCACCATGGCCTCCAAGATGTTGATGTGAAACGTCTTGAAGAGGGGAGACCATGTTCCTTGAACCTGCTGTTGGTGGGAGTGACCTCCCCAACCCTCCAGTGAAGCGTCCGTGTGGATGTTGATCGACGGAGGCGGGTGTTGAAGAGGGATGGACCTTTTCAGGGCCTTTGCTTCTGACCACGGCTTTAAAAGTAAGCGAAGTCTGTTCGGAAGCCGTCTCTTGAGGTCTCTTCGAGCGATGGATGCGAATCGTCTCCAGACTCCCGCGGCATCCTTTAGCTGTGCGCGAAGCACTGGGTTGGTCACAGAGGCGAACTGTAGAGAGCCGAGAACTCTTTCCTGTTGGCGTCTTGAGATCCGTTTGGATTTTAGAAGCCTTCTGACAGACCCAGCTATTTCCTTCCTTTTCTTCGGTGGAATGGAAAGGCGGTGTGACTGAAGGTCCCAATGGATTCCCAACCATTGGAACTTCTGAGCTGGAGAGAGGCGAGATTTCTCGGCGTTTATCTTGAAACCCAGATGCTCTAGGAACTGGGTGACTTTGTTGCAGGCTCTCAGACAATCTTCGGGCGATGTCGATCAGACTAGCCAGTCGTCTAGGTAGGCCATCACTTGGACGCCCTGCAGACGTAGTTGTTGAACGATTGCGTCTGCCAACTTGGTGAAAATTCTTGGAGCCACGTTGAGCCCGAAGGGCATGGCCCTGAAGGCGTAACTTTTCCTTTGGAGTCGAAATCCTAGGTAGGAGGAAGCGTAGTGATTCATTGGAATGTGCCAGTAGGCATCCGCCAGGTCTATGGAGACCGTGTAGGCCCTGTGTGGCAGAAGGGTCCTTATTTGTTGCAGAGTCAGCATCTTGAATTTGTTGTTTGCAATGAACTTGTTGAGAGGGGACAAGTCTAGAATGACTCTGAGTTTGTCTGAGTCTTTCTTGGGAACACAAAAGAGTCTCCCCTGGAACCTGGTTGACTTTACCCTCTTGATCACCTTCTTGTTCAAGAGCTCCAGGACATATTCTTCCAGGAGGGGGGTTGACTGTTGGAAGAATTGCTGGAAGGATGGGGGTGGTTGAGTCCAGCTCCAGCCCAGTCCTTTCTTGACGATGCTGTGGGCCCAAGGATCGAATGTCCAACGATCCTGGAATTGGCGGAGTCTTCCTCCCACTGGAAGCACTTCATTGCTTCTGGTGTCCCGAGGGTTTACCACCTCGGCCGCTAGCTCCCCTTCCTCCTCTGCCTCTGGAGGGACGGCGAGAAGAATCTCTGCCAGAGCCTCTGCCTGAGCCTCTACCTCTGGGACGAAAGGTAGTGGAATGTTGCTCATAGGCAGGGGTGAATACCGGTGACTGCGACACCACTGGTTGGAGGACCAGTTGAAAGGTCTGCTGTGGCTGTGCAGCCACTTGGGGAGTAGAGGGACCTGGAAACACGTCTTGGTTGACGTTGCTGGGGCCTAGGTTTCGAGGATTTCCTCTTAGGCTGAGGGCCATCGTCCTGAGAGGACTTCCTCTTTCGGGACATGCCCCACTTGTGGAGAAGGTTCCGGTTCTCCGTGGCGGCTTTGTCCACTATCTCTTTCACCAAGGCGGATGGGAAGAGATGTTTGCCCCAGATGTTGGAGGAAATCAGTCTCCGGGGTTCGTGTTTCACCGTTGCATTGGCAAACACGAATTCTCTACAGGCTCTGCAAGCCCTAGCGAGCTGTACAAATCCTTGGTCACAGTCGCCAGGTGTGACTTTGCAAGGACCATGTAAAAGTCCGGGACTCTGGTGTCCCCGGCCATGAGTTCTAGCTGTACCTGATGTGACAGCGAAGCGGCGAATCTCTCCTTGGTATCCTTTTCCCTACGAAGGAGATGATCGTTCAGTCGTGGGAGGTCCTCGTTGAACTGACGACCGGCCACATCAGGTTCTAGTTTCCCGACCGTGAAAGCAAGCTGGAGGTCTTTCCAGTACCTGTCATTGGGGGGAAGAGTGAGGGAGAAGGGTCTGCACTCCTCCAGTGCAGGGCAAGGTTTCCCTTCCTCCACAGCCTTCATGACCGCTTGGAAGGCCTTTTCAACGAAGGGGAAGGTCGCAGTAGCTGGAGCAACAAAGGTTCGATGCTTTTTGCTCAGTGCTGGCATCTTGGAGTTGGTGAAACCCCGACTCTTCACTGCGTGAGCCAGCATAGCTTGGGCCTTTGCGAGATCGAACACTATCACCTCCTTAGGTTCGGTCTCTTCTTTTGAGGCTGGTTCGGACCTGAGTCGGACGTAACAGTCCGGATAAGCCTCGAAGTTCGGGAAGAACTCCACTTCCTCCACTAATAAAGATTTTGCCAGTTGTGATTGGCATGTGCTCGGCGTATCTCCAAGGGTTAGCTTCCGAGCAGTGGGGGAGGTCCTTAACCGAAATCTTATTCGGTTGTTTGAAGCCGACGAGAGTCGTCCGGAATTGTTCCTGAGTCTCTCTCAGCTTCTTGTCCATGAGGGCTTCTAGCATCCTGAAGACCTCTTGAGTGGCCGATGGAAGAGGATCCGGGGTGGTGGAAGTCGAAGGAACAGGTTCCTTGGATGTCACTGGGGTTACTGGGGGAGCTGGAGCGACCTCGTTCTCCGAATCAGGATATTCCACCTGATCTTCCTCATAGTCAAGCTCTTAGCCCATGAGGGTCTTCTCCGTACCTTCTGACACCTCCGACATACGTTCCACGTCGTCGGAATCGATATGGCACGTACGCATAGACTGTGCCATGACAATGTCGGGTTCGACCACCAGTTGGACGGTGGGAATTTGTTCTTGAGGGATCACCGAGTCCTTGGATGCTTTCGGAAAAAGCAAGGCCCTCATATCTTCATTTGGAAGATAAGGTCCAGAGGCGTTCTTTTGGAAGCCTCGCACCCATTTGCGCAGCTTCTCTCTAGCAGTGTCCCTTACCTCCGTGGTAGGAGGATTATTGAACGCTTCATCGAGGAGAGACTTGCAGACTGAACAGTTCTGCGGATCCCAATATTTAAGGTCGCCTCTCTTGGCGGCGCAGGGGGCGTGGGTCCGGCACGCCTTGTGGCCGTAGAAGTCCGGGCATTTAACTCCACAGAAGTTACTCTCACATTTCACATTCTCCTCCTGTAAAAGAAAGAGATCATGAGTACATGGAAGGCATAAGAATGACTTACATTACTCTAGACTTAAGAATAATTTAATCTATAATAGCATATTAATTATATGTTCGAGATAGATGAGCAGGAAGGGAAGTAGATAGACACATACTTGTGAATCCTGCCCAGTCGGTTACCGTAACCTTATCCGTAGACAATTCCTTAGGACCCTAGGGTCCCAAATGAGGGAAAATCTGTATGGATGAGCCAAGCTAGGCCTCCTTAATAGAGGAATTGTCCGCAGAGTGTAAAAGGATCTGAGACCGCTCAGAGCCTTGAGGGAGAGGGGAAAATAGGATAAACCCCTTAGTAATGTGTAGGTTCCGGCTAGCGACTGCACTGAGATGCACAGAGTATGCTGGAAATGTTGTAATGTGCAACCATACAGCATAGCCACTATATTAGCTGGTCCTTCAGGGTAGAATCATCAAGGAGGACACACTGAGCGACCGAGATGGACAACACCACAGTGGCGACCCCCGGCACAGCGGCGGATCGCCGGAAGGGGTGGCGGGCTCCGGCAGCCGGCGGCTGACGGCATGGTGAACCTTAGTTCAACTCATAAGATATATATACAGTATATATAGGGCGGATACCTAGAATGCCGGCAGGAGGGCGGCAGTCTCCGGCAGTCGGCTGGCTGTCGCTAGGTAAACCAGGGGAAATATAAGGGGTGGGACGTCGGCGGTATGTCGACGGAAGGTGGCAGCCTCCGGCAGGCGGTAGGCTGACGTCCTAGAGGGGAGGTATCTTATGAATAGAGGTCACCTGAGGTAGTGGCGGCTGTCGCCGGCAGTAAAGGTGGCAAGGGACTGGCACCATGATAGAGAGAGAGAAAGGTAAGGAGGGAAGGGAGGGGTAATATCCTATATCCCGCCGGCATCCCTCCGGAGAGAGTGCACTCATGATAGGAGTAGGTACTCCTAACATCCGGCGGCAGTGGGCCGGCAGACGGCCGGGAGCCTGAGGTAACCCAAGGGAGGGATAGAGAGCACCCAAAGAGGGGGAATCCTCCGCCGGCAGGACCGCCGCCGGCAACCACCCTTATAGAACGCTATGAAGGGTAAGTGTACCAGAGCGGCCAGCTCAGCAGAAGAACAAGGCTAGCCCTACCACTCCACCCAAGGGAGGAGTTGTAGGACCGAGGACAGGGGTGTGTAGGCAGGCCTACACCAAAGGGATAGAGTGGGGGGGGGGAGTAGGGGTCTTTCTTAAAGTGGGTAGACTCTGTATGAGAGAGGCCACCAAGGCAAGGTAGAACACTCCCTAACCTAGGATAGGTATCACAGATCAGGTACAGTACTGATGTACTGTCCTAAACTATAATAAGGCAGAATCTCCCCCCAGAGCCTAACCTAGATTAGGAGGACCAACTCCTAGGCTGGGAAGGCCTGGAAAGACACATCGCTAGTTGCAGGGAGGAAGGAGTAACCCAACCAAGTGCAACTGGGGAAGGGCAGAGCCCTTCCTAAGGTCTCAAGCACCACCCTAAGGGTGGTTCATTCCCTTAGGGTAGGCTGAGAATCGATAAATACTCTGGGTGAAACCAAGATTCTCCCCATTATAGAATAAGGGAGAAGCAAGGTTACCCAGAGGGAATTACCCGTAGGTAAGGGGAATAGGAAGCATACAAGGGTTCTTACATTAGGTTAGGAGGGGGTTGGTACACGAACCAACACAGTCCCTTGTATGGTCCCCGAAGGTGAAAACACTTACATCACAGTAACTAGTATGTTTAACAATGCCTAAATCTTCATAACTTAACTTAGGAACACTTATATATATCATGCAGTAATATGAGCACTAGGCTGTCAAGCCTAGGGGCTAGGCTAGCGATCTAGTATGGGGTCGGTCAACGACCGTTGTCTAACGAGCGCTAAAACACGATATAATAACTTCCTAGCTATGAAGACTAAATAACTAATAATATTAATTAGTTAAAGGACCCGATAAGGCTGTTCTGGCTAACTAAATAAAGCATTCGACATGAACAGCGACGCCGTAATGGCGCGTCCGGTATCGGCACAGCTCCTCCACAAAACACAATATTTTACGAAAAGTAGAAGTTACTTTACGGCCAGAGCTTAATTAAACAATACCAGGACCTGGTACTCAACTTTCCTGAAGAAGGCGAGGCTGAAAGCTGCGACATAACGGCGATGTAAGCAGATAAAGAAGCACTTGGGAAAAATCCGACTTGGCGTAGGAGCTACAGACGAAAGGATGAAGACGGACGTGACGTCATTTAGCAATGGCACCCGTTTGTTTACGTCTCGAGTACCAAAAGTAGCCACGAATGAGAGTAACTTTGGAACGGCTCCGCAGTTACTCAGCCTCCTTCCCATATCGAAGCGTTAACTCTATATGGGGTGCAGATAGCTATGTGGCGTGTTAATACATGCATCCCCTGCTGATATACGATATCCTAGAGGGAAACCTTTAGGGTACTCGCACCAGAAGTTAGAATTCTGTGATAACCTTTAGTTTAATTCTCTGGGAATATCCACTGTAGTTAAATATACCCTAGGAAGCTACTGAAGGAACCTTCCATCAGGACGACATGGCTTGAGCCCAAAAAAGACTTAATTTGGACTCAAGCCATGACGTCCTGATGGAAGGTTCCTTCAGTAGCTTCCTAAGGGTATATCCACTGTAGTTAAATATACCTTAGGAAGCTACTGAAGGAACCTTCCATCAGGACGACATGGCTTGAGCCCAAAAAAGACTTAATTTGGGCTCAAGCCATGACGTCCTAATGGAAGGTTCCTTCAGTAGCTTCCTAAGGTTATACTGTATATGACTACAGTAGGTATTTCCAGAGAATTAAACTAAAGGTTTCACAGAATTCTAACTTCTGGCGCGAGTACCCGTAAGGTTTCCCTTTTTGGATATCGTATATCAACAGGGGACGTATGCTTGACACGCCACATGGCTATCTGCGCCCCACATAGCGTTTCCGCTTCGAGGGGGAAGGTGTGGCAAGTTATAGGAGGGGCCGTTGCAAAGTTCTCCTCCTGTGTTACTGTTACAGTACCGAGAGACGTAAACAAACGGCAGCCATAGCTGTCTGCCATCTTGACAAACATCACATCCGCCCGCGTCATTCCTTCTGATGTAGCGTTTCCATACTGAGTGTTTTTCCCGGTATTCGCTAATTTTCCGCATTATGTCGCAATCTTCAGCCTCGCCTTCTTCTGGAAAGTTGAGTACCATATTCTTGTATTGTATAAATAAGCTCTAGCCGTAAAGTAACTATTTTTTATCCTTAACTCTTGTGTTTTGGGGCGGAGCTGTGCCCTAACCGGAGGCGTCATGTTGCGACGCTGCTGTCCGCCTCTCATGCTTTATTTAGTAAGCCAGGACAGCATTCCCGGTCTTATAACTAATTAAACAACATTAGTTATTTAGTCTTCATTGCTAGGAATTAGTTATATTATGCCGATAGTATTCCTTCGGCGAACATAGTTAGCCGAACCCTATGTTAGATTGCTAGCCTATTTTCTAGGCTCGATGCCTAAGTGTTCATGTTTACTTCCTGCATGATATAATAAGTGTTCCTAGTGTTATGTTACGAAATGAAGATTTAGGCATTTACACATACAAGACTCAGTGATTGCACATACAGTATGTTTTTTCGCCTTCAAGGAAGTATACAAGGGGTTTCAGTGATCTTACAGTCGACTCCCCTGAACCTAACCTAACGTTAGGGTTCTTGTATGCTTCTTCACCTCCCCAATTACCTTTTTAAGGTAACCCCTCCCTCTGTGGTAGCCTAGGCTACATCCTAACCCTTCTTACCCTGAATAGCATTCGGGTAGGTTAGGCTAGGATTGTTCTTCCCTTCTTCTTGCCATTGTTCATGGCTTGAGTCTGGGACAGAACCTCAGAGTACCAGTCGTTCACCCAAGCTCACGTTTAGGAGAATGTTTTTCTCCTTCTGGTCCTTGCTAGAGGTTGAAGGTGGAGGGTCTCTAACCTTCCCCCTAGTCCACACTTGGTAGGGTTACGACCCTTCCTCCCTGTGGCCTAGCGACTTGTCCTACCCCTGTCTTTCCTGTTCTGGGAGACTAGTTCTCCTAGCCTAGGTTAGGCAGTCCATGGGATTCTGTTTCTTTATAGTTTAGGACAGGACACCAGTGCTGTACCTATGCTGAGCTAACGCTAACCTACCCTAGGCTGGAGAGTGGTCTCTTCCTACTTAGTTAGGCTAGCCCTGAACAAATTCCCTTTCCCTGGGAGTGCCGGTGGGTGCTACGCCCCCCCTACACTCCCTCTCAGGATCCTTTCCCCTTCCCCCCCATCCCTTTTGTGTTGGCTCGCCATCACACCCTTGTCCGCCGTCCTACAACTCCACTGCTTGCCGGTGGTTTGTGGAGCTGGCTGGGTCCTTTCGTTGGTTAGTCCATACTGCTACGCTTCCCGCATATAGTCATACTATGGGATAGCCTTCGGCGGTTGGTCTGCCGGTGGAGGACCTCCCTTCCTTGAGTGTTCTGCGGTCCTCCCTTGGGCTGCCTCTGGCATTATAGCCGGTTGCTGGCTCTCTTCCGCCGGATGAAAGGTGCACCCTCCCCTTTCATTTGAACACTCCCGGGGGTAGATTGGAATGGGTACTGGGTATTACCCCTCCCTCTCTTCCCTCCAATCCTATCCCTCTCTCTATCCTAGTGTCGGTCCACTACCGTCTCTGCCCTGCCGGCGCTAGCCGTCAGCATCTTCGGTGCCCCACCTGTCTCATTGAATGATGTCAGTGTTGGTCTACCGTTGCCGACCGGCTGCCGGGGGCCGCCGATTTGCCGGCGATCTGCCATTATCCGAGGTGTCATCCTTTCTCTCTGCCACATAACCTGTTGGCTGGGAAGCGTCCATTTTCGATGGGGATCTGCCGGCACCAGACGAGCCTCCGGCAAGCCATCCGGCTGCCGGCGCCAGACAAGCCTCCGGCACGCCATCAGGCTGCCGGGGCTACTAGTTTTGGCTTTACAGTGGACAGTCGCTCCTCTCTCCTGCCGGCTCAGTGCCGGCAGCTATTATTATGCAACTATGGATAATAGCCAGTACACCTATGGTATGCCCATACCTTAGACTGAAAACTATTGTGTATAGTTGTACAGTAAGACATTTTCAGCATATTCTGTGCATCCTTGTGCAGTCTCTTGCCGGGACCTACCCGCTAAAGGGGCTTAGCTTATCCCCTTTTTCTCTCTATAATCTGAATGAATTCAGATTTCCCCATCCCTGTATTTAATTCCTCTGAGGAAGCCTATGCTTGGCGCATCCGTAACGGATGTCCTTCCTCTTCCTGGGACCCATATCGGCTCTGCGGAATTAATTACAGTGTGAGATCGTGGCAATGGGCTGGGCGGGAGTCACAAATATGTGTCTTTCCTACCTCCTTTCTAGCTTACCTATCCTAAGCTTATACACAAATGGAATCTTATATTATAAGTTACTAACTTAATCCTAATCTAAGATTAATGTAAGTCATGTGGTATTGACTTCCAAGTACTCATTCTCTTTTCTTTTACAGGAGGAGTACGTGAAGTGTGAGAGCGCCTTCTGTGGTGTTCGTCGCCCTGACTTCTACAGCCACCTGGCGTGCCGGACCCACGCCGGCTGGTCAACCAAGATGGGGATCCTTCGGTATTGGGGTCCTCAGATCTGTTCCGTCTGCAAGGGCATGCTTGATGAGGCGTTTGACAACCCTCCGTCCGCGGAGGCCAGGGACAACGTCCGAGGGAAACTGCGCAAGTGGGTGCGCGGTTTTAAGAAAAACCCACGGGGCCATATCTCCCTAACGAGAAGATGAGGGCCCTACTCCTCCCTAAGGCATCTGTTGATGCCATGATCCCTATGGAGAGATCCCCTGCGTCCAACTAACGGTCGAACCGGATGCTGAGGCCGCTCTCCAGAGTTATCACATTGACGAATTGGAGAGGATGTCGGATGTGTCCGAAGATACTGAAAGGACCCTCATGGCTTAGGGTCGAGAAGACGAAGAGGATCAGGTGGAGTTCCCTGATTCCCAGGGTGAGATCTCCTGTGCTCCCTCTGCGGCTTCTGTCGTGGTTGAGGAGCCAGTCCCCTCTACATCTGCCGCTCCGATACCTGTGGTACCAGGCACCCAGGATACCATCCAGGCTTTGGTGGCATTCCTGGACGAGAAGTTCCGCAAAGGTCATGAGGACCTTAAAAAGGAAATATTGAGCATTAAGAAGCAGCCGTAGAAGATGTCTGTCAAGGATCTTCCCTCCTGCTCAGTAACAAATCCCTGGAGGCATGCAGAACACATGCCGATCACGACCGGACGCATCTTCATTAATGACAAATTGGGTGCCGTCCCCCTTAAAGAGGTGGAGTTCTGCCCTAGCTTTGACGCCTACCCGGACTGTTACATCCGTCTCGAGTCCGAGCCAGTCTCCAAGGAGGAGACCGAACCTAAGGAGGTCATCATACTTGAGCACTCCAAGGCTCAAGCTATGCTGGCTGATAGCCTTAAGAGTAAAGGCTTTACTAACTCCGATATGCCGGCGTTGAGCAAGAAGTACCCGTCCTTTCTTGCTCCTCCCACCACGGTCTTTCCCTTTACGGAAAAGGCCCTGAATGTTGTCTTGAAGGCGGTGGAAGAAGTAAAGCCCTGCCCTACAATAGAGGTCTCTCCCTCTCCCTACCTCCCGACGATAAAAGCTGGAAGCCTCCCCAAGTTCCATGATCACCTTTTACGTCGGGAACAAGACACCAAAGAGAGGCTGCTGCCTCCCTGTCTCTTCAAGTACAACTTGAAGCAATGGCCGGGGACGTTCGGGTCCCGGGCTACTAAACGGTTCTCGCTAAGTCCCGCCTTGCCACCTTGATGAAGGACTTGTACAGCTTCATCAAGGCCCAGTGAGCCTGTAGAGAGTTCGTGTTCGCAGACGCTACTGTAAAACACGAACCCCGGAAATTGATCTCCTCCAACATCTGGGGCAAATACCTCTTTCCAGTGGATCTGGTAAAAGAGATTGCGGACAAAGCTGCCACTGAGAATAGGAACCTTCTTAATAAGTGGTGCATGTCCCAAAAGAGGAAATCTGCTCAGGATGAAGGTCCGCAACCTAAGAAGAAGTCCAACAAGCCCCGACCCCAACAGTGTCAGGCTAAACGTCAGTTTCCGGCTTTCGCTACTCCCCAGCTTTGGCTCAACCGCAGCAGACCTTTCAGTTGGTCCTTCAGCTGGTGGTGACCCAGTCACCAATCTTTACCCCTGCATATGAAAGGCAGTCCACTACCTATCGCCCCAGAGGTAGAGGCTCCGGCAAAGACTCCTCTCGTCGTCCATCTTGAGGGAGAGGAGGAGGGGGAGCAGGCGGCCGAGGTGGTAAACCCTCAGGAAACCAGAAGCAATGAAGTGCTTCCGGTGGGAGGAAGACTCCGCCACTTCCAGGATCGTTGGTCCTTCGATCCTTGGGCCCACAGCATCGTCAAGAAGGGACTAGGATGGAGTTGGGTAAAACCACCTCCAATCTTCCACCAATTCTTCCAACCCTCAACCCCCATCCTGGAAGAATACGTCCTAGAACTCTTGAACAAGAAGGTGATCAAGAGGGTAAAGTCCACCAGGTTCCAGGGAAGACTGTTTTGTGTTTCCAAGAAAGACTCACACAAACTCAGAGTCATTCTGGACTTGTCCCCCCTCAACAAGTTCATTGCGAACAACAAATTCAAGATGCTGACTCTTCAACATGTAAGAGCCCTACTGCCTCAAAGGCTTACACGGTCTCAATAGACTTGGCGGATACCTACTGGCACATTCCAATGAACCATCAAGCTTCCTCCTACCTAGGATTCAGGCTTCAAAGAAGAAAATACGCCTTCAGGGCCATGCCCTTCGTGCTCAACGTGGCCCCAAGAATCTTCATGAAGCTCGCAGACACGATCGTCCACCAGCTACCCCTTCAAGGCGTCCAGGTGATGGCTTACCTAGACAATTGGCTGGTCTGGGCGACATGGCCAGAAGAATGCTTACGTGCCTGCAGAAAGGTAACCCAGTTCCTGGAACATCTGTGTTTCAAAATCAACACCAAAAAGTCTCGTCTGTCTCCAGCTCAGAAGTTTCAATGGTTGGGAATCCATTGGAATCTTCAGTAACACCGTCTTTCCATCCCTCTGAAGAAAAGGAAGGAAATAGCCGGATCTGTCAAGAGACTTCTCAAATCCAAACGGATTTCAAGACGACAACAGGAGAGAGTACTCGGCTTCCTCCAGTTCGCTTCAGTGACAGACCCAGTGCTCCGACCACAGCTAAAGGATGCATCGGGAATCTGGAGACGAAACGCATCCATCGCTCGCAGAGATCTCAAGAGACCCCTGCCAACCAGGCTTTGCTCACTCCTCAAGCCGTGGTCAGAAGCAAAGAACCTGAAAAGATCAGTTCTTCTTCAACTACCACCTCCGTCGGTCAACATCCGCACGGATGCCTCGCTAGAAGGATGGGGTGGGGGTCACTCCCACCAGCGACAAGTTCAAGGAACGTGGTCTCCCCTATTCAAGACGTTTCACATCAATATCTTGGAGGCCATGGCGGTTCTTCTCACTCTGAAGAAACTGACCCCTCGTCATTCGATTCACATCCGTCTCACTCTGGACGGCACCGTTGTGGTCAGATGTCTCAACCGTCAGGGCTCACGAGCGCCCCAACTCAACCAGGTGATGCTACCCAGTTTCCGTCTAGCGTACAGGAAAAAATGGCACCTGTCTGCAGTTCACCTACAAGAATTCCGTCCCAAGCTGATCCCTCTGCCGGGCCCAGTTCTCTCCCAGCAGGTGCAGAAGTCGACTGTCTTTGCTTCATTAAAGAAAGTCTGAGACCTTCATCTCATGAATTTCTCTCCCTAGCCCTAAAGATAAGGTTTGGAACCTCAAAGAAAAGTCTAGACTTCCTAGAGGAATACAAGACAAAGTCTACCAGAAGGCAATATGAGTCATCTTGGAAGAAGTGGGTCTCCTTTGTCAAGGCAAAAAATCCTACGGAGATCTCCATAGATTTTTGTGTGTCCTTCATTCACCTTCATGGACAAGGCTTAGCCGCCAATATGATTTCCACTTGCAGATCGGCCTTGACAAGACCACTGCTGTACACCTGTTCAACGAAATCTTTAACAAATTTTCGAAGGCATGTGCTAGACTCCGTCCGGCACCACCACCAAGACCCATCTGGTCTCTGGATAAGGTGCTCCACTTTGCCTCTAGCCGGGACAACGACTCTTGCCCTCTGAAAGACGACTCCAAAAGTAATCTTCCTTTTTGCTCTCGCATTGGGAGCTCGAGTCAGTGAAATAGGGGCCTTATCTAGAGAAGAGGGCCAGATACAGTTCACCGATACAGGGGAACTTGCCTTCTTCCCTGACCCTACGTTTCTCGCAAGAATGAACTCCCCACCAAGAGACGGGGACCCTAGAGAATCTGCCCTCTGAAGGAAGATGTCTCTCTATGCCCAATGGAGAGTCTTAAGGTCTATCTTCGAAGAACTTCAGACTTTGGCAGAGGACAACTCTTTAAAGGAGAAACATCAGGCAGTGATTTGTCACTTAAACAATTAAGGGCGAAGGTCACCTACTTTATTCGCAGAGCGGATCCTGACAGTACACCCGCAGGTCATGATCCTAGGAAAGTCACCTCATCCCTAAATTTCTTCCAAGGAATGGATTTCGAAAAGCCTTCGATCCTCACAGGCTGGAAATCCTCAAGAGTGTTTTTCAAACACTATGCGAAGCAGGTGCAAGAGGTGAAGAGATTCGTGGTAGCTGCAGGTAGTGTGTTAAAACCTGCCGCTTAGTGCTGGGTAGAACAGCGAGTTATTTCGGGACTCTTAACTCAACGGGTGCCTGTGTTGACCCTAGTGCGATACATAGTGATTTCAGGTGACACTTAGTGTCACGGGAGACTGTTCTTCCACAAGGTGACGTAACATAGACTTTAACACGTGTGCTACATGTTTTTGGACATGAAGTGTGTTGTGACTTTCAAAGACTTTAGTTCCCCTGGAACTCATGTGTGTAACGGCAAGTTCTTCCTTTTCGGATTCCACACCATTGTCTTTTATAGTCCCTAGTCTATGTTTGTCAATCAACAATTTTACTGTAAATTGTTTACCTTCTTTCATATTATCGCGAATGTTTTCTTGGATAAAATAGAAATTTCGCTACCATATGCGTCTTATTTCGCCCTACCATAGGAAATAAACTACTGTTACAGAGTTTTAATGCCCCTATTTAACGGATTTTGAGCGAAGCGTAAAATTTATTTTTGGGTGGGATAGCCATGACGTCCTGATGGAAGGTTCCTTTAGTAGCTTCCTGAGGGTATATATGACTACAGTGGATATTCCCAGAGAATTAAACCAAAGGTTATCACAGAATTCTAACTTCTGGCACGAGTACCCTAAAGGTTTCCCTTTAGGATATCGTATATCAACAGGGGACGTATGCTTTGACATGCCACATGGCTATCTGCACCCCACACAGCGTTTACACTTCGAGAGGGAAAGGTGGTGAGATAACTGAGGAGCCGTTCCAAAGTTATCCTCCTACGTTACTGCTACGGCACCTCGCTACGTAAACAAACGGCAGCCATAGCTGTCCGCCATACTGAGTGACGTCATGTCCGTCTTCATTCCGAAATCTATCGATCTACCAGCCTCCACAATACAGTATAGCAGGGAGGGGCCTGGCAGGCTGAACTGGAACAGTAGGGCGGGTCCATCAGGATGTCATGGCTATCTCACCCAAAAATAGATTTTTTGCTTCGCTCAAAATCCGTTTTTTGGGCTCAAGCCATGATGTCCTGAAGTAAGTTTACCAGAGAATTAGTGTATCGTGGTTTTTCCCCATTTCAAGTGCTTTCTACTTCAAACAATATTCCTTTGGTCTGGTGACCATAGAGACCGTGACATCTCCGTTATATGTCACTACCAGTGGCATAACAATGACCTGGCTTCCTGCCCCCCTGGCATGGAGGTCCTGTTTGGACAAGAGGAATATCTCGAAGTGCCCTTATGAAGATAAACTCACCTGGATGCGAAGATTGTGTCGGTCTCGTGGACAGATCAGAAGGTAAATATTTATGTAGGAACAATATTTCACTGATTGGTGAGCATATTTCAGACAGGAGATTTATTATACATAATATAACAATGAGAATAGGGGCAAAGAAAACAGCAATTTATTTTCATATGGAATAGGGAAAATAAGATGCATATGGTAAATAGAATATCTATTTTATTCAAGAAATTGCAAAATTAAAGTAAGGTAATTATTTACAATAATATAAATGAATAATGGACATAGATTATGAGTTGACAGACGATAATGTGGAATCTGAAAGGGAAAAAATTATTGCCTTTATACACATAAGTTCCCGGAGGAACGAGTGTGTTTTAAAATCACTATACACTTCATGTCAAGGAACATGTGGCACACGTGTGAGAATCTATGTCACTTCACCTTGGGTAAGAACAGTCCAAATGTGACACTGTGTCACCTGAAATCACTATGTATCGCACTAGGGTCAACACAGGCACCCGTTGAGTTAGAGTCCCGAAATAACTCATTGTTCTACACAGCACTAAACAGCAGGTTTCATTACACTACCTGCTGCTACCACGAATCTCTTGATTTCGTGCACCTGCTTTGCATAGTATCTGAAGAACACTCTAGATGAATTCCAGCCTGTGAATGATCGGAGGCTTTCGAAATCCATTCCTCGGAAGAAATTCAGGGAAGAGGCGACTTTCTTAGGATCATGACCTGCGGGTGTAATGTCAGGGTCAGCTCTGCGAATAAAGTAGGTGATTTTCGCCCTTAATTGTTTAAGTGACAGGTGGCTACCCTATGTTTCTCCTTTAAAAAGCTGTCCTCCGCCAAAGTCTGAAGTTCTTCGAAGATAGACCTTAAGACTCTCCACTGGGCATAGAGAGACATCTTCCTTCAGAGGGCAGATTCTCTAGTGTCCCCATCTCTTGGTCGGGAGTTCGTTTTTGGCGAGAAACGTAGGGTCAGGGAAGAGGGTAAGTTCCCCTGTTTCGGCGAACTGTATCTGGCCCTCCTCTCTTGATAATGCCACTATTTCACTGACTCGAGCTCCCGATGCGAGAGCAAAAAGGAAAATTACTTTTTGAGTCAAGCCTTTCAGAGGGCAAGATTCGTTGTCAAAGTTAGAGGCAAAAGGAAGCACCTTATCCAGAGACCAGGTGATGGGTCTCGGTGGAGGTGCTGGACGGAGTCTAGCACATGCTTCGGGAGTTTGTTAAAGATCTCGTTGGACAAATCTATTCGGAAGGCGTACAGTAGTGGTCTAGTCAAGGCCGATTTACAAGTGGAAATCGTATTGGCTGCCAAGCCTTGTCCATGAAGGTGAATAAAGAAGGACATACAAAAATCTATGGAGATTTCTGTAGGATTTTTTGCCTTGACAAAGGACACCCATTTCTTCCTGGATGATTCGTATTGCCTTCTGGTAGACTTTGTTTTGTATTCCTCTAGGAAGTCTAGACTTTTCTTTGAGGTTCCAAACCTTATCTTTAGGGCTAGGGAGAGAAATTCATGAGATGAAGGTCTCGGACTTTCTTTGATGAAGTCTAAACTTTTCTTCGAGATACCGAACCTTTTCTTAACGGCTATGGATAGAAAATCATGAGATGAAAGTCTTGGACTTTCTTTGATGAATCGAAGACAGTCGACTTCTGCACCTGTTGGGAGAGAACTGGGCCCAGGCAGAGGGATCAGCTTGGGCTGTAGCTCCAGAACTAAGGGAAACCAGTTGCTCCTGGGCCACTTGGGACCCACTAGGGCTGCTGTTCCCTTGAAGGTTCTCAGCTTGGAGAGGACTTTCAGCAGAAGGTTGGGTGGAGGGAACAGGTAAATCTTGGACCATCTGTTCCAGTCCAGGGACATGGCGTCCACTGCTTCCGCCTTGGGGTCCTCGTAAGGGGCCACATAACGAGGAAGTTGTTTGTTGTTGCTCGTGGCGAAGAGATCGATCTGTAGTTCTGGGACTTGACGAAAGATGAAGGAGAATGATCTTGCGTCTAGGGACCATTCCGACTCTATTAGGCTTGTCCTCGATAGAGTGTCCGCCGTCACATTGCGAAATCCTTGTAGGTGAACTGCAGACAAGTGCCATTTCTTCCTGTCCGCCAGGCGGAAGATGGGTAATAGCTCTTTGTTTAGGTGGGGCAATCTCGAGCCCTGACGGTTGAGACATCTGACCACAACGGAGCTATCCAGAGTTAGACGAATGTGTATCGAAGGACGCGGAGATAATTTCTTCAGAGTGAGAAAAACCGCCATGGCCTCCAAGATGTTGATGTGAAACGTCTTGAACAGGGGAGACCATGTTCCTTGAACTTGTCATTGATGGGAGTGACCCGCCCAACCCTCCAGAGAGGCATCCGTGTGGATGTTGATCGACGGAGGTGGAGGTTGAAGAGGGATGGATCTTTTCAAGGTCCTTGCTTCTGACCACGGTTTTAGAAGTGAGCGACGCCTGTTCGGTAGGGGTCTTTTGAGATCTCTTCGGGCGATGGATGCGTTTCGTCTCCAGACTCCTGAGGCATCCTTTAGCTGTGCTTGTAGCACTGTGTTTGTCACTGAGGCGAACTGTAGGGATCCAAGTACTCTCTCCTGCTGTCGTCTTGAGATCCGTTTGGATTTGAGAAGTCTTTTGACAGACCCGGCTATTTCCTTCCTTTTCTTCAGTGGGATGGAAAGGCGGTGTGACTGAAGATTCCAGTGGATTCCCAACCATTGGAACTTCTGAGCTGGAGAGAGGCGAGACTACTTGGTGTTTTATTTTGAAACCCAAATGTTCCAGGAACTGGGTCACCTTTCTACAGGCTCGCAAACAGTCTTCTGGCGATGTCGACCAAACCAGCCAATTGTCGAGGTAGGCCATCACCTGGACGCCCTGTCTGCTAGCTTGGTGAAGATTCTTGGAGCCACGTTGAGCCCGAAGGGCATGGCCCTGAAGGCGTAGCTTCTTCTGTGGAGCCTAAATCCTATGTAGGAGGAAGCGTGGTGGTTCATTGGGATGTGCCAATAGACGTCCGCCAGGTCTATTGAAACCATGTAGGCCTTGTGAGGCAGTAGGGCTCTTATCTGGTGAAGAGTCAGCATCTTGAATTTTTTGTTCACAATGAACTTGTTGAGGGGGGACAAGTCGAGAATGACTCTGAGCTTATCTGAGTCCTCCTTGGGAACACAAAACAGTCTTCCCTGGAACCTGGTAGACTTTACCCTCTTGATCACCTTCTTGTTCAAGAGTTCAAGGACATATTCTTCCAAGATGGGGGTTGATGGTTGGAAGAATTGGTGGAAGGTTGGAGGTGGCTGTATCCAGCTCCAACCCAGTCCCTTCTTGATGATGCTGTATGCCCAAGGATCGAAGGTCCAGCGATCCTGAAAGTGGCGGAGTCTTCCTCCCACCGGAAGCACTTCATTGCTTCTGGTTTCCCGAGGGTTTGCCCCCTCGGCCGCTAGCTCCCCTTCCTCCCCTTCCCCTGGAGGGACGGCGAGAGGAGTCTGCCAGAGCCTCTACCTCTGGGACGAAAGGTAGTGGATTGTCGCTCGTAGGCAGGAGTGAAGACCGGTGGTTGTAACACCACCGGCTTGGGGACCAACTGAAAGGTCTGTTGTGGCTGTGCCACTACTTGGGGAGTAGTGGGAGCCGGAAACTGGCGTTTTGGTTGGTGCTGCTGGGGCCTAGGTTTGGATGATTTCCTCTTAGGCTGTGGGCCTTCATCCTGAGAGGACTTTCTTTTGCGGGATATGTCCCACTTACTGAGAAGGTTCCGGTTCTCAGTGGCGGCTTTGTCCACAATCTCTTTCACCAGAGCCGACGGGAAGAGATGCTTGCCCCAGATGTTGGAGGAGATTAGTTTCCGGGGTTCGTGTTTTACTGCCGCGTTGGCAAACACGAACTCTCTACAGTCTCTCCGGGTCTTGATGAAGCTATATAATTCCTTCATCACGGTCACTAGGTGGGTCTTTGCGAGAACCATATAGAGCTCTGGGACCCTAATGTCCCCGGCCATAACTTCAAGTTGAACCTGATGGGATAGGGAGGCGGCTAGCCTCTCCTTGGTGTCCTGCTCCCGACGAATAAGGTGGTCATTCAGCTTGGGAAGATCTTTGTTAAACTGACGATCAGTGACGTCAGGTTCCAGTTTCCCAACCGTAAAGGTAAACTGGATGTCTTTCCAGAATCTATCGTTGGGGGGAAGGGCGAGGGAGAGAGGCCTACACTCCTCCAGGGTAGGGCAGGGCTTTCCTTCCTCCACCGCCTTCATGACCGCATGGAAGGCCTTCTCCACAAAGGGAAAGGTCGTGGTAGAGGGAGCAAGAAAGGACGGGTGTTTCTTGCTCAATGCCGGCATCTTTAAGTTGGTGAAACATCGGCTCTTGTGGCAGTCAGCCAGCATGGCTTGGGCTTTTGAGTGAATGAACACGATCACTTCTTTGGGTTCGGTCTCCTCCTTGGAGGCCGGCTCGGACCTGAGTCGGACGTAACAGTCCGGATAAGCCTCGAAGCTGGGGAAGAATTCCACTTCTTCTAAGGGGATGGTGCCCAGCTTATCATTAATAAAGATTTTGCCAGTTGTAACTGGCATATGCTCGGCGTACCTCCAGGGGTTAGACTCCGAGCAGGGGGGAAGAGCCTTAACCGAGATCTTTTTCGATTGCTTCCAGCCGAGGTAGAGGGGATTGGCTCCTCGACCATGACAGGAGCTTCTGAAGATGCTTGGGCGACCTCGCCCTCTGAATCAGGGAACTCCACCTGATCCTCATCTTCCTCCAGATCCTCACCCATAAGGGTCCTCTCTTTGTTGTAGGACACTTCCGACATCTTTTCAACCTCGTCTAGGTGACATTTTCTGAGCGTGGCCAAAACGTCCGGTTCAACCACAAGTTGAACACAGGGAATCTCATCCCGGGGGATCACAGAATCTGCTGAAGATTTTGGGAAAAGCAGGGCCCTCATCTTCTCATCGGGGAGATAAGGCCCGGTGGCGTTCTTTTGGAAACTACGCACCCACCTGCGCAGTTTCTCTCGACCGTTGTCCCTGGCTTCCGTGGACGGGGGGTTATCGAACGCCTCATCAAGAAGGCCTTTGCAGATGGAACAGGGCTGCGGATCCCAATACTTGAGATTCCCTTTCTTTGCTGCACAGGGGGCGTGGGTCCGGCAAGCCAGATGCCCGTAGAAATCCGGGCGGCGAACATTACTTGTGAGTCCCGTCCAGCCAATTGTCGGGATTTTTCCTGTAGTCAATTCCTTAGGACCTGTAGGGTTCTAAGGGAGGGGAGAGCATCCAGTCGGATGAGCCAAGCATAGGCTTCCTTTACCAGGAATTGATTACAGAGAGGTGAAGACCTGAGGTCATTCAGATCCAAGGGAGAAAGAGGGGGGAAAATAGGATAAACCCCCTTCTTTTGGGATTGGTCCCAGCAAGAGACTGCACTAAGAAGCACAGAGTATGTTGGAAAAGTTTTACTGTACAACCGTATACAATAGTCGCTGTTTAAAGGTAAAAAATAACAGAGAAAGAGCGACTAGACCATCCGGCTACATGATAGTGACTGCCGGCATGGGGCCGGCAGCCGGAGGAGGGGTGCTTGTCGGTCGTAGGCCACGACTAGTAATGCCAGAAGACCTGCGGCAGGCCGGAGGCCCATCCGGCGTGGTGAATCCATCCATGTCCACGCGTTAAGCGGCAGAGAGATAGGAAACACTAGAGAAAAAGGCGATCGCCGGCAGGACGGAGGCCTCCGGCAGGACGGCGGCCTCCGGCAGGACGGCGGGCTCCGGCAGGACGGCGGCCTCCGGCAGCTGGCGGACTGTCGGCATTAGCAAACCTTAGCTGGTAACATTCGATGGAGCAGGAAGGCTACCTGAGATGTTGGCGGATAGTGCCGGCAAACGGAGGCGGCAGTGGACTGGCACCAGAATAGGGAGAGAGAAAGGTAAGGAGGGAAGGTAAGGAAGGGTAATACCCGATACCCAACCGGCCTTCCTCCGGAAAGAGTGCTCTCATGATAGGAGGGGATATGCCTATCATCCGGCGGCAGGGAGCCCAAGGGAGGATCAGAGGGCACTCATAGAGGGAGATCTTCTGCCGGCAGGCCGGCTGCCGGCACTACCCATAGTTCAGCTATGAAGGGGAAGTGTAGCAGAGCGGCCCACCTAGCCGAAGAGCACAGCTAATCCCACCACTCTCCCCAGAGGAGGAGTTGTAGGACAGCGGACAGAGGTGTGAAGGCAAGCCAACACAAAGGGATAGAGTGGGGAGGGGGATAGGGGTCCTTAGAGAGAGTAGAAGGGGTTACAACCCTTACACTCCCAAGGGGTGGGGGATTCTGTTGTGTGCCAGCCCGACTGGGCAGGAGAGAACGCTCTCCAGCCCAGGGAGGGCTAGCTCAGATCACGTACAGCACTAGTGTACTGTCCTAAACTATATTAAAGCAAAATCCCCCAAGGCGTAACCTAAACTAGGAGAACCATTCTCCTAGGTTAGGGACCCGGAGAAGGACAAATCGCTAGGCTGCATGGAGGAAGGAACATGTCCCAACCAAGTGCAGTCTAGGGGGAAAGGCATAGCCTTTCCACCTTCAGCCCCGGTCGAAACCTTAAAGAGAAGACGTTCTCTTAAGGTGGACTGGGGTGAACGATAGGTACTCTGGGGTTCTGTCCGATCTCACGCCATGAACAATGGCAGGGAGGAGGGAAGAACAGCCTAGCCTAACCTACCCGAATTCAATTCTGGGTAAGAGGGTTAGGGTAAGCATAGCTACCCAGAGGTAATAGGGGAGATAAGGAAGCATACAAGGGCCCCAACGTTGGGTTAGGGGAGTGTGTCTATGAAGGACCACACCTGATCCCTTGTATGGTCCCTAGAAGGCGAAAATATATGTGCAACACTGAATCTTGTTAGTTAAAAATGCCTATATCTTCATTTAAACTAAACACTAGGAACACTTATTATATCATGCAGGAAGTAAACATGAACACTAGGTATCGGGCCTAGGGATAGGCTAGTAGGCTAGCATGGGGGTCGGCTAACTGAGTTCGCCGAAGAATACTATCGGCATAATATAACTAATTCCTAGCAATGAAGACTAAATAACTGATAAAATTAAATTAGTTATGAAACCGGGAGGGCTGTTCTGGCTAACTAGCTAAAGCATGCGAAGCAAACCGCAGTGTCGTAACATGACGCCTCCGGTGAAGGCACAGCTCCGCCACAAAACACAAGATTTAAGGATAAAAAATCGTTACTTTACGGCCAGATCTTATTTAAACAATACAAGAACATGATACTCAACTTTCCAGAAGAAGGTGAGGCCGAAGGTTGCGATATGGCGACAAAAATCGATCACTGGGAAAAAACCAAACGTTGTAGATCGCTACAAGGAAAGGAATGAGGACGGACGTGACGTCACACAGTATGGCGGACAGCTATGGCTGCCGTTTGTTTACGTCGTGAGGTGCCGTAGCAGTAACGTAGGAGGATAACTTTGGAACGGTTCCTCAGTTATCTCGCCACCTTTCTCCCTTGAAGCGTAAGCGCTGTGTGGGGTGCAGATAGCCATGTGGAGTGTCAAAGCATACGTCCCCTGTTGATATACGATATCCTAAAGGGAAACCTTTAGGGTGCTCGCGCCAGAAGTTAGAATTCTGTGATAACCTTTGGTTTAATTCTCTGGGAATATCCACTGTAGTCATATATACCCTCAGGAAGCTACTAAAGGAACCTTCCATCAGGACGTCATGGCTTGAGCCCAAAAAACCTTTATTATATTTCATGTTATAATATTGCTCCTGTCTGAGATTTGATCACCAATGAAAGTGAAATATTTGTTCCTACGCAAGTACTTAACTTTCCTGATCTGTCCATCGAGACCGGCAAGATCCTCGTCTACAGGTGAGTTTATCATCATCAGGGTACTTCGAGATGTTCCTATCGTCCACAGAGGACTTCCCTGCCAGGGGGGCAGGAAGCCAGGTCATAGTTTATGTCACTGGTAGCGACATGCAACGGAGATGTCACGGTCTCTAAGGTCATCAGACCAAAGGAATATTGTTTGAAGTAGTAGGCACTACCGAAACGGGGAAAATCCACGATACACTAATTCTCTGGTACACTTCCATCAGGACGTCATGGCTTGAGCCCAAAAAACGGATTTTGAACGAAGCGAAAAATCTATTTTTGGGTGAGATGGCCATGACGTCCTGATGGACCCCCCTATTTTCTCTATTCTGGCCTGTCAGGCCCCTCCCTTTCTTAATTGCATCTTGGAGGCTGACAGAAACGCTAGAAGTAACAACGCGGGCGGATGTGACGTTTGTCAAGATGGCGGACAGCTATGGCTGCCGTTTGTTTACGTCGCTCGGTACCGTAACAGTAACACAGGAGGAGAACTTTGCAACGGCCCCTCCTATAACTTTCCACACCTTCCCCCTCGAACCGTAAACGCTATGTGGGGCGCAGATAGCCATGTGGCGTGTCAAGCATACGTCCCCTGTTGATATACGATATCCAAAAGGGAAACCTTACGGGTACTCGCGCCAGAAGTTAGAATTCTGTGAAACCTTTAGTTTAATTCTCTGGGAATACCTAATGTAGTCATATATACCCTCGGGAAGCTACTGAAGGAACCTTCCATCTGGACGTCATGGCCATCTCACCCAAAAATAGATTTTTCGCTTCGCTCAAAATCCGTTTTTCAAGTCAGAATGAAAGAGTTGAAATTATTCGAGACATTTTGCTTGGAACACTGTAATTTGACAGTATCTTCTACATGAGTTTGTGGGGGGCAGTTTATTAAAGGTCTTGATAAAATTAATAAAGATTGTGTATAATTGTATGTTGCTCTTGACATTTGTTATGTATTTGCCTGAAAGAAAATATCATGTTAATGGTTCTTCTTAACTTTCTATGCCCATACTGGGTCTCTGGTAGCATGGCTTCACAGACAGGTTTAGTCAAGCACAAGAGCATAACTATTGCTAGTATTTTACCCTCTGTGAATAGAAAGAAAATACCTTGGCTGTTCTCGAAGTTATTTATCTCTCTCTCTTTTATGTATAAAATGAAAAAAAAAATTAGTATGGTGTCAATCCAGGATTCTGGAATATGGATGATCTTATGCAGCTCTTTTTTTTTTTTTATAGAGATGTCCCCTTGTTTGAAAATTTCTCTAAGAATGCTGCCAAAAAATGCAGCTTTTCCCCTCTCAAATGGTTGTTACTACGTTTAGACTTTTTCGATTCTAGAAGCATACTAAACACTTGGATGAGGGGCAAGTTGAGCAGAGTACCAATAAATGAGACATCTACCGAGGCACAAGGAGTCAATATTAAATGGAAATGCAAATTATTATTATTATTATTATTATTATTATTATTATTAGGTAAGCTACAACCCTATTTGGAAAAGCAAGATGCTATAAGCCCAAGGTCTTCAACACGGAAAAATAGCCCAGTGAGGAAAGGAAATAAGGAAATAAATAAACGATATAAGAAGTAATGAAAAATTATAATTAAATATTTTAAAAACATTAACAACATTAAAACAGATATTTGATATATAAACTATGAAAGGATTTGTGTAAGCCTGTTCAACTTAAAAACATTCGCTGGGAGTTTGAACTCATGAAGTTCCACTGATTCAACTACCCGATTAGGGAGATCATTCCACAACTTGTTCACAGTTGGAATAAAACTTCTAGAGTACTCTGCAGTATTGAGCCTCATGATGGAGAAGGCCTGACTAAGAGAATTAACTGCATACCTAGTATTATGAACAGGATGGAACTGTCTGGGAAGATCTGATTGTGAAGAATGGTCAGAATTATAAAACATCTTTTGCAACATGCATAAGGAACTAATTGAACGACAGTGCCAGAGATTTCTATCTAGATCAGGAATAAGAAATTTAATAGACCCTAAGTTCCTGTCCAACAAATTAAGATGAGAATCAGCAGCTGAAGACCAGAGCAGAGAACTGTACTCGAAACAAGGTAAAAATGAAAGAATTAAAACACTTCTTTGGAATAGATTGAATACCAAAAATCTTAAAAGACTTTCTCAATAAGCCAATTTTTTGTGCAATTGAAGAAGACACACTTAATGTGTTTCTCTAAAGTAAATTTGCTGTCGAGAATGACACCTAAAATTTTAAAAGTCATACAAAGTTAAAGAAACATTATCAATGCTGAGATCCGGATGTTGAGGAGCCACAGTCCTTGACCTACTTCCAATCATACTTAGAGTTTTGTTAGGATTCAACTTCATACCCCGTAATTTACACTATGCACTAATTTTAGCTAGATCTCTATTAAGGGATTCAGCAACCCAATATCTACTTTCCGGAGATGGAATTTATGCAAAGAGAGTAGCATCATCTACATATGCAACCAACTTGTTTTCTAGACCAAACCACATGTCATGTGTATATAGTATGAAAAGGGGCCAATAACACTACACTGAGGAACACCAGCTATCACATTCCTATACTCACTATGGTGCTCATCAACAACAACTCTTTGCGATCTATTACTTAAAAATTCAATAATGATGCTAAGAAACGAACCACCCACTCCCAACTGTTTGGGTTTGAAAACAACGGCATCATGATTAACACGGTTAAAGGCAGCACTAAAATCAAGGCCAATCATACGAACTTCCTGACCACAATCAAGGGCTATCTGTACAGCATTGGAAATTGTAAGAAGGGCATCGTATGCTCCAAGGGCCAGAATCTCAATCCATTCTTAGAGGATGGTTGTGCCATCAACCAATGATTGTACATTTTAAGGCATGCTATTATAAAAGCTATGCTTATTGTATAGGTCTGTAATGGCCATAATTTCCTTAGATATTTCTACTCACCAGACCCTTCTGATAGTCGAGCACTTTGTTTGCAGTAGAGGGGCTTGAGAGTCTCAATGATGGACAGGGCAATGGTGTTGAGGTGATTATCCACCCTGGCAGGCTCAACCCCACTGCTGAGGCCAGTTCTGAGAGACCAGACCAAGAGTGGACCTCTATAAGCCTTCTTTATTTCATGTTTTATATCTTTTTGCCCTATCCAGATTTTGTTGACGGCCACTGTTAGAATATTAACCTGGTTTTGTATATGCTTTAAATTTTGATGCCATCACCCACTGGCGGACCCCATTGGGTGCATGGTAAGAGTCGGGCTCCAGTAATCCGGTTTTAAATATCCCATATATGCTGATAATGGATGATGCCAGGCATTGGAGTCGTCGGTCAGAGGGATAACTACCCCCACTGACCAGTGTACGCCCACCTAAAGAAAGGCAGCCCCTCTCTAATAGAGGACTGGTCCCCACCGAAACCTCTTCTCATGTTGAACCACATGGGATAGGAGGACTGACATCCTCTGATAAGAGCTGGATAACTAAGCTTGCTACTTCCTTGCAAACCAACCCCTCTGACGACAACCTGGAAAATACAAACATGGACCTCAGTATTGACAAATCCAACTCTGTTTCTAATATTGTGACATTAGAACCCTACTCAGGCCATGTAAAGAAGAAGAAGAGAGAGAATAAGAGATATTTGCCTAACAGAAAACAGAAAAGCTGAAATATTACCTGGTCACTATGATATAGTGAATTATGAAAAATTTTTGCATTTTAGAATTTGAAAATGGGAGTCATGTGAATGTTTTAAGAACTAATAGGGAAATAGTAAAAGTATGTGGAGAGCAGTCAGAAATTCTTCCCCAAGGAAATGGAAGTCTGTTGATAGAGACACTATCCTCCTTACTAAGTGAAAATTGAAAGCACTTTCAACTTTGGATGGTCGTTACATCAAATGCTTTTCGCACCCCATTTTTAACCAGAGTAAGGGTGTGATATATGGTCCAAATTTACTAGAGATAGAGGAAAAAGAGATTGAGAATGAACTGAAAAGTTAAGGAGTAGTAGAAGTATTTAGAATGAGAAAGAGTTAGAGGAAAATTTATTCTTTTTACTACTTTAGTTTTAACAAGCCAGCTGTTTGTGCCAGCTGTGGTAAAAGGAATCATGGAGCATGCACAGAAAATTCAAGTTGTATTCATTGTGGGGGAAGCAGACCCAGCTACATCTAAAAGCTGTTTTAAGTTTATTTTTGAAAAAAAAAATTAGGCCTTTAGGGCCATGGAAAGGGTTACTTTTAAAGAGGCCCATAAAAGAGCTCTTGAAAAGCAGATAAAGCCAGGGCAACCCTTTTCTCTGGTTTTGAAGAAAAACATGCCGAAGTACACTGACGAAAATAGTATCCTCACTGCCAACATAAGGAAAGATATGAACGTAATTAAAGAAGATGAAAGTCCCATTGTGACTTTTATATCCAAAAAGTGTAGAAAAATCAAAACAGATAATTAAAGAACAGAAAGATATTCAAAAGTCATCTACTCCCATTCTAAACAATAGTACAAACCTCTCTCAGGCTGTGTCCTTACCTTATTTAATGGAGGTTCCACTTAAAACCAATTTACCTGGTGCATCTGTAGTGGGGGTGTAAAAACCTGATATCCCCCGACCATTTAATCGAAAGAGAGAGAGACTTCCATCTCTCTCGCCCCTCTTCCATAAGAAACATTAAAGTTATGTCTTATCTGGTGATAAATTAGATTAACTGGAAGACAACTTAAATATATCTGAAATTCAAGTTGAGGTCCCCTTCCCCCTCAACAGTTAGATCAAAAGCACAAAGAAAAATACAAACACAAAACTCAATATATCAAGGTCTTCTCTAGAGAATTCACCGGGAAATAATGTTATATTAAAGATTGCCAATGGGAAGACTTCATCCAAGGTGTTTTCCAAAATTAAACCATAGTTTTTTCCTACATTTTGCAATGGAATTGTCAGGGTTTAAGGGCCAGATATGAAGAAGTTAAGCTCCTTATTCATGAGCACTCCCCTATAATTGTATGTCTACAGGAAAGCAAGCTCGATGCTAATACTCCTTTTGCTTAGGAGTATGTTAGCTATAGGACGCCATATGATCAACGCGCAGGGAGCCATGACGGAAATCTTATATACGTATGTTGAGATGTTCCCCAAATATCTTTGTCTATATGTACCCCTCTGGAGGCAGTGGTTGTACAAACAGATATAAGGAAAAGACACAATCTGCTCTCTTTACTTTTCTCCAAATGATAACATCCTATATGATAATTTAGTAGAGGTGATCCAACGACTTCCTCAACCTTTTCTCTTACAAGGAGATTTGAATAGTAGACATCCTTTATAGGGCGAGGTTTTAGCAAACACAAGGGGTAATATTATATCATCAGTTGTAGAGAATGAAGATGTAGGACTCCTTAATACAGGGGAGCCCACACACTGTCATGTTGAGACAGGTACCTTTTCATCCCATTGACCTATCAACTGCCCTTGGTGGTCTTCAGAATTAACTGCCCTCCACAGAACTACAAGAAAATCTTTGACTAGATTGTGTAGACTCTGTATAGAGGAGAATATGATGATATATAAAAATGTAGAGCACAGCTCTATCGTGACATGAAAAAAGCTAGGCGCCAGTCTTGGATGTCTTTTGTTTCCTCCATTAACAGTAGAACACCACCATTTTCTGTGTGGAAGAAAGTAAAAAAATAGCAGGCAAATTCACCTCCAATCCACCAACAGTGTTGAAGGTGAATGGTCAGTAAATGACTGGAGCAACTGAGGTTAGCAATGCCTTGGCTGATCATTTCTACAATTTATCATCCAGGTGTGAAACTCCTGGTCACCAGCATAGAAGCATTGAAGAACGGAAAGTTCTAAATTTTGCATTAGAAAGGGAGGAATCTTATAATACTCTTTTTACTGAAAGGTAATTTGATTCTGCGCTTGCTAGTTGCAATGATACAACCCCTGGGCCCAATGGAATTCCAAATGCAATGATTAAACATGTACCTGTTCATACTAAGTTATTTATTTCAAGTATTGTTAACAGAATATGGCATGATCATAGTTATCCAAGTGTTTGGGAATTAGCCATTATTTTAGCCTTTTTAAAACCCAGTAAGGATAAGTTTTTAGCAGCAAACTATCGACCAATTGCATTGAAATCTTGTTTATGTAAGATCATGGAGAAGATGGTCAATGCAAGACTGGTGTGGTACCTGGATATGTGTGGATTTAGAGAAATAGCCTCAACGACTAATGTGTTGATATGACTTGTTTCCTCTATTTGTGAAGCCTTTGCTTCAAAACAGCATCATGTAACAGTGTTTTTTGACTTCGAAAAGGCATATGATACTGCATGGAGATATGGTATACTTGAAAAGATTCATAATTAGGGATTGAGGGACAGCTGCCATTATTCATCCAAGCATTTGTTTCAAATAGAAATTTTTTCCAAGTTACAGTAGGTGATACTCTGTCAGAGAGGAAATTTCAGGAAGTAGTAGTTCCCCAGACTAATGTGCTGAGTGTAACCCTATTTGTATTAGCCATCACTGGTCCTCTGTCATTCCTCAAGATATTCTCTCGACATTGTTTGCTGATGATCTCTCCATATCATTTGCTGGAGTTAAATTGTCAATGGTCGAGAGAAAATTACAACCTTCAATTGGCAAAATAATTCAATGGATTGATACAAAGGGATTTAAGTTTTTGACAAGCAAAACTTGTTCTCCATTTTTGTCATATTTGGGTACATCCAGAAGGTTTTCTAGGGAAAATTTTCTTATCTTGCTGATCCTTTTCCTCAAATTCTTGACATATTCTCCATCCGTTTCCTCTCGGTCCTTCCATTTTCCTGCTAACATCTTAATCGGTCCTTGTACTTCTCGTCCAAATACCATTTCATGCGGGCCCGGATATGTACATCAAATGTCAACGGATCCCATGTGTAAGTGAAGTTGGACTTCTAAGATTGATATTTGATTGTAGGCTTACATTGGTTCCTCACTTGAAAGCTTTAAAAGTAAAGTGTCTTGAGGCTCTGAATCTTTTAAAAGTTTTGTCCCATACATCATGGGGGCAGACTGCAAAACTATTTTAAAGTTATACAATGCCTTATTTTTTTTTCAAAACTTAGTTATGGGTAGGAAAGATACTCCTTAGCCACCCCAATTTGACTAAAGATTTTAGATTCTATACACCATACTGGTATCAGATTAGCTACAGGAGCCTTTAGAACTTTGCCTAAACCAAGCCTCCTTGTTTATGCTGGAGAGTTACATTTAAACCTTAACTGAAAGTCTTCTATTGTTCGGTATTGGTTTAGGTTGCAAAGACTTCCTAATTCTTTAGCCTATCAGACTGCAAACCTTGTAAGTCACTCAATATACTATGAGTTGCACCCAAAATCTCGTCAACCTTTTGGTTTTCGGGTAAAACGATTGGTACACAGTCTTGATATAGTTGGAAGTAAAGTGATTCCATTTGAGATATTATCAACCCCTCCATGGAAATTACCAGAGATATCTTTTTGTAAATAATTTATTTGAGGTATAAAGAATATGACTGACCTAGAAGCCAGGTCTCTTTTTATGGAACATGTTGCAGAATATAGGGAATCAAGTTTTATATATATACTGATGGCTCAAAATCTGATGCTTGCGTTGGATTTAGAGTATATGGTAATACTTTTAATTGTACTTCCTCTAACAGCTTCCTTATTAACTACCAAACTGTATGGCATACTAACTACTATTGAGAAAATAGTGGTGGAGGAGGAGGGTAACTTTACCATTTTTAGTGATGCAAGGAGTGTCCTTCAAGCTTTTGAAGTTTTTAATTCCAGTAATCCTTTAGATTTGAAGATTTTAGAATGGCTTTTTATTATTGAACTGAAAGGTATAATAGTTCAATTTTTCTGGGTTCCGGCGCACATAGGTGTGTCTGGAAATGAGAAGGTAAATTTACTGGCAAATAATGCTGCAGCTGAGTTGCTACTAAGAAGGTAAGAATTTGATCCATAATAATTGGCAACAGCATTGGGGTAGTTTAGTTGAAAATAAAATGCGAGAAATAACGAATGTTATATCCCCTTGAAACTATAACATGATGCCCCGAAAGCGGAAGACTACTCTTTGTTGTCTCCGCATTGGTCGCACTCAGTTGACACACAAGTTTCTGCTAACTGGCTAATACCAACCATATTGCGATGAAGGTTTCGTACCCTTGACAGTGATGCATTTGTTGACGGAATGCCCCACTTACAGTACTGAAAGAAATTGATATCTGTTTGAAGCTCGAGAGAAGGATGCCAGATTCATCCTTGCCAAGATTCTTGGACATGATGTGTCATATTTTGCTAGAGGTATTTTTAGATTGATTTCAGAAGCAGGTCTTCTGAACACCAATGACCTTAGATGTCAGGATACCAAAAAACTTCAAATCAATCAATCAATCTACCCACCAGAAGTTCAATATTATTCATATTTGACATTTTGCCTCTGACCTCAGGTTGGTCCCTTCATCCGTGGGCCAGTGCAGATGAGTGGGGTTGAATTATATGCAACATGTACTGTGGCATTAAAGTTCTTGTCGGACCAGTCTGCAAGAGACTGCCTAGAGGAGCCAATAGTTGCTTTTCCAGCATTTTGTATCTATTTGCAGAACTTTGCCCCCTCTTGGGGCTTTTTTCTCTCTTGTGCTTTTCTTACTTTCAGCCTATTACAGATTTAATGTCAAATTTTACATTTGAGGATGTATCTCACTAGTCAATGATCTATCCAGCACTCTATCAACACATGATTTCAATAATACTTACATCATTAGTGTGGTCAACCTGGTTATAATGTAGTTGTGGAACCTTCAGGTAGTTTGTGAGTATTTTGGGTTTAATAGCAAAACCAATGCAATGAATCCTATGAGAATCCTTTAGTTAGCCTCTCCGGATGAAGGTGTATCCCTCGCTTACTTAAGTTGAGTGTCCACACAAAATTTGATGGCAACTTTCTCACTTCACCTGGGTGGTCTTCTAGCTTTGTTAGTTGTCTTTTCTCGGAGAGTCCTTGGTTTTCAGGTTACTATGATTAGTTTAGTTTATTCTGAATTTTTCTATCACAAAGTATGCTCTCTGAATGTTAGGGGTTAGGCATCTAGCTCAAGTTTGAAGCATACAGTGTTTGACCCACATCTTATGGCCTCCTCTGTTTAAGAGGATGAGCTGTGTGACTTCTTAAAAGGTCAACTTATTCTCAAATGCAACTGCCCAAGATTAGTGCCACTTCAAAATTAGCCCACTCAGCAGTTACTGAACTCAACATGCACTGTCTTTTGTGCTGGACTTTGGCTAAGATTTGCCTTTTCCAACGTGGACCTGCTCCTTGCCTCATTGCCAAAGTGATTTGATAGTTAATGATGAAGAACTGTGTGCTGCCCTGCAAAGCTATTGTAAGATGAAAGCCTGGACGCAGTTTTATGACTTGTGTGCTTTATTTTAATCATCTTATTAATCGCTTAGTTCAAAACTCAAAGTATGATTGTAAGTAGGTCAAGGACAGTTGGTCCTCAACATCTGGATCAAAGCATTGACAATGTCTCTTTAACTTTGTATGACTTAAAATTTTAGGTGTGATTCTCGACAGCAAATTTACTTTTGAGAAACACATTAGATCTGTGTCTTCTTCAATTGCACCAAAAATTGGCTTGTTGAGAAAATCTTCTAAGATTTTCGGTGATCAATCTATTCTGAAGAAGTGTTTTAATTCTTTTATTCTACCTTGTTTCAAGTATTTTTCTCCTGTCTGGTCTTCAGCTGCTGATTCTCATCTTAATTTGTTGGACAGGAACTTACGGTCTAATAAATTTCTTATTCCTGATCTAGATATTAATCTCTGGCACCGTCGTTCAATTAGTTCATTATGCATGCTGCATGAGATTTTCATAATTCTGACCATCCTTTACATTTGGATCTTCCTGGACAGTTCCATCCTGTTCGTAATACTAGGCAGGCAGTTAACTCTAATAGTCAGGACTTCTCCACTACGAGGATCAATACTACGCAGTATTCTAGAAGTTTCATTCCAGCTATGACCAAGTTATGGAATGATCTTCCAAATCGGGTTGTTGAATCAGTTGAACATCAAAATTTCAAAGTTGCAGCAAATGTTTTAATGTTGAACGGGCTGACATAAGTCATTTTATAGTCTACATGGTAATTATCTGTTTTAATGTTGTTAAGGATTTTTAAAAAATTTATTTTAATTTTTCATTACTTCTTATATCTTTTATCTATTTCCTTATTTCCTTTTCTCACTAGGCTATTTTTCCGTGTTGGAGCTCTTGGGCTTATAGCATTTGGTTTTCCAATTAGGGTTGTAGTTTGGCTTGTAATAATAATAATAATAATAATTATCATAATAACTGGTATTTGATCTGCTGTGGCTTGCTTTACTCACAATTTTGCAATATCTTATTGCTCCTCTTTTCTGGCTAGTGGTACATGTTGCACTATGCACATAAACCTAGATTCACAAAGTTTACTAACTCTCCTAATGTTAGATGGCAAGGAGAAACCTCTACTACCTATCAAGCAGCTCCGCTGTAGGGGTACTGCTGACAAGTCACAAAATAAAATATTCTGACTCTTGTCTCAAGGCTTGTCCCCTGTATATGCATCATCTTTAAATAATTACCTGTAACCTTTGTCTT
>NC_090762.1:58850060-58862560 GCF_036898095.1 Palaemon carinicauda | reverse complement strand
TTTTTATAAATATTTGTATGAGTAATATTTTTTTCTGATCATTAAGTTTTTTTTTGTTTTGTTTTTTACTAAATAATAAGTAAATATTCTCTTTTCACACACAAAAAAATCAAAATATTAAAATGGGAGATAACTTTACATCCACTAAAGTCTAATTTTGTCTTTTGATATTTATTTCAAGTACTGGCAAGGGATCGAAGAACATTGAAAAATACTGACATTCAATTGATCTGTCACAATCTGTCAATTTCAATTATTAATTGAACAGGGATTTCCATCCATGAGCTGTAAATCACCTTTGTAGAGTGAAATAGAGAAACATAGCTTCAAGACCATTAGGTTTCATGTTGAAAAACTTCAAAGAATTTTAAATAAAGATGTGTTCCCCTTCATTCGTACGAGTTACATCAAGCACCAGGTAACTTTAATAATATATGAAATTAACGTAACTTTCGATCAAGCAGTATACTATAAATCTCTGCATAGCCGTTACCTGACACTAAATATCCCAACTCTTAAAGCATACTGGTGTTTGGGTACGGTGTGTGGTTATTCAATATATTAAAGTATCGAGTAACGTTTAATTTCTTATGCAAGAGGAGTGCATCACGGTATAAATGACGGATTCCTAAAATGTCAGAGGAAAATTAATGTGCTGTTGTTTATGTAAACGTCTGTGAATTTATGCTCAAGCACAGTAATACAATGTTAGCCATGTTACTGTTCTTGAAATATTTTGTTTTAATTGTTTATTACTTCTTTTGTAACTTAATTTCCTTATTTCCTTTCCTCACTAGGCTATTTTTCCCTGATGGAGCCCATGGACTAAGAGCAACCTGCTTTTCAACTAGGGTTGTAGCTTAGCTAGTAGTAGTAATGATAAGACGGACAAATTCACTGAAACATTGTGACAAGTTTATGTTTATGCTAATTTTTGAAAATTTCGGGGAAATTTCTTTATTTCATTAATTGAGAAAGGACAAACATTTTATATTGATTTTTTAATTACAAATAATAACTTTTAATGTTATTTCCAAACATGCTATTGAATGATCATCTTTGATTGCCAAGATATTTTTGCTGGGTATCAGAAAAGCCAATGTAGTTTCTTTTGTACTTATTATTACAAAGTTATTCATATCAAGGCATATGTTTAACTGTAATTTAGCATAAGAAATGTTAGGAAACGAAACAATTATAACATCAATTTTTGTCTAGAAGCAATTAGAACAAAAAGGGTGGGTAAGACACTTGGGCAATCATAGGTTTAGGCAATATCATTTCGATGACCATACTTTTTTTGTATAACTTCAGGTACAATACTGTAATATTTAATAATAATTTTATGAACAACATGAGAAAGGCTCTTTATTATAAAAGGGAAAATTACTACTGCAATACTAATAACAACCTAAGGGATATGCCATGAGAAATAATTCTGGTTTTAGGTCGAAGTTTTATTTCTTATTTAATGAGGTGACATTCTTAAAATGGTTTCATGCCAGATATTTTTAGATCTTCTTACAAGTAAAGTAGTAAACGATACAGAAAAATGATATTTTGAGAAATAGTTTTTCTCTTGAAACAGTTTTTATGATTTATATGAAAAAGTTTGAGTATGACTCACGGTCAGAGCAATAAAGAAATTACAACGGTGACGCTAATAACAGTGAACCTAGTTTCAGATGATAATTATTCGTTTAGATTACTACTAGAGACTATGTATCAAGAGTACAATATTTTATTATTAAATAATGAAAGCCCTTTAAGGGGTTAGTGTCCTCAGTTCACCTCAAACGTTGTACTGTAGTGTGTAGGCATTATTTCAGTATCTTTGCAGTGATCATTCGTCCAATTGCTACACTTGCTTTATACTTCTATTTCACCTCTATTCCTGGTTCCCCCCAGTTGCACTTGGGCGATGAAGTCTTCACAAGTCCCAGCGCGTAACTGTATAGCCAAGATTTATAAATCACAATCAAATGAAAATGGCTAACTATGAACATCTTCTGAAAACAAATTTTAATCATTTCAGGTCGCCTTGCCAATGATGACTCTTTAACAAACATTCAACTCTAGGTAAGTAAAGTTTTAAAAACATTAGCCATATCTCAAAGACTATGATTTGCATAGTTTTATTATCAATGTAAGTTTAGATCTAATGACCTTATATTTATTTTCAGAGCACATTATATGCACCTTTGGAAGATTGCAAAAACACATTTTATGCCTCTCTGGGAGATTGCAAAAAAAGTGCATATTTTATTTTGTCATAGTATTTTAATGTTTTTTTAATTTCCCATTGTACTATAAATATAGTAAACATTTCGATACATTTTTATCAATAATTTGTTTACAAAAATTTGTAATCATATGCTCAGGAAATTTCTCTCTCTCTCTCTCTCTCTCTCTCTCTCTCTCTCTCTCTCTCTCTCTCACTGGAATAATATTTAAGCGGAAAGCGCAATTGTAGTAATTTCTCTTTTATCCTTGCTCATTTATGCATATTTGAATAATAATGATGTTTGAAATTATCTACTAAACTTAATTTGGGCTTTATAATTTTGATATTGGGAATAGACAGAAAACTCAAGCATATACTTACACATGACCCACATAATGTGCGAGTAGATCATAAGTTTAGTCCAATTGGATATTTGTCCAACGCTGAACATGAGACAAAAAAAGAAATTTTGTTCTTTTAAACAAATGTAATTTAAATCCGTAAAATGCCGGCTACGCAGTCATCAGTGTACACGATACATAATACCTAAAACTTATGGCTCAAAATTTCTTATATTTCTCAGATAATATTCTATTAGCTCCCGTAATTGCGTAATTTATATCCAGTCTTTATTGTATCGCATTAATGTCATTTTCGGTCACCGTATGTGCTCCATTACCTTAGCATGATGCACTGTAATCAGAATCTATATCTATATGTAACGGCGTTAATAGTATACAATTACGGTTGCTCCTATATATGTTGATAGTGGCTAATTCATGCGGTTTATTACGGGCTATTCTTGCCCCCTACCCCCATCGTATTTTAGCTAATGCTATGCTGATTACTCTAGAATTAAAGACTATTCCACGGAGCAGACTATTCAATTCAAGTTCTTTTTTAGCAATGACAGGTCAATTGAAGCTTGGAGATAAGGTACTCGGATATATTTACAGGGAGTTGGGTCATTTCATACTCGCTATTTGAAATTCAATTGGGTAAAAAGTGAGAGAGAGAGAGAGAGAGAGAGAGAGAGAGAGAGAGAGAGAGAGAGATTTCTATGCCTTAGAAATAATTTTATAAGTTTACGAAACTAGGAATTTTAGTTGGCAGAGAAATAAAGCTTACGACTGGTGGGTCAAATGATGAGCTATATAGACCTTGCTATAAACCAACTAGAGAGAGAGAGAGAGAGAGAGAGAGAGAGAGAGAGAGAGAGAGAGAGATAGCTCCTTCTAGCGCCAGAAGAGAAGGGAGGACTTTATGAATATCAACAAAGAACTAAGTCCTGTCTTCTGTTGTTTCGAAGTTCATAAATCTCTCTTTCCATTACCTTAACTGTCATATCAAAGCTCCACTCCCTTGTCCTGGATTCTTGTTTCTCTTATTTTGCTTTTTTTTATATTCTTCATTCTATGTCTTGATATCTACAGACGCTTTATTTTAGTCGAATATATTTCTTTATTTCAATATCCCTCAGGATAGTTTATAATGTGCTTATATACTCTTGATGAAACAAACAATAATTGTAACCTTTCGTTTACCTTGATTATTTCATTGTTAAATATGTCAGTTTTGTATCGAAAAATTTCAAGCTAGTTAATACGTATAATCATATTAAAGAGATCTGAACGAATTTATGAGATGGTTATTGTGATTATCGTATTTTTGGAGATATGTTGGTTTACTTCTGTATGTTTTTTTTTCTCTCGCTTAAAGTAAGTGTTTTAGTTACGGCGATTATTTAACAAAGGCATTTACATTAGCAATATTTTGAAAGGATCGTCTTTATTTGACGGTGAACTGATGTCTGAAAGGATCCAGTTGTCCCTATCTATTATAGGAATTACTGTTTTTTTTCTCTCATCCACAGTTGTCGTACGTTACTTGTGTTATCTGTTAGGCGAAATCACATTGTGTTACATAACATCATCACAATTGTAAATTTCATCTCATCTGGGTGTAAATAATTTTTTAATAGTAAAAATTAAAGATTATACTTATGTATTAAGATATATAAAAAGAACTGTATGCATACCTGAAAAGGGTGAATTTTAGCTGTAAGTTGATCCGCCCAATGATCCGAAGAAGTATTGCCAAAAATAATAACGAATGATGGTAGTGATACTTTTGAGTACACTATCATTGATATAAGCTTTAATATATGAATTTCTTTAGTTTTTCTTTGGGAAACGTGGGAGTCTTACAGTTGTTGAGAAACTCCATTTGTACAGAAATTAAAGAGAAAAATCAGTAGACACAGCTAAGATTTACATTGTCATGATCATGAAAAAAATCTGGAAAAAATGGTTTCTATATTAGTTGAGAAAGGAACGGTGGAAATATATATATGCATATATATTTTCATACATTAACGCAAATGCATATTCCTACCGTAACCGCTTTTTTTTTCTTTTTGTTATCACTTGGTGATTTACACACAGACACAGACATACATATATATATAGACAGTATATATATATATATATATATATATATATATATATATATATATATATATATATATATACACACACACATACATACACACACATGTGTGTGTCTTTGTGTGGGTGAAATGCATATTGTTCTCCTTTATTTGGTAAGCAACACTTAATAGTTAAATATATTTTCCAATTTTTTTTTCATATTTTTCTTGTTACCTTCCTCCCTTTCTTTTTCACTATTCTCTTTATATGAAGATGTTTTTTTGAAAAAAAAAATAAAGAAAGGTCGTTTTGCGATGAATATGCATTTACCTCCAGATGGTTATTCGATGCTAGAGCTTAAAAACTATCTGAGAGTAACTGGTTTTCTTTGTATGAAAAACGAAGAAATGTTATCTGACCCATGTGAATGAAGTAGTATGCCGGTAAAGGAACGTGTTCTTTATATAATTAACTATAATCATCGTTAAATGATGAACTATGTTTATGGGACATTTTTGAGTTCACCTTCATTCTGTTTATTAATCATAGAACTGAAAAGGACTGAAAAACATTCTGTGTGATCCCCTTCTTACCCTCTAGTACTTCTGGAGAAACAATTTCCCCATTAAGATTTCACATTATACAGAAATGATGCTTCATTTTTTTTCTTAGTTTTTATAAAATGTATTTATATCTATATGCTAATGCTTTTGTATAATCTCATTATTAGTCTTTAGAATGTCAATAGAAATAATCTTCGTAGTATTTCGCTTAAATCTAGCTTAACACTGAACTACTATTTCATTTGACCACTTATACTAGTGGTATCTTAGTATAAAAAAAGTGCAACTGGTGCCTATCTTTGTCTGATCTCAGTTCTTGCATTTTTGTTATTTATGTTAGCCAGTCTATGAAGATGGTCTGGTGATGTCATGGAACACATTTTCATTAATTGACTCTTTGGGTTTGAGTGCTTACTGAATAGATGTGAAATTTGTACTGATGCTTGATATTTGGAAAATGTCCCTCTTAACTTATTTAAAAAGGATTCGATTGAAGAGTATTTAAATTTATGAGCTCATGATTACTGTAGTGTATATTTTTAACAGAGAAATAGCTAAAACTTGATGGCTTAAGCACATGATTCTCCTCTTGTTTTCTTTCAGTTTCAGTGTTAGGATGCTACACCATTGACACGTTTGTATATTGCTAGGAGTCATAAAAACCAATGAAATGTTTATATACCAATTTCCTGCCAACTTGATTGGCATATGAACATTCACTTCGAAACTTTTGATTGTCACAACTCTTTTATCAATATCGATTTTGAAAAGACGAGAAGGTGGAAAGGGATGGTAATAGACTTGCATGTGTATCTGGGCAATTAAGTGAAGTGTCTAGAGATGCAAATATTGTTCGTAGTATCATACAGTTACTCATTTAACTTTGGGCCTCATTGGGATTCGTTATCTCCTGCGCCTATAGAAATGCTTTATCGCAAACGCTTAAAATGCTTTGATTTCTGTCAAGAGGGTAAAGACTATAAGCTAAATATAAGTACAAAGACTGATAACTAGCATCCCCCCTTTGTACAAAATTGGGAATTTGCATTAAGTCAAGTAGAGTAATCCTACACAGTACGATGCATTGCCATAGATTCGCTTTTAAGTAGGGCTTTACTTTACATGCTATATTTACTAACGATTTTACTAAATAAACATCTTTTTAAAATTTATTCTGCGGAAGAGAGAGAGAGAGAGAGAGAGAGAGAGAGAGAGAGAGAGAGAGAGAGAGAGAGAGATTAATTAATGAAGATTTGCTACTAGATTAAGTTTTTGTTTAGGCGTTTTCCGGTTTCGTCTGCCAATTAAACGTATAAAAGATTGATTTTCTAATAATATAACTATCAGTCACAGCTTTTCAGTAATGATAGAAATAGAGCTTTATCCCCATGACCTCTAATATTATTGGTTCGAATGTCAACAATTATGCCTGCTTGAAAAATGTTTGTTGAAGAATTTGTTCACCAATTTATTACCTCTTTGATTTCATTGGAACTTGGACGAATATGTAATTTTATTTGGTTCTCTTTTGTGAGACTTTATATTACTTAAACAAATCTATATTTTCTAAAGTAGTCTCAGTCCAGTATTCTGAGAAGACCTTTTCGATTTGATAAAAGCCATCTTTAATTTTTTTTTTCAAGTCTTGCGTTCCGGGAGAGATTTGTTTCCTATCTTTGATTAGATAAAGCTTAGAAACTAATTGAGGACATTATTTACTAAATCACCTAATGGAATGCAGAATAATTTAGTTTAGGTCCTAACCATTTGTGAATTAAGAAATGCTCAAGATGTTATCTGAATCTTAACGATTGATTAAGAGGAATTAATGGTCACTTAAAAACCAACGATTATTATCTGTTGTTGACTATGCGAGAAATATTTAGCTATAAACCGAAAAGGAAACATTAACAACGTCTATCTGATAAGAGATCAGTGAGGAAAAAAATAGGAAAAAAAATTTTGTCATACACTTGCAGAATAACCTTAACGACCACAATGCGCAAGGAGCATTATCGCATGGATTCTCACGTTGAACCAAAGGCTTGAAAAAAATACCTTTTGGAAAAGATATAGACGATTGCTAATTGGGATTAGCGATTAGCAGATTAGTGTGATCGGCAGATGTTGATGAGGCACAGGAGCGGATGGAATTTCGCCTAAGGATTAACAATACGACAAAAAGAAATAAGAAAAACGCAAGGAATGGGTATCCGCTATGACTTCGGGGCCTAGCATACTTTTGTAATGAAAGAATACTTTCCGACCGACTTATAACTATGTAAATTGCCCTAACATTGTATGGAGGTTATCAGTATAATCACTATTATGGCTTATTATATATTTTGAAAAGGCAGGTCTGAAAATTAGAGAAGCTCAAACAAACATTTCCGAAAATGATAACTTGACTAAATTACAAGTACATTTGCGGGTGGGGTGGGGAAGGCCAGCAAGAAGCACCATATAAATGCTAACTGTTTTGATCGTTATAACTCCAGTTGAGATTTCTAGTACATTCCTGCGTCTTTATGAGTGTCGTCGAAAACATGCCGAAGGGTTATAGTTACCATAAACTAGAGGATTACTCTATTAATCCCTCGAAAGTTTTGAGAAATCTCGTTTCTCTCAGTGGTATTTGAATAAAGATTAAATGTTTCATTGAATCATAGAGAAGTCGGAGAAATCTCGTCCTCTTCTCAGTGTTAGTTTAGATGAAACGTTTGAAATTTGCTTTAACTCTTTGGCAGTTTCAATAAATATAGTTCATTTGTTCGTATTATTTGACAGATAGTAGGTCCTAAGTCTAGTATAACTAGCATGCATTTTCGACAGTGTTATATAAGTGGATATGAACATTTAAGTGGAGAGGAGATGTCTGATTTCATTGTAATTTATCAGAAATTTCACGAATTTAGATAACTCTCACAGTTTCGTGATGTATAGCATACTCTTCAATGTAACAGAAAATGTAGAGGATATGAGACATCATAACAGTTTAAATTACACCAATCTTGTCGAATACGTTGTTTCAATGCATGTATTTATTATATAGTCTGAATGTAGCCTTTGAAATAAAATTAGAAGGTAACACAAGCCTTCCATAATTATTTTTTTTTGCATTAGTCAGAGGATACCATTAATTTGGAAAGAATTTATGAGGGATATTTTATGTGTTCCGTTCGACTTTAAATGCATAATGGAAAAAGTACGCATTTATTGGTCCCTCTAGTATCTTATTATTAGAGCTTCATACATTTCATAAACGAAGCATTACCATGAATTTAAGGGCTTATGATAGAGATATTCATCATATTGATATTCAGTTCATTGCTCTAGTAATATTGCTAATAAATGAATTATAATTGAACGTGTACACTATTGCTTTAAAGGAAATTGAAAAGCTCAACCTTTGAAACTTGAAAGTACAAAATTAATTTAATTAAAAATTCATTAATCAACACGTACACGAAAAGAAATCGTCTCTCTCCATATACATACATATATATATATATATATATATATATATATATATATATATATATATATATATATGTATATATGTATATATGTATATATATATATATATATATATATATATATATATATATGTATATGTATATATATATATCTATATGTATATATATATATATATATATATATATATGTATATATATGTGTATGTGTGTGTTTTAAGCGTAATGATAAAACTCCTAAAACTTTGTTCATTTAGTGCTCCATACTAATAAAGATTAAAGTACAAATTAACCAAAGAATTTACATCTTCTTAAGTCTGTGTGTGTGTATTTGCATATATGTGTGGGTGAGTGTAATGTGAATACCTGTATTTTCTTTATATATGTATGTATATATATATATATATATATATATATATAATATATATATATATATATATATATATATATATAAATATATATAAATGTGTGTGTTTGTGTGTGAATTTGTATGTACAGCATGTGTAGGTGGGTATAGTGTGAATACCTGTATTTTTATTATATATATATATATATATATATATATATATATATATATATATATATATATATATATATATATATATATATATATATATATATATATTTATTAGTATGGACTCAATGACAGTAGACTTGCAAGGAAGATATCATATTTTGATGTTAGATTACAGACGACACACGCGATCACACTCCTCGCTGAACCTTTTATGAACAAGTTGAATATTTCCAACCGTTGGTTCTCATTCTGCTCAAGTATTCATGTATACGTCGATATCACATCTGTAGATAGAAATTTGTACAACTGAATTAACATGAACCAAATTGTGGTAAGGAAAAATGACATGTAACCTCTTACAAGTTACGGCGTCGGTTTATGCATGTATGCGTTTATCAGTTCGAATAATCTTGATTTATTCCTTACTATTATTCCTTGGCCCTTTCACATATTTCACAAATGATCATTTGTTAATTTACGTTCGTGTAGATTTCGTCTAATTGAAATGTCCTATCTTAAATGATACAAAAATGGTTAAATTGTTTGATAGATTCGATCATATTGTGTAGATTAACTTCCTCATTATCAAATGCTATTTAATGTACCAGAAATGGTGAGGATTTGCAAACTCATCTCAGGCAAACTTGCGCTTTATTCTGGCTTTTACAAAGAGTTCAGATCTAGTTTTTAACACAATCAAACCGAGTTGTTCGTTTCTTAGTTTTATTTTCTTTCTGTTTATTGTTTAATGATTTTTATTGGTATTTATTCTAATTTTGCTAGGAAATATATAATTTCACACTTTTAAATTATCTTTGAGCCCGGAATCATTTTGAACTATTAATACTGTGCTCTATATAAATGCTGATGTTAAAACAATAGATTTTAAGGGCTTTTATTTCAATAATGTTCTTTCAGGGATTGAATACTCCCTCTCTCTCTCTCTCTCTCTCTCTCTCTCTCTCTCTCTCTCTCTCTCTCTAGGTAATTTAGAATATGGGTTAATCGTGATCACGATTATGTGCTGCTGTCAAACAACAACAGATTTTAAGAACTATTTTTTTTTATTAATGTCCTTTCAGGGCTTGAATTATGATTATCGCTCTCTCTCTCTCTCTCTCTCTCTCTCTCTCTCTCTCTCTCTCTCTCTCAGGCAAAGAAAATCCCCGTAACAGAATCCACGGGGCTAATTGTCGTTATCAATATAAAATATTGGAATGACAAGATGATGATAAGGAAGTCCCGATGTTTCTACCTGTGGACATATTAGAGGCAGTTAAGTAAAGGATATAATACTACCTACAAGTGCCATTTCATTAGTGTGTTAAGACTGGTGTTTGAAGTCCCGATGTTCTTACTTGTGGACATATTAGAGGTAATTAAGTAAAGAATATAATACTACCTTCAAGTGCCATTTCATTAGTGTTTTAAGACTGCGTTTAAAGTCAAGATGTTCTTACTTGCGGGCATATTAGAGACAATTAAGTAAAGAATATAATACTACCTTCAAGTGCCATATCATTGGTGTTTTATGGCTGGTGTTTGAAGTTCCGATGTTCTTACTTGTGGACATATTAGAGGTAATTAAGTAAATAATGTAATACTACCTTTAGGTTCCATTTCATTAGTGTTTTAATACTTCTGTTTGTGCATACCATTATGTGTTGGTGGACATAAATCATATTTCTATGTCTGGTTAGGTTTACATATAATAATAAGAATAGTAGCTTCTCTAAAAAATTAACATCGGTGTTAGATTATTTTGCCAAAGTAAGTAGCACTTAAAGTGTTGTTATTAGTTATGAACATTTAAGTAAACAAATCATGATTTCGATTATTTTATATCATTATACACCTGATGTGTATGAAAGTCGCCTGAAAAATATGGCTGTATTATTAGTAGTAGTATTGTTGTTCCTGTTATTGTGTTAAGACAACTTCCACCATCAGACCCTAATACCTAACATCAGTAAGAATATCACAGTAAGGACGACGATTGCACAGTTTTACAGTGAAAGGAAAATCCTTTAATGCCTCACAGCACGGCTTATGCGACGTAAAAGAAAACACTTTTGAATGTCATTCCTTGTGTCACAGTAACTTTTCCCAAAACTCGTCATCTGCTCTTTTCAATGGGTATTCAAATCACCTCCGGCTATAGAGGAGAAACGCTAAGCTTAAGCCTCCTAAGTAGGCCTAACATATTTCCTGTAATACGATTGGGAGGAATTATGAGATCCAAGACGATTATACGATTCCTAATGGGTTGAACACTCATCATTATTATATTTTGGACGAAGATGATGATAATAACAGTGAAAACAGCGAGGGGCCAATTTGGCTGTACTGACAGATTTGTCTATGTAAGGGGTTAAATGAAATATTATTTATGACCCTATTTTAAATCGCCATCGGCTATTGCTTTAGTTTTCTCGAATCCCGGGTGTATGTAGTTGGTTGGGAATTAGGAAAGGCATACACTCTATTATTACTTGTCAGATTGATTTTCTTTATGGAGGAAATGTAGTTTATCTTTGTCTGAAATACGATAATATGTAGTTAGGTACATGATTTACGAAATGTATGATTTAGTGTTACCTTGGCCGGAATTAAGCCGGTTGGGAATCAAACACGGGGTTGATATTTAGTCATAGGTAACCTAAGAATAACAGGGGTTTGTTTAATGGGGAGGAGTGACAGGGGTTTCGTATCCCTCCCCCCTCCGTACTTAAGGATACTTCTAGGTAATGTTAGGTGTGTAACCTTAGGTTAGGTGGTGTTCCTTTGTTTGTTTCCCTTTTAAAATTTGGGTTGTCAGTCATAAGTTTTTAAATCTTAAAATGTGAAAAATATGGGTTTTCCTCAATTATTTGCACCAGAACAGTTCAAAGTGCCAATAAATACACCAGACATACTTCTTTTATCTTCATTAGGAATATTGTATTATAGTAAGTACATATCCACATTTTAATTACTGACCCGGTCCTTTCCAACCAACCAAATACAAAGGCTCCCTGATTTCATTGGCTATGTATTTTTTACTTAATATTTCAGTTTAGCTTTTCCTGTCTTTCAGTGTTTTTATTTCTGAATTCCATAGTGGTTTATTTCTTCCTTTGGCTACAATTTATCTTTCTTGATCTCCATTACAAAGAAGTTTACCTGATGTATTGCAGTTGAATTTTATTTGGCTTCCATTGCTGTTGATGTTTCTAAGTATTTATGTTACTGAGATCCGTTTCAATTAATTTTTTTTTTCTTCCAGTTTTAGCTTTTGTCAAATATGGATGGTCT
>NC_090762.1:58825060-58845060 GCF_036898095.1 Palaemon carinicauda | reverse complement strand
GTAAATTTCAAAAGATCTCAGATTATACGTTTTTAATCCGTAAATTGACCGTGGGTGATAATAAAACTCATAACTATAAATAATTGTTCTATAGAAAAAAAAACGACTTGAAATATAGCTTATGTTGTGAAGTAGAAAGCATGATTAATGTAAATACATCAAAAGTGACACAATTAAAGGAAATATTTTGTTGCATTACAAATCGAGTGAAAACCCAATGAATTGTGTCTCTTATTACTGTTTTCGAATCTTGGATTAGCCAGTTTTGGTGTCTTAAATCCAGTTTTGCAAATATCGTATTAACCAAGCTTCCAGTCTTGCAATGACCTAAGTCACACACATCTTCATTAAGCCTAGAATACACATTAAACAACTTTCTGATCTTAAATCAACCAATTTTCGAGTCATGCAGTAACCATCTATTGAGTCTTGGATTAACCAAATTCAGCTAACTCCGGCAAATTTCCACGGTTCCACCCCCCCCCCTAATTTTGCATCACAGTTGAAAAAAGGAAACTTACGTAGTCACCATCATGCCGTATTCCTGTTTGTTGTATCTCAAAGGCTGTTAGCCTAATTAGCATATCTAGTTCTAGAGGGGAAAGGGAGTGGGAGTGAAGGTAAGAGGGAGGGAGATTTCAAGTTCGATTTGATCTCAGTCACCCTTATGTCGTGTAGTTTATCTGCTGAAGAGGACTAGGCATAAAATAGCTAATGAATTGGCCAGTAAATTATAATCTCCGAATACTCCAAATGGCCTTGGCATGGTATCACAAGTGTCTTCTTATAATTTCTTGGCTCATTGCCTTGTGTTCTACGAGCATTCTGTTTCCATAACAATCCTTACTTTACTGCTTGTTGAAAATGTGAGAAGGTAATAAATAAAGCATTAGGCAATGTACTAATTAAAGTTTGTTGTTGAACTAATGTTTAATTTTAGCCATGCAGTTTACCCGAGGCTTTTGCAATATTTTTTAATTTTTTTTATTTACATCTGTTCACCTTTAGGTAGAGTGGGATATTTGGTTATGGGAAAGTCAAGGTCATTCTTTCTATTCTTTGAAAATATGGTTATTTTAAGTAATTTTGTTTTCCCTATTCAAATTTTATTTTCCTATTTGTACTGAAGCGATTCTTTTATTTATTAAAATGAAAGATTTACTTAATGATTGCCTATTTTAGTTAAATCATGGCTAAGTATCTGTTCATCCTAAATCCTAAGATATTGCTAAACCTAACCTTCAAAGTATGAGTAGTAAAATAGTATATTTATTACCAGGGAATATATTTTATTACACGATGGAAAAGGTAAACTTGAAGTATAATCACTTTCCGAAGTCCTGATAATTTTATGGTACCCTAATGTGATGTTCCCAACATCACATATCTCGGGTTATGAATGGGTTCATCAGATTGGTGTATATTACAAGGTACATAACCACGTATAAGGAGATCGCATATAAATGATTTAGGTGGCAGGGGAGCCACTAGATGGCATAAGAAAAACCAATACTAACCTTATCTATGACATCATGAACTCGTAAATACTCTCTATAAACGGGTGAGTCGGTGCTACCTCTGCATTATCGAATGCAAAACACCTTTATCTTCGATCTACAGAGATTGATCGGGTAGTACCTATGCTAAAATCAACTTGGATCGGATTACGAGGCTTTGCTCCCTTTGAAACCATCTCACGGTGCCTTAATCAGTAGTTTTTGCAACTTGATATGTAAGTTTAGATATTGCGAAGAATAGAAGCGGCAGCAGGAGCAGCGGCAGTCCTTTCGGGGTACCAAGTAAGAAAAAAAAAAATGAAACGTCTGACCTCGAAGCAACATTATTATAATTTTTAGATAAAAACATCCATCAGAGCGTTACCTTCCAAGCGATGGGTTGCGGTCAGATTGCCTTATTTGAATGAGATACCTTATTTGAAATCGTATTATTTATGAAATTTCAGCCGAGCTGTATCTTTAAATTCACTAGAAGGTATAGCTCTGTAATTTTCTTGATCTTTTTATCTTTTTTCACTCCTTCAGTTTTGGAAGTTGGGTAGGGGGAAGGGGTTGTGTGTCAAGGTAGACATTGCGGTTCTATCCATTGAAATCTTTCATTCTTAGTCACTTGGAGTTAAGAAGGAAGAGTCCAAAACCATTAGTGTCTCAGTAAATTATACCTGTTCTTCTCAAGCATATCTCTAGCAAGGTCTGTAGATCAGGGGGGAGAAGATTTTAAGCACCAGTAAAGCTGCCTTCGAGTTCTTATCAAATATTTATACTTCCTAGGGACGCCTCACCTCCGAAATAGAATTGTCAGAGGGGGATTATTCTGAAGGTAATCTTTCGGATTAGCTCATTTAGATAAAAAAGAGAAAGGGTTACTCACCTGTTAACAAGTAATCTGTGGATCTGCATCCAAATGCAAATACTGCCCGGTCATCAACGTTCAAAAGATTAAATAGAAATATCAAGAAACGTTTTGGTGAGAGGAAAGCAAAATTGAAAGCCGCTAAGAAAGATCGCATCCATTGCTTATTTTGTAGCTTTCCTATTTATTGGTTTATTTATTCTAATATATTCTATCTTTATTTAATTGTGTATATATATATATATATATATATATATATATATATATATAATGAGAATGACAGACAGTAGATGGGCATTAAGAATAACGGAATGGGTCCCTAGAGATTGTAAGAGAAGTAGGGGAAAGAAGAGAAGACGATGGATAGACGAGCCAAGAAAGTTTGCGGATGTCTTCTTTATTTTCTTAACCACCTTTATCTCTACATTAAGGGGTTGGTTGCTTGATGCGACCTCTCCAATGTCTTCGATCAAAGGCATCCTCTTTCACCAAACCTTTTCTCTCCATATAATCCTTCACCTTAACTTTCCATCTGATTCTCTGCCTCCCTCTTGGTCTTCTCCCCGTTACAGGTTCCTCCCAAGCCCTCCTCACTCCCTCCTCACCATCCATAATTAACACGTGCCCACACCATCTCAGTTGTGACACCATTATCTTCTCAGTAATCTTCACCACACCTGCCATTCTTCTTATTTCATCATTTTTCAATCTCTAAAACAGTGATATTCCCACAATCCACGTGTTTTGTAACTGCTCCTCTACTTTCATGTTTGGCTATCCTGTCCCTACCTTCCTTACCACTAACTATGGCTTCAGGCTTGCCTGCATTCACTCTCAAACCACCACTTTCCAAAGTCTCTTGCCACTCTACCACCCTTCTCTGTAATTTTTCCTCATTTTCAGCAGTAATCATCAAATCATCTGCATATAGAATCTCCTACAACTTTTCATTTCTGATCTCTTCACCTAACTGGGTGTGGACAGGAACAAGAAGACCATAAACAGCCGTAAGTGGAAGGACATGTCTAAGGCCTTTGTTCTGCAGTGGACTAGTAACTCCTGATTATATATATATATATATATATATATATATATGTGTGTGTGTGTGTGTGTGTGTTGTATGTACGTAAATATATTTTTTATTTATTCAGATATAATTCATTGCCTGGAGGTAATTCTAGTAATTGGTTATCATACCGTTTTTTATCGTTTTGTATATCCTTTTAATGCAGCTTTCCAACATATAATTGTGAAGGCTTCATTTTACTTTTGCCTTTTTGGTAGTTGGAGGTTTGGAGAGCGGGGTGGGGGGATTTTGATTTTTTTCTTTTAACGGGTATATTTTTCAATGCACGATGACCGTGACATGATGGAATGAGGTTTTATATTTTTTGTTAGAAATGCTAAGGGAAAAAGTATTTGAAGACGCCTTTATATATGATAAGTTTCGGCCGATCGAGAAGAGTTACTTAACTCAAGTGACTTTTTGTTGTAATCTAACGGTGTTCTTTGAATTTTAATAGGACGTAAAAGTAAAATGAGTACAGGAAACTCTTTCAGCGTGATGGGGGTAGAGAGGTATTCATTTGTTAAATTACGACTTTGGCAGGATATTACTTATAACTTTAATTCAATGAAACTTGTAGGACTGTGGGATCATCTTTTGTCATTGCTTTGTTTACTACATTCTAGTAAGTTTGTCTGCTTTAATGGATTATCTTCGCCAAGGAAGACTTATTTGTAACGCTTGAATTAAGTGATTACCGAACAATAGTGATGACATTAGCTGAGATGCTGCCGGCAGATTTTACAATAGCAGAAGAACGAATGGTTCACTGACCTGGACAATTAAGTTCTTACCTTCTCAAGCTCCAATGGGATCCATTGCCCTTCGTGTGTTGTGCCTAGGGTTTTCTTCAAGTCTTGGTAGTTCTTTCCTTGTTTTTACTTTCTAAGCCAGAGACGTTAACTTTACTCTCAAACCTCTACTTTTATCTGTTTTTTTTATGTGAACATACCAGGAACTTTTAGTCCGAAATCTATATAATCTGCTTAGATGTGCTTTACACCACAGTGATCTCCACAATATGCTTTGAGGTCAGGTTTGGAATGACGTTGTTGGTAAGTGGGTAAATTCTGCAGAATATGTCTTGTTTCTATTCATTTGTGATTAAGCGTGAATTTCGTTGTTTAATGAATGATTTTCTTTCCCTCTATGATTAGTAAATCTCTTCCAGTTTCCATTTTTTTATGGCCCGAATTGCTGAATATTGTTTGATAATGTTCTTATGAGATTTTGTCCCCTAATTTTTTGCTTACATTATCAGCAAGAGGACGAAGATAAATAGTTGAATTAGCATCACATGATTATACCATCATCTGGTTTAGTCTCTTTTAAAGAATTACAATTACAAAGATGAGATTTATGTGTTTCTGCCACTACACTTAGAATTATGCAATTTGTGGAGAAGGAGGATTATGTTTTGGCGATAGAACATGCAAGCGTTTGTAGAACACTGAAATGAGAACCACGTCAACGCATATCTGTATAAGATTGAATTCTACTATCACTAAATATTAGACGCCATTGGCATAGAAGTCCCTGAGATATTTTGCGTCACACTTTTGGATGGCAAGTTCATCCTGAAAATCAATGCTTTTACTCTTGCATCAGAGCTTGGGAGTTCGGTGTAAGTAACGATTGATCACAGCGTGGGACTGGAATGTCGAGGTACCTGCATTCTTAATCCAGTAAACTGACAGGCTAGACACATTTAAGCCTGCTTAAATTTTTATTTATTTTTTATTTTACTTTATATTTCTTATTCGTGTTGATTATTTTGTATTACAAAACCTGATGGTGTCTCGGAATGTTCATCGTTATTGGCTGAAATAAGTGTGGTTGATGGACGACACGCAATCTGTAAATCTTATATATATATATATATATATATATATAGTATGTATGCATACGAACACACACACACACACACACACACACACACATATATATATATATATATATATATATATTTATATATATATAAATATTAAACCCACATATATGTATATTTAATCTATATAAATGCATTTACAGTGTATGAACATATATATATATATATATATATATATATCTATATATATGTGTGTGTGTGTATATATATATACACATATATTTTGCGTGTGAACGTATGTATGCATGTATACTAATGTATATATATATATATATATATATATATAAATATATATATATTAGTTTACATGCAAACATATGTTCACACACACGCATATCATATATATATATATATATATATATATATATATATATATATATATATATATATATATACTGTATATGTATACATATACATATATATATGTGTGTGTGTGTGTGTATGTGAACGTATGTATGCATGTAAACTAATATGTGTATGTATATAAAAATATATATATATATATAGATAGATAGATAGATAGATAGATAAATATACATGCATACAGACGTTCACATACACACACACACACACACACATATATATATATATATATATATACATGTATGTATATATATATATATATATATATATATATATACATGTATGTATACTGTATATATCAAACAAACATATATGTATATTTATTCTATATGTGCGCATGCTGTGTATGTTTGTATATATATATATATATATATATATATATATATATATATATATATATATATATGAGAGAGAGAGAGAGAGAGAGAGAGAGAGAGAGAGAGAGAGAGAGAGAATCGTTTATGTTAATAATTTAGATAATATATATTTATTCCTGACACAAAAGGAAGTCAAGTATAAACACTACTTAATTTATTCACCAGTTACCTGGCAAACACGAGAACTCCTAAGGTGCAAAGGGACCCTTGACCGTGCAATAATGCTACGGGGAGGAAAGAACAGAAGCATTTTCAGCCCCGCCTTTTAGCTAAAAGCAACATTCTCATATTTTCTAATTTGCTTTTTTACTTTTTGTCATATTTTTTTTTTTTAATCAAAGTTCATTAATAACCATTGCTTTGTCCTTTTTCATGCTCAATTTTGTCTGCCAGCAGCATATATGATACACATTTTTTTTTCTTATATATATATTTGTGGAATCAAATCTATTTGTAATTTCTTTTATTACAGTCATTCTTTTTTATCCACCCCAAATGTAATGCACAATTTTATTGCTCATTTTATCCCTTATTTATTCATATTATATTAGAAGTATTGTACAGTATTATATTTATGCCAAAGCTTCCTCTTTCTATGGAATTATATACTGTATATACTTATCGCAACATTAAACGGAAACGTTTTCTTCTCTGTAACACTTTTCGGGATTTTGAATCTTAAGTTGGTTTTATTAAGTATTACTATTCCTTGACTTCTCATTTGTATTATATTCTTATGGTGTTTAATGTTTGTATAAACTTATTATATTAATCCCATTTACATCACCAGTATATCATACCATATACCTTACATAGTACAAATTTGCTGCAATATACCGTAATGCACTATTGGCAGATTAGCCTCCTCACAATATCAATCTCACAATATCTACTTAATATATCATTCCAGTCTCAAGAGAATATCATAAGCTATTTAAAAAATCATTAAATATGAACTTCATATTTTTCATGCCACTGCCAGTAGGATATCGTAAAGTATTTCCATAATTGTTTCAGCAGCATAACATGCTTCACGCTTAAATCCTGGCGCTTTCTATTGAGATCCACACGAACTTTTATCCATTATTTTTAGGGGTCTGTGTAACTTTGGTGCAAACGTTCCCTTTCGATATTTTCATTCACAAATTATCACACACATCCATATTATCATTTGGGACTTTTCTATCAATATGTATCCTGAATTGTTTTTGGTAGATTTGTTTACATAGAATAATGTTGCAATTGTAATCGAGGCTAGTAACGTCCTGTGTGTAATACTAGGTGTGCAGTTAATCAGTTAATAATAAGGCCTTCTCCATCACGAGGATCAATACTGCACTGCATTCTAGAAGTTTTATTCCAGCTGTGACCAAGTTGTGGAATGATCTTCCTAGTCGGGTCGTTGAATCGGTAGAACTTCAAAAGTCAAACTTTCAGCAAATGTTTTATGTTGAGTAGGTTAGCATAAGTCGCATTTTATATTTCATATATGACAGATATGTTTTAATGCTGCTTTTCTTAAAAAATTTAATTTAAATTTTTCATTACGTCTCTTATAGTTTATTTATTTTCTTATTTCCTTTCCTCACTGGGCAATGTTTCCTTGTTGGAGCCCTTGGGCTTATAGCATCCAGCTCTTGCAACTAGGGTTGTAACTTAGCTACGTTACGGGCTGCCTAAGGCAAGAGCCCGTGTCTTACACAATGGTAAGGCAATCTGACACACAACTTAGCTAGTAATAATAATGATAATAATTTATTCGGGCATCATATATAAAATTTTGCATTTTCCTGGATTTAACTTCATGTTACTCTCATTGCATCCTTTCTAGTTTGCCGATAATTCGAAAATCAGCAATTGCTGCATACCATCAATATCTTCTCCTCTTCGAACATGACTCTTAACATATGTCACTTAAATCTATATATAAGATAGTGAATAAAAAAGTTGTTTACCTTAAAAATAGCGCTGTAATTTCTCTTCTGACATCCATGAAAATAAAATGAAGCCTTGTTGGCTTATATTTTAGATTTTGTATCCAACTTTTGAATTTTGAATTTCATGTCATCTACTCGAGTTCAATTTCCGTAAATTGAATCCTTCTGTTGATTGTTTTTTTACTTTTGACATTATATAATTTAACTTCCTCCAATTGATAAATAAGCATGGACATGAAAATATAATTGTGCAAACATTTTTTGCACATAATTTAGTAAGCAACTTTTGAATTAGTTATAATTACTTTATATCAGTGTTTTGTCTTATATTCATTTCAGTTTTTTTTCTATTTGTTGTAAAATCTGTTACTCTCTCTCTCTCTCTCTCTCTCTCTCTCTCTCTCTCTCTCTCTCTCTCTCTCTATATATATATATATATATGTATATATATATGTATATATATATATGTATATGTATATGCATGCAGACAAACATCTGTACATGTAACCTGGTTGATTGCTAATGAAATCTTATTTGGTGTCTAGTATCTAAATGCTGGACTACGAAGCAAGTATTGAATCAGTATGCATCCTGACTGCTGTATTTCGAATTCTCCTTGCAATGTGAACCAGTGAATATCAACGGTTTACTTATAAGGTTCTCAATTATATTTGCATTCCGTTCGAGTTTATAATTGAAGCTGTCTGGGTGTTTCAGAATAATTAACTTCTTTTCATTTCCTTTCAGAGAGGGACTTTATCCTCTGCTGAATGACTAACATTTTTGTGTTTTTTAATCTATCTGTCTCTCTCATCGTTTGTTTATTAACCGAAAAATTACGCAATCATTACTGCATTTATTCTCAGGCTTGGTGCTTAAACTCTACTTATAAAGTTTTATATGAAATGGAAAACAGGGAGTGGTTTAATAGAAGGGCGTTCACAGGTGAATGTCAGGAAAAAAATTAAGATAAGTCAGAAATGAAAGAAAAATCTGAAGAAAAAATAATGTTAAAAGTGGCGATCAGTGGACACGGGCGATTAGCACTGGCAAAATAAACACAAGAATTTTTGTTTGGGGCGATAAATTTTCTCTTAAAACGCATTATATAATTTTTTTTTCAAAACATTGAAGAAAGGAGTCCCATTCCTTAGCGTTGAATATCTTTTTTTTTTTTCTTCTTCTTTTTTTTACAATTTCGAAATACAATTTTCTATTCTCCTTATAAAAGAAATATATTTTTTTCCCCTTAAATTTTAGTGTTTTCTGCTTATTGTCTACATTTATCGGGGTTTTGTCCCTCCTATGTGTTCTATTATTAGCAATAGCGTTCTCTCCCTCTTTCTTTTAGTAGCATAGTATTGTTTCTCCCTATTGAACGACATTTAGTATGGTTTTTTTTCCTCCTATGTGTTCTCTTATTAGTAATAGCGTTTTCTCCCCATTTCTTTTTTATATAGTAACTACGTTTCTCTTTTGTATACTCCTAGTAGCCAAGTTCTCTGACTCCTCTTTCTTTTCCCCAATAGTAGCAGCGTTTCGTCTATCCTTTGTATACTCTCTAGCATCTGGGTTCTCTCACTCCTCTGTCTTTTCCTCCACCAGTAGCTGCATTTCGTTTCGCCTTTGTATTCTCTTTCCAGTAGCCAGGTTCTCTCACTCGTCTCTCCTTTCCCTTCTAGTAGCAGCATTTATACTCTCCTATGTATACTCTTCCTTGTAAGCAGGTTTTTTCGTTTCTCTGTCCTTCCCCCCCCCCCCCCCACCCCCGAGTAATAGCATTTCCTATGTATACTCTTTCTTGTAGCCGGGTTCTCATGCTTCCCTATACTTTCCCCCTCTAGTAAAAGCGTTTAATATGTATACTATTTGCTAAGCTACGACCCTAGTTAGAAAACCAGGATGTTATAAGTCCGAGGGATCCAACATGGAAAATAGCCCAGTGAGGAAAGGAAATAAGGAAACTACAAGAGAAGGGATTAACTATTAAGATTTTTTTTTTCTATGAAAAGTAACATTAAAATAAACCTTCCATATATAAACTATAAAAAATAAAAAATAAAGCAAGAGGAAGAGAAGTAAGAGAGAATAGTGTTCTCGAGTGTACCCTCAAGCAGGACAACTCAACCCCAAGATAGTGAAAGACCATGGTACAGAGGCTTTAGCGCTATCCAAGACCAGAGAACAACTGTTTTATTTTAGAGTGTCCTTCTCCTAGAAGAGCTGCTTACCATAGCTAAAGAGTCTCTTCTACCCTTACCAAGAGGAAAGTAGCCAGTGAGCAATTTCATTGCAGTAGTTAACCCCTTGAGCGAGGAAGAATTATTTGGTAATCTCAGTGTTGTCAGTTGTATGAGGACAGGCAAATATATGAAGAATAGGCCAGACTATTCGGTGTGAGTGTAGGCAAAAGGAAAATGAACCGTAACCAAAGAGAAGGATCCAATGTAGTATTGTCTGGCCAGTCAAAGAACCCAATAGATGCATTTTGACTCCTTTGTATACACTGTGCTGGCGAGCTGTTAGGTCGTAACTGAGAAACTTTCGTGAATGCAACAAATCTTTATTTCATCAGACAACGAGCTTTTATAACAACAGTTTCAGTGAAAGAAGATCACAAAAATTCAAACAGATCTATACAGGAACATACAAGAAATAACAGGTTATCGGTACGAGGGGAGAGCGATAAGGACAGTATACATGAACAGAAATACCGCAAGTGTACGAGCGTGTTGGATACAAGTGCGGTACATGGCTCCCCCCTAAAAAGACATACATGTGAAACACGGAGCCCTGCTCTTGAGAGGAGTACTGTAGGAAGGTCATCTGGCAGGTGATATGCAGGTTTTATGCGATAAATGGAGACTCAGTCTTCTTTACCACGCATGTTGAGGAGGGATGCTTTCGGCATACAACGGATCATGAGCAAAGGGCCAGTGTAAGGGGGTGTTAACGTTGGCTTGCTAGAGTTGTTGCAGAGGAAAACCCGTGTTACCAAGTGCAGATCTGTCGGTATGTTTTACTTAACCGGGGGCTTGTAAGTCTAGCGGCATGGAGTAAATTTTCCCACAATTTGACGTAAGCGCTGGAGATTGTCGGAGGAGGTTGCAGACGGGAAAAAATCGGCAGGGACGACCAACAGGTCGCCATGCACCATTTCAGCTGCTGAGACATCCAGGACGTCTTTAGGAGTGGTCCTTAGGGTAGTGGCCATAACCAAAGTGCACGAAGTAGATTCACTTCATGAGGAGAGCCGTCAGCGGCAGGTTGAAGGTAAGAAATACTGGTCATTTCCCTGAGGGCGAGCGTAGCCTTTTGGTCCCCAAACGGTTGTTGAGAGAGCGGAGAAAGTTTTGCTATGCGGGTGGCCTGTGATGGCGCGTACTGCTCCAGGAGGTATGATTTGAGGTCTTCATACATTATGGGGGTGTCCCCTTGTTCTCACAGCCAATCGGAGATATCCGGGAAAGTGTCCCAGGGGATGGCCGTGAGAGCGTAATCAGTTTTGGTACTTGACCGAGTCACGCCCTTTATGCAGAACTGGACTTCAGCAACGTGGAACCAGGCGAACACTTCTCCGCTGGCAAAGGACGGTAGTTTCAGGGTCTTGGTGTTAATAGTAGAGTCACTGTCTGAGGGCGGCATCATCAAACAATAATGCACAGCAGTGAGGGGGAAAGCGGGAGGGAGTTGGTCACTCGGATCACCAATGTGCCGGCGAGCTGTTAGGTTGTAACTGGGAGACTCTTGTGAATGCAACTAATCTTTATTTAATCAGACAGGGAGTTTTTATAACATTAGTTTTAGTGAAAGGTCACACAAATTCAAAGAGATCGATACAAGCACATACAGGAAATAACTGGTTATCAGTGCGAAGGGAAAGCAATAAGGACAATATACAAAAAACAGAAATACCATTAGTGTATGAGCATTTCTAGTATCCTGGTTCTCTTGCTCTTCTGTCTTTTCCATGTCTAGAAGTTGGGTTTCATCTCTCCATTGAATGCTCTTTCTAGTATCCGGGTTCTCATGCTCCTCTGTCCTTTCCCCTTATAGAAGCAGTGTTTCGCGTCTTATGTATACTTTTTTTAGCCAGATCCTCTCTCTCCTTTGTCCTTTCCTTCTCTAGTAGTAGAGTATATACTATTCTATGTATTTTTTTTTTTTGTGACTGGGTTATATCTTTCCTCTGCTCTTCTCCCCCCTAGTCACTGGTTTTCTTCTCTTCTATGTATACTCTTTCTAGTAGCATGGACCTTTTGCTCTGTGTATTCAACCTTTAGTAACTTAATTTTGTCTCTCCTATGTACTGTATACTCTTTCTAGTAGCTAAGTTCTCTTGGTCTGTCTTTTCTCCCTATGGTAGCTGTAGGAGAAATACAAATTGCTGGAGAAGGGCCAAAATAATTAAAAAGATATAAAGCTAAGAATAAAAGTCAAAGCACAGGAGATCCAGAGGTATGTGAATAGGTTTCGTCACTCTTTTGTATGCTCTTTTTAGTAGCTAGGTTCTCTCACTCCTCTGTCTTTTCCCCCTCTAGTAGCTGTGTATATGTATACTTTATCTAGTATCCGGGTTCTCTCACTCCCCTGTCTATTTCCCAAGTAGTATCTGCGTTTTCTCTCTCCTTTCTATAAGGTTCCTAGTAGCTGGGTTCTTTCATGCCTTTGTCTTTTGCCGCTTTGGTAGCCATACGAGAAATACAAAGTTCAGGAGAATGGCCTAAACTATGTAAGATATTAAGCAAAGAATGAAGTCCAAAACATAGAAGATCCAGAGATATGTCAACAGGTTTCTTCTCTCCTTTGTATGCTCTTCTTAATAGCTAGGTTCTCCTGCTCCTCTGTTTTTCCCCCTCCATTAGGTGTGTTTGTTCTATCTCTTGTATATTCATCTTGCTCATCTGTTTTTCCCCCGACTAGTAGCTGCATTTTGTCTCTTTTGTATAATCTTCTTAGTAGCTGGGTTCTTTCGCTCCTCTGTATTTTGCCACTATGGTAGCCGTGTGAGAAATACAAAGTGCAGGAGAATGGCCTAAACGATGTAAGATATTAAGCAAAGAATAAAGTCCAAAGCACAGAAGATTCAGAGATATGTCAACAGGTATCATCTCTCCATTATGTGCTCTTTCTAGTAGCTGGGTTTATTCGCTCCTCTGTCTTTTGCCATTTTGTAGTCGAGTGAGAAATACAAAGTGCAGAAGAATGGTTTAAACAATATAAGATATTAAGCAAAGAATAAAGTCCAATGCACAGAAGATCCAGAGATATGTCAACAGTTTTCATCTCCATTATATACTCTTTCTATTAGCTGGGTTCTCTCGATTCAGTGTCTTTTCCCCTTCTAGCAGTTGTGTTCCGTCTCTCCTTTGTATGCTCTTTCTAGTAGACGGGTTCTCCCGCTCCTATGTCTTTTCTTCCTTTATTAGCTGTGTTTCTTCTCTCCTGTGTATACTCTTTCTAATATCCCGGTTTTCTCGCTCCACTATTTTTTGTCGCTCATTTGTATACTCTTTTAGTAGGTGGGCTCTCATTCTTTCTCTTCTTCCTCTATGAGTTGCGTTCGTTCTCTCTAGTATCCGGTTTCTCTAGCTTCTTTCTTTTCTCCTTCTAGTAACTGCGTTCCTTCCCTCCTTTGTATATTCTTTCTAGTAAGTTGGCTCTCTCGCTTCTCTGTCTTTTTCCCTTCTAATAGCTGCGTTTTGTCTCCTTTGTAGATTATACTGTTTGCAGTAGCTGGGTTTGCTCGGTCCTCTGTCTTTTGCTCTCTAGTAGCTGCAGGAGGAATACAAAGTTCCGGAGAAGGGCATAAACAAGATAAGAAAACATATAAAGCAAAAACTTAAGACCATGGCACAGAAGATCCAGATATATGTGAACTGGTTTCGTCTCCTTTGCTTGCGTTTTCTAGTAACTGGGTTCTCTAGCTCCTCTATAATTTCCCCTTCTAGTAGGTGCGTTTCTTCTCTCTTTGTATACTCTTATTATCCGGGTTTTCTCGATCCTCTGCCATTTCCCCCGATAGTAGCATCGTTTGGTCCCTCCCTCCTTAATGCTCTTCTAGTAGAAGCATTTTTCCCTACTGTCTTTCTCTGTTTTAGCAGTAGTTTTTCCCTCATATTTTCTTCTAGGAGCATATTCTCCTTCCTCCTGCTTCTATGTATAGTAAAAGAGTTTCTCTCCATATTGCATGTCATTCTCCCACAAATATGATTTTTTCTTCAATGTGTTACTCTACCCCTATAAGCAGTCCTTGCCTTCCATTCCAGTCCCATTTTCCATCTGTTTCTCTCCATGTAAAAGTAATCCTTAACTAACTCGTGTCAGTGTTCATTTATTAGCAGTTTCTTTGTGGCATTATACGTTTTATAGTCTTTTCTTTCTCCATTCCCTGTAATTTTCTTCTCGAAGATGGACTATCCTAATTATAATAGCAAAGGGTTTCTTCATTCTGTATAATTTCTTCGGGATCATCAAGGGAAAATGGAAGCTTCCCCTGCGTTATTTTCCCTAATGTGCCAACTTTCCTCAGTCCTATGCATCCGTCTCCTTAAGTAATAAGAGTTTCTGCCCTTTTTTGTCGCTCTCCCGATATTAGCAACACCCTTTTCTCTCCTTGGGTGATTTCTTAACAGTATCAGTATACTTTCTCCATTCCACTTCCATTCATCATGATGGTGTTCTTCTAGTCCTAGCATTTTTCTCTCTTCCCTATGCAAATCCTCCTCTAAAGCAATGACGTCCTCCATTTCATGAGCCAATCTTTTTGTATTGAAAGCGCTTTTCCTATTTGCCATGTCATTTACCGTAAGTAGTAGTGTTTTCTCCATTGGCTGCACAATTCTCCGTTAGATTCTTCTAATAGCACTTTTTCCCAACGTTTCTCGTGCTACTGTCTTCTAGTAGCTTCTTTTCTACGTTCCTAGTTCCATTCTGTTTAGTAGCAATTCAATTTTTTTTCTATTACCTGCTCGTTGTTCTCTCTAAGTTTAATCTTCATTACATGTAGCAGTTTCTGTGTATTAGCAGAATTTATTCGATTGTTCGTCCTATTCTCCATGTCTTAGTAGCATTTATTCAATTTACCGTGCCATCATACCTGTAGTTACAGCTGTTATTCAATTACCGATGATCTTCCCATTGTAACTCTTAGTAGCAGCTCTCATTCAATTTCCAGCGCTTTTCTCCTTGTAGTAGCAGCTTTTATTCTATTTCTCGTACCTTACTTATTTTAGTAGCATCTTTTGTGAGATCTCCGTGCCGTTCTGTCTTCAGTAATAACTTTTCTTCGAATATCCTTGCCACTCTAATTTTTAGTTGCATCTTTTATTTAATTATCCGTAGTAATTATCATCACCCGTACCATTCTCCTTATAGTAGCAGCTCTGACATGTATCGCTGGTGTGATTTTCTTTGTAATAATGGGTTTTGCAGTTCCCGTGTCACTTTCCCCTGAGTGACTACAGTTTTTTCTCATTATCCATGCCATTTTCCTTCTAGTAGCAACATCTGCCTCCCTTTCTCGTAGGTGCTTTCCCCTAAATCGCCCTGTCCCTCTTGAATCCCACCCATCTCGTTCGTCCTAAGGTGAAAATCGACACGCCTCGCAAAGCAACAAAAGGGGCGGCGAGGGCGGGTGTGGGTGGGTGCCGAACAATTGTCCAGGGGCAGGCCTCTGTTAAATTAGTATTTTACAGACGATCGTCGCGTCCTGTTGGAGGATGTCAACTTCGTCGGCGCTCAGATTCTCTCTCTCTCTCTCTCTCTCTCTCTCTCTCTCTCTCTCTCTCTCTCTCTCTCTCTCTCTCTCTCTCTCTCGTGGACTTTGTCTCTTTTGTATAATCTTCTTAGTAGCTGGGTTCTTTCGTTCCTCTGTCTTGAGCCACCATGGTAGCCTCGTGAGGAATTACGGCAATATTTTGCATGAGGGTGATATCTGGATAATGCTTTTATAAGAGGCCAATTACCACTTATTATTTGTTGAATGAATGTACACACATACATATCGTATATTCATGTATGAAGCAGCTTTTATTGGGGAGGTTTTACTGTATACGTTTATCTTTGGTTCAACATTTAAAGGATGATTGTGGCAGTAGCTCTCTCTCTCTCTCTCTCTCTCTCTCTCTCTCTCTCTCTCTCTCTCTCTCTCTCTCTCTCTCTCTCTCTCTCTATAGATTCACACATTTTAGAGGTACGAAGGAAGATGAGTGAATAAGCTCCAATGAAATTGGTATTCCGTCTGTTGTCTACTCTCATATACAGTGATATTTTGTTTTGTTGAGTCTTGCTTTTTATATTCGCATATAGTATTTTTTGAAAGTTCCATCTATAGATTTTATCGCATTGAATAATGATGATCATAATAACACCAATGATTATAATTATAATGAAGAGATGGAAAAGTAGATGAGGAATAAAAAGGGAAAATAGTGGATGCAGAAGGTCCTTAGTATGCTTTAGTAAGAAATGAAATCAATGTAGATTATCTAGGGATGATAAGTATTTCAATTTGAGATGATCGTATAGATTATTGCTTTAGCATCGCTATTAACGATTTCTTGTCTTAAATTTTACAATGTATTCTAGATTTTATGGTAATGTAAAACATTTAATACATTTCGTAGAAAGGTCGAGTTGAAGGGTTTTTATCTATCTATCTATCTATATATATATATATATATATATATATATATATATATATATATATATATATATATATATATATACAATGTTACTCTATCTGTTATTTGGTTCATCCTTTTTGTACAAACTAGATATCCATTGGTATTCGTTTATTATTTTTGTTTGTTTCTTCATATTTTCTTAACAAAACACGTTTTCTTCTATTTCTCTACTTAATTTGCCTTTTTTTATATATAGAAACAGCCCACTTTTCTAATTATTTGTCATTCCTCATATATAACATATCCTGTTTTTTACGTAATTCTCTGTTTATTCATCAATCAAATTCATAAGATTTTCCTTCAATAGCAAAATCAAATAAGAGAGCTGTTTACATTACCACCACAGTAGGTAATTAACCCAGACCCTTAGCCCATCTCTTCCTCCACCCCTACCATAGAGATACGAGTTTCATTTATTAAAAACCAACCAATAACTCGCTTCTTCTGAATAGCCAGAATTTCCCCGAAGAGAGAGAGAGAGAGAGAGAGAGAGAGAGAGAGAGAGAGAGAGAGAGAGAGAGAGAGAGAGAGAGAGAGAGAGAGAGTAAAACTTTGCAATCACATCGGTATAGTTGTATTCAAGTCGAAGAGGAATTTTTATCTCGTATCTCTTTTATTTTTTTCTTATTGAGTCCTAAGCAGGCTTAAGAGAGGACCACGAGGTTTTTTTCTCAAATATGAATAAGGGAAGTAGGGTTGTATTTTTTCTCTTTTTTTACTCGGCTTTGAGCTCTTCACATCTTTATTAACAACAACTCTTCTTCGATTTTTAGGCCTAAAGGCATCGTCTTCTCCTTAGGCAGGTGTTGAAAGGGGAGGGTGGAGGGAAGAAGAACTTTATATCTCGGAAGGAATTTTATATCTCAAGAATTAGACTTTTACCAATAGGCGTAACGAAGAGGAGAGAAATGTCTTCATCTCCCCCCAATGCATTTTAATTATCTAAGAGAGAGAGAGAGAGAGAGAGAGAGAGGAGAGAGAGAGAGAGAGAGAGAGAGAGAGAGAGAGAGAGAGAGAGAGAGAGAGAGAGAGAGAGAGAGAGTAGGTTATTGATAATATGACTTTAATGGACGGTGAAATTTTGCTGAGCGCAACAGCCATATGTGAATGAAGTTCGGTCGATCTGTAGACATCTAATGATTTTTTCTTTCTTTAAAGGGTAATCGATAGCTTGGGCTACGGGCCATTGTCATTCATAAGGCTTTATAGATTTTTTTTTTTCAAAAGCCTTTTACATATTGCTTCTTGTCATGTTTCGTTAACCACTGCTTTTAGATTGCTATTGTATCAGTCGTCACAAATACCGTGATCAGAAGTATTTTATATTAACTAATGATTGTAGTTTGATTATAAAATTTTCTTTTCAGATTTTTTTTTTTATGATATATTATTTTAGTTACTTTTTTTGGTTTCGATTGATATAATCTGTTGCCACATCTGTTTTGGTCGTCTACAATTTGGTTTGGGTTAGATATTTCTAAAATTAAACGCTCGAACACTTTTCATATAATAATTTATGTTTATTTCTTTAAAAAAGTAGTAGAAAATGTGCTAGAATGTCACGCCCAAATACTCTTTGCTTATAAATATTCATTTTAATTACCCTATATAATTAACTAGTTTTAAATATTTTACGCTCGAGTTCATTTCGCATATACATAGCTATTCAGTTCAATTAACCAAATTAAGTTCTCAAATTTTACATTCGTATACCTTTGATATTATTCGGGTTAGGTGGAATTTATTTTCTTCTCCTTGACATCTTATGTGATAACGTACGTTCCATGGATAGTTAGATGTTGCCTTATTACTAAAAAAAAGTTCTATCAGCTTATTAGTTGAAATAAGTTTCTTCTGAGTATTAGTTGAAATAAGTTTCTTCTGAGTATTAGTCGGAATACATTCGTTCTGCTTATTAGTTAAATGTTACTGATATGGTAATCTCTTTCTTCAATGTCTTTACTAGTAAAAATATTTGGGTGATATGTGTGTCAAGCAGGAAGAAAAGAACTTTTCTAAGCGAGAAACAGACTTTTCATATCAGCATAGAATAAGAAATTATTCGATCAGAAACTAAAAATAGCGTTGATGAATAACGAAGGAGAATAAGAGCACGAGGAGCATCTTTACATAGAAAGGATAAGAATAAAATATAGATTATTGAAAGATATGAAGTAAGCAACGAACGTGTTTTTGTTTATACGAAATTAAGAAAAAGAAAAACAATATATCAAAACATACTAGAAGTAAGTGTAAGAAATTGACTCAAACAGTAAACTGTAATTCGTGAAGGAAGATTTCAATAAATACGTGAGAGGGGAAAAAAACAAACAAAAAAACGTCCATGTGATGTTTTGTAGGATTTAAAACTTTGAAATAATTAAGTAAATGTAAGAAAAACATGTATGTAAACTACAGATGATAAGAATCATATGTACAAGGAAATGACAACCTGTACACTGCGGATGGTGTAATGTATATCATTAGCACAGAGTGAAATATGGTCACAAATACCGTCAGGAATTCAAACGTAAGGCAAATATGCCTAAAGCCTATCAAGATCATAGTCTAAGTGAGCTTTTTGAAGTTAATCATACCTTATAGACAACATGGTATTCGTGTGTTGCCTTTGATGTGTTTAATAGGCAACGGAGATGGTAAAACATATATTTGGGACGAGTACTCGAGCAGATATCTTGGAGCTAGCAGAAATTTGGCCTAGTACTATTCAGCATAAATCTAGATAGAAAACTTAACGGGTAAATTAATAATTGCCATTGCGAAACTGAAATATTTGACCCCCCTTCGAAAATCATGCTTTTAAGCATAATTGTGTATTTGAACGTGGCTGAATATAAATCCATAAAGATTCACAGTGAGGTTAGGAAAATTGACACATTTTTTTTAATCATTCCTGAAGTTGCCCCAAGAGTAAGAGATATATGAAAACTGTAATTGTGGTTAATATAAAAATGAAACCGGTTTAATGTTGCGCACCAAATAGTACTGTACGGTACTGAGAAAAATGAAGTCGCCTCGAGGCCTGAATGGGGTTCGTTTATAGGGTATATGAAAATAGACACAGTATATGGAACTTAAATCAGTTTTATCGATTTACAGTAACCAAATAGGCTCTATGATAATTAATTACCAATGAACAATTTGCTCTTCGTAACGGTTACATTACTTCCCATAACCTCTAGCCAGAAGGGTTTGCCTTTGTTATGTTTAATTATAAGTTAACCCAGTCTTATATTAGATGTTTAGGGCCTACACTATAGACCTCCCATGTTTCGTCTCTTATGGTTAGGC